>NW_005054333.1:411154-411721 GCF_000277835.1 Geospiza fortis
CTGAGCGTGCCTGTCCCGGGCGGTCTCGGCTGCCCGGGACGCGGGGAAGCCCGAGTCCAGCGCGCAACTTTCCCGCAGGGAACCGGGCTTCAGCCCCTTCCGAGCCGCCGCGCAGGGCAGCGAAGGCGGAGGGGACCTGGCGCCCTCCTCGCCTGCAAGGCTGTGGAGAAGCCAGGCAGGAGAGAGAGGTCGGGAGCTCCCTCGCCTCGCCTTCCTCATTGCCGGCTTTGGTACCAGGGAACCTCCGAGGGGCGGAGGGAAGAGGAAGCTCCCGCCGTACGCGCAATGCTCCCCGTGCATCCCCTTCTCCGGCAGTCCGGAGCCCCAGCCCGGACTCACGTGTGCCGTCAAACCGGGTGGCGATGGTGTCGAGGAAGGTGTTCTGGGGTGCCAGTAATCCCTTCATAACCGGCATTTTTCCAGCGCGGTGCGAGGTTCCCCATCAAAGTTTGTCTACGAGGGTGGCTCGAGAAGAAAGTGCAGAGGGCGCCCGGGGGAAGGTAGGGAGGGAGGAGGCGGAGGGATAGGGAGGGGAAGGAGGATGGGGATGCCGCCGCGCCGCCTCCG
>NW_005054333.1:411923-459814 GCF_000277835.1 Geospiza fortis
GCCTCAGACACATTTCGGCTCCAGCACCTGAGAAGGATCCCAGGCATCTCAGCTCACAGGAACCCTGTTTTATGAGTAACGATATTGCAGGGTAAAGCACAGGCTCTTTGCTGCAAGGAGAAGAAACACCCTTGATAGATAGCAAATGCTTCTGGAGATGCTCACTGGAGAGTGAGACTAGGACTTGGATAATTCTCCACCAGTTTTGTGGCCTCAGACATTATTTGCATGGTTAGGGTATTTCATTTAAGGAATAGGCATTTTTCTGTGATTGTTAGTACATCCTATAACATTCTTTCAACATTCTTCCCTGAAAAATTCCTGTAATATTTTTTTCTGCCAGCCAAAGATAGAATTAATACATATCCTAGCCCAGAAGGTCTATTGTGTAAATTCCAATAAATAAATATGGAACAATAGTAAGAAAGAAGTGGCATTCCACATTCAGATGAGTAACCTGCTCAGACTGGTACCATGGCTCTTTAAATGCTGCCAGTCAACTCTCCATAGTACAGTCATTTCACTCACTGTAGCAGCAATGGAAAAACTTCCCCATGTTCTTTCAGGATTAAAAGACCCTAGAGAAAAGAAATGGGAGTACACTCCCTAATCTACCAAGTCACTGTGCAGAGGAAGCCTGTTGGGTTCCTGCTATTTTACAGTACTGTTATTTGTATTTTTTGCTATTCCTGTTTATTTAGGATTCTCACTTTCTCCGGATGGTTAGAAGACTTTGATTCCCACTTTTTAGCATAAGCATCACAGAGAGGTTACAAAAGAGAAAAAATGGTCTTTATTTACAACAGATAAGAAACACAAAAAACCCTCAGAAAATGCTGATACACAGGGTGTCTAGCACAATATAAAGCCTACCTATGGTAACCTCACCTTGGCTCTGGAGAATGCAGCAGTATTTTGCTGAAATCATGAATCTGTCTATTTGCTCTTGTACTGGCAGCCTTTCACAAACTAGTTGATATAGAGCTGCCAGGTCAGTTTTCAGAAGCAGCACATGATCTGAGAGACTGCCTGTACAGTACTTTGGAAGTATTCAAGATCTCAAAGTACTATCAGTTTCTTGCTACCTGATAATCTTCAAATTCATGTCAGCCTTGTCCTTAAAGTATACAATTTTTAATACCAGCAATTTTTAATTTTCATTATTATTCTCATATCTTCCAGTTCAATATAGGCAGAGTCACAAAATTAATTTCTATTTATAATTTTCCATTTGGCCTTTCTGGCTACTTGGGTTTGATGGTACACGTACTCACTAGTGAAATAAAGAAAATCCTATTTCAAATACCTGGAAAACTCTGAAAAGCATGATCAGGTTTTCACTTCTGCCAAAGTGCTCAGCAACAGAGGTTGTTAAGATAAATCCAAAGCTTTGAAACCTGACAAAAGGCTTGCCTATGTTGTAGCCTGCGGTGCTGCAATTGTGTTTCAGTTTGCATTTTTTTCCATGGCCTGACCAAACACCATTTAAGTAGGGATGCAGTGAAAGAGAATGGAATGCATTCTTAGTTCTAGTACAGACAGGCAGGAGAAGCAAACCCACATATACATTTAAACATATAAATGTATTTTTCAATTTTGGTCATCACAAAAGGCCAAAGAGACAAGGGGAGTCAAGTTGTTGCTTGATAAGTCTGCAAGGCCATAAATGGCCACACCAAGTCTGAGCTGTAATCATAGCATTTTGAGGGCTGTATGGCATAACGGCTTCAGTAAGTTTAGAGCTCTATTGAGAGCTCCTAGAAACTTCTTAATCATGAGACAAAAAATGTTTAACAAAGCCTTAGGACTTAACTTGGACAAAGAATGCCAAACAGTTATGCAAACACACAGCTCAGAAAGGATGGTTAGGTGCCAGAGGAGTTACATGGCAGATTCCATGTTGATAGTGGTGAACACAGATTAGTTATTGAAATTCACCACTAGCCAGAGGGATGTGGTAGCAATGGCAGTGAAAGCTTTACCACCAGGGAAATTCTGCTGATGCACAAGAGGGAAGGATACCAAATGCTGCTGAAAGCCTCTTCATCTCTGAGAACTTCAGGAAAGAGGAAGTTTGCTGTTCTTCACAAGTACTCACAATCATGCCATACTGTTATAAATTGCTTGTGGAAATGGCTACATACTATGAACAACTAGTAACAATTAAGCTCCTAAAAATTTTGTTTATGTTCTGCGTGTCACAAAGCAACCACCCAAATGCCTTTGAAGTAGAGCTAATAAAATAAATTACAAAAACAATGTACATAGAAAGGCTCAAACTACAAAAGATGAGAAACTGAAGTGCAGTATCCTATTTTGCACTTGTATTCAGCAAATTCCAGAGACTTTTACTTATGAGAGTAATCCTCCTTAATACAAAGTGGTACTTCAGAGAGCTTACTCCAAAACATGGTAAACTCCTAAAGTTCCTCAAAGCAGACAAATTTAACAGGCTGAAATTTTGGTAAGCAAAGAAGAAATAGTTAAGAAAAGCAGACAAGAGCTGAGCATATGTAAAAGGGAGGTAAAAGGAGGAGCTGAAAGTTTGCAGTCAAAAATTATTTGGAAAACTATTTTTAAGCTTTAAATGGAAAGCAAAGGTAATCTGAATAGTCACAGACACATATATTATATATATGTGTGTATATATATATATATGTGTGTATATATATATGTTTAAGGAAAATTAAAATAAAAACCCAGGTGATTTTTATCTTGTTTTAAGAAAGCGGCTTTCAATTTTGCTGTATCAATTTCTAATATCTGGAATATCTGGACATAGTGCCTAATAAAATACTTATTTTTGCTGGCAAGGACAGGTAAGCAAGAGTTGGAATCCAACTTTGATTTTTTGTGTATTAGTCTATATCCAATTTGCGTACATAGCCCACTCCCCATATTCCTTTCTTTTTCGCTGTGGAGCATTTTGCTGAATTCAAAAGCATAAATATACGTAAAAATATATGGATAAGCATTACAGATAAACAGTACCAAAGCTGAGAAATTAAGTATTGATAGCACTGCTGCTACTCTTCAGGATGCCATTAACATCCAGAAATTGCAAATTAACTTTATTCAGGGGCTTAGAGTTTAGACCAGAAGGACTGTCTAAGAAAATAAGTTTTGCCACTTCAGATTACTCAACAGTATATGAATAAAATCTCAGCATTACATTTGCCCCTACTTATCCACAGCTACTTGGGCACTCAACATATCACATTACATTGTGAGGCATGGTATAATCTCTATTATTGCTTGTTACCCAGAAATGTGGGCATGGGCAGAGTTTTGCACAAAATATAAGCAAGGAGCAGCGTGTTGTAGCAGTTTTGCTCATAACTTTTCTTCATTTATGGTTTAACCAACAGAATTTTTCCCAAATCTTGTTATTAATATTCCAGATTATCATGAATTACCCCATGAAGCAAGAAGTCAGGAGTTGCTTCCCTGGCATAACCATTTGACCTCAACTTACCTGCTACAATTATGCAAATGAAAGCAGATAATGAAAATTAAATTAACAAGGACTGCCTGCAGCTTACTTTTGTTCTTGAAATTGCCACCCACTTATTTGTTTTTTAACCCTGGCATCCAGTGGGAAATAAAGAAATTATAAAAAAGCCTGAAAATACTAGAAAATTGCAAAGAATGGCAACCTGCTGTTCATCTGCAATGAACAGGCTAATTTAGTCTGAAGTAGTGCATGTTAAGAATATTATCCTGATAAATGATTGCTGCACTTCAAGAAATGCTGACCCTTGCCTTTTGTTGTGCATAAGCCAACAAGAGAAATTTTCAAGAATAGAGCTGCATAATTACAGCTCTGACAAACAAGGGACAGTTTGGGTTGAAGTTTAAATGCAAAGCCAGCACCTCTGGCTCAGGAGGAGACTGAGTTGGATGAAGTTGCAAACAAACAGGAGAATCCATACACGGTGGTACTTTGAATGAAGTTAAAGATTTAAAGCTCACTTTTTCTCTGCTCCTGGCAGACACCCATGAAACCTTTTGGCAAAAGCCTCATTTCTTTTTAGCACTGGTGTTAAAGGATGCAAACCTGATGCTCAGAGATGTGCCATTCACTAAAGTACTGAAAAAGCACTGTGGTAGATGCACAAGGTTCTGATTATACTGATATCACCATCCTATTAGGCTGCAATTTATGCTTTTGTTTTCTTTTGAAATATATAGGTAATCATGGATGAGGTTTAATTCCATTATACATATTGCCCAGCTAAGTAGATTAATGATTTATACAACATTGATTTGTGTTTTGTATGGTTAGAAAGCTCTTCATACATTCACAGACCCAGGTTTTGTATGTCCATTAGATTTACAATAAGAGAAAATGACGTCTCTTGTTTTCTACAAAGTAGAAAATTAATTAAGATTTAAAGGTAGCTCTGTTGTTAAACCAAAAAAAAAATATTAGGCTAATAGACTATCAGATCTCAAAATTAATAAGACTATAAAATTTGTTTTCCACTTTCCTGTCTATAAAAGCAGAATCATAATTTTCACCTCCAAGGATTGTGTGGCTATGGTTAATGTTCACAAAACAACAAAACTTCACAAAAACCTCTGATAAAGCTAGAAACAAATTAGCAGTTATTATTGAAGAGATTGGATAGCATTCAGAAAGTTATTGAATCACATTTCAAACAACAAGGAATTAAGAAGACACCCAATTGCTCTAACATTAATTGAGCACCATCATGTGGGGAAAAACTCATTGTTTACTGGAAAAAAGTACTGCATAAAGGAGCTATACACAAAATTAGCATCTAAAGCTGAATAAACAAAATCTGTTTTCAGTGGAGTTTGGTTTTCACCAGAAAACAAAACCAAATCCCCCAGCAAACTAAAGCCAAAGCCCTCAAAAATAATACTACTAATATTAAATAAAGTGTAAAATAAAATAGCTACACTACAATCTTGGTGACGAACCTTATAGTTAACTAAATAGGAACAGAATTTTCTTCTTATAATTGTTGTAGTAAAATAAAGATTAAAAGAAAGTTAAATTCAGAAGAGACTGAGGCATTATAATGGCTCATTTTGTATTTCCTGCGTATGAAAGACATCATAAGCCTTTCACTCTCACTGTGGCATTAGAGGCAATGCTGATGTTAAAGGATGTTGTAGACTATTCCACATCTCAAAAAATGTGGCCAATTCAGTTCACCTGTTAATAAGGAGTGTTAATTTTCTTCCAAATTATCTCTTTTAAAAAGGAATGAATTCACTTACTGAATATCAAAATATCTGTTGACAATATTCTTTGTAGTAATATCAGAACTTCACTTTTTTATGACCTGGAGTTTAAAATAATTTAATTATAAAATGCAATCCATTACCATTTATCTGCTTGGATTTAAAGAGTATGAAACCAGAATTATTTGCAAGGCAAGATTGTGCTCATAGAAAACAAAGGAGAACTCAGTCCAAAAGTTTAAGAGGTGATACTGATTGTGTAAGAGACACAGAAGGATGCTTTGAATACAGAATAATCACAAGCACAGCTCTAGATATGGGATTTTTTCTTAAACCTTAAACACCATCTTCCTACATGCAGGTGTAAAAAGTGATTCCTCCCACAGATCTCTCCAAGTTAATTAGAAATTGTGCTACCATGCTTCCACACAGCTATCCCCTGAACACTGGGAAATAGCTATCTAAATTTCATGATCACCTTCTAAATACCATTATTGAAAAGTAACTCCAAAGACAGAACAAATCTCTTCATAAGTACACTTATTTTAAAATCCTTAAACCAGATCAGTCTAAAACAATTTCTACTGTTCCTTGCCTGGTATTTTTTGAGCATAATCTATATTGTTCTTAAGCTTCTTCAACATCACCAAAATAACTCTCATGACTCAGCCATATTTTTCCTGACTTGCACCAGAGCAATAAAGAGGAGGCTGAGACACACCAGCTGGTTTAACTTTACTAATTTTTCTGACCTGCAGAGCACCACAGATAATCCTAAAAGAATTAAGCAGTACAGCTATGCTGGTCCCCAGCACTGTTGTGGTGCTGATGTGAATTAGGATTTTGTGACCATCCATGAAGTGACAAGAGAGCAGGAAGTGAGAGCAACATTGTTTTTTATAAATCACTGCAAGTCAGGAAAGACTACCAAGACACAGAACACTCAAAAGGAAACAGAATAGTACTTCACTAGATGTCATCTTCAGATTTATCAGGGCAATTGCCTTGACAGAGGATTCATTAATAAAAAGCCTGGGTGGCATTACTAGGTCTTATTCCTTCTTTTCTCTTAGATTTTACTGCATTTTAAAAAGTGAAAATCTAATATTAAAATATAAGATTTATGTTTAAAACAAGTTAAAAGCATTGGAAAATTCCAAGCTCATAATATACAGATATTTTTAATCACTTCATATCATAAAGACAGAAATTAGTTCTATGATGTATGTACTTTAAATAGACCTTTATATTAATATATAAATTAGACCTGACATGTAATTTATCTACCAAAAACATCCTCCTAGAGAGAAACAGGTGAAGTTCTCTGATATTTAGGGATTTTGATGACAAATATTAATACCACTCAATTATATGGCTTGTTTGGGTGTTAACAGTAATAGCACATTTTCTCTAAGGTGCAATTGGCAAGCTTTGCAGAAGTCAACAGCAATAAATTGAAATAATATATTAAATTTTGCTTTAGAAAGCTTCCAACAGAGAAAACAGAAGTTCTCCCCATTACATAAGTGTCATCAGCATATTTTTTAGTACCTTTCATAATATCTCAACAATAATTGGACGATGTGAACTTAATTATTTTAGCACTGTTTTACACATAAATAATTCAAGACCAATACTTATGGCAGGTCAAATGTACCTTCTACTCCAATACATATAGTAAGTGACTTTAATTGACATGTACTTTAAAGGTATCTTGAAGTGTTTAATGTTTGCCATAGAAGATGGCATTGTAAATACAATGATCACAGAGACAAAAAAGTGTATTTAATGTATCATTAAAATGTCATGAGCAGTATCTTAAGAAAATTCCCAAATTGTTAGAGAAAAATGTGTTTAAAATATATTCCTATAGTTACAAAATGCCTGTCTATAAAGTGTAAATGCACTTTAAAAACCCCAAGATGATTTATTAGTATAAGTGCAGACTCACCAAGATCAATTGCTTTGCCAAGAGTTAGTTGAAGCAATAATAAATTTGTCAGACCACTGAATGTAATAATACCTTCTCCTAATTGAAGAAAGAGTGAGAGGGACAAGGGAAAAAAAAAAGGAGTACTGCTATAAGGGTCTCCTCAAGCCAGGAGATTTTGGAGATTTATATCACACCCAATATAGCTCAGCCACCTCAGATGGCATAAAATCAGCAGGATGGCTTCTGGGGCAGTGTTGGAAACAGAAAAGTTTTAATAAAAGGCAAACTAGCAAAGCTCTTTACAGAGAAAGATCGAACCAGGGCAAGAGGTTCTTGCTCCTGGTAACACCTCACAAAAGTGATTATTTCCTTTTCTTCTCTTCCTTTTCTAGTAAATTGCTTAGGCAGGACTTTTTGGCTTCTGTCCAATTGGCTATCCTTAAGTTTTAGGTGAAGTTCCCAGCGTCCTATGAGGTCCCTAATTGAGGAGAGAAACTTCTGGGCTTTTTTCCTTTTTTAGGAGACAAAGGATAATTTTGTCACGCCATCAACAGGGGGCACATTCCTACAGAGTACTGATTAAAAAATATTTGAAGTGGGCTAGAGTTTTTTCAAGAATCCTTGCATCAACTAGACTAGGTAAAATTGGTTAAGATACTGCAACACATACATCTTTTCAGAAATAGAAGAAAAGCACCATTTCCCACGGATTTTAGATAAAACCTTTGTTAGCTACAGTTCAGGTTACATGACTTTTTGATTATAACAGTGATAACTGAATTTTCTTCTACTTAAGTCAATTGCATCACTGTTTAAAAATAAATTGAAAACCCCTAAAACACAAGAAATCCTCCACAACCCTTTGTTTTGCAGTAAATCTTACTTCTACATAACAAGTTCTTTAGAAGACAACAGTTAAACAGCAAGTAATTAAGGAACAGGAGTCTAACTTGATCCATCAAGGCTATAACAGATCAGCCTTAATACAGATTGATTTGCTTTTTAATCTTCTCCAACTCATCAGCTTCTTTTCCATCTTAATAAGAGTTTCATTAGTTGTTCTTCTCATGAGGCCATTTAAACAGGAGAACCAGTAGATACTTCAGTAGTCAGAAGTAATGCTTCTCTGCCTAGAAGATACTTCAAATCTTCACAAATAAATCATAAAAACTACCCTGTTTTCACCCTTATAAGAAAAACATATATCTTACTCCCTTATTTTGGAGAGATTTTCATAAACTTGTGTACTTTGAGTGAGACATTTGCAAAGAGGAACACTGCAAAAGGACAGAGATAGAGAAAGAAGACTGCAGGAAGGAAGTTTTACTGTTCAGAGAAAAAGAACCTCAATGGCTAAAGCAAAGAATTGGCAAAGAAATCCTATGGAAGTAGGCAGTTAAGGAAATGTCTAATAGGTGAAAGTTACTGTGTTTGGCACAGGACTGAGCTTTGGGCTAAATCTGTTGTGCAACACTTGTGACAACAGGCAAAACAGGGTTTAAGTAGGAGGAGATGAAATCAAAGGACAGCAGAGTGGGCAGCACACCAGGTCTAAGAATGAACAGGAAGATTCAAGCAATGCTTAATCATGCAGAGGCCAGGAAAACAAAGAAAGAAAAGGAAAAAAAATACAGCATTTTTGCCTGTAACTGAAACAGTTGTGAGAACGTGGAAATCAGGAATAAGGGGAGTTTATCCATCTAGTTTTTGTGTGCTCTTCCTCCAGCAAACCTCCATCAGGGCAGAAACAGGTTATTTTTGGACTTTGTCTGAAGAAATGAATCTCGAACTTCAGTCAGCTCCAAAATACACTGCAAAATAATCTCCATGACACTTTGAACCTGAAGAATTTTTGTTTTTATTTAGATTTTGATCTATCCCAATTTTTTTCAATATTTCAAAGAATTTGGGATTTCAGATGCGTCAATCCTCTATTAGTTTACCTTCTATATAAAATATTCCTTATACTCTTATATGTTCCATCTATAAGCAGTGCTCTGATCCCACAACTGACCCAAGCAAGTAAAGCCTCAGGTACGCAGAGCTCTCTGCACAGGAAAATTAGTGTGACATAATAGGTAGGTGTAAGGATTAGACTGAGGATCATATTACAGGATTAGGACACATATACATGCAATGGATTTTGTAGGAAATTACCAGCCTTGCATTAGTTGCAGCCTCAGAGTCCTATTTATAGTATAATCTGCTCCCTAGTCAGGTTGAATTAATATCCTTATCCTTTTTGCATAGACTAGTTGGTATATTCTTGGTACAATTTTCAAGACTAATCTTTTATCTGGGATGGCATTTGCTGTTACAGTGCAGTTTAAAGCTCAGTACAGAATTTGTGTCAGCACTTTTTGTCCCATGAAGAGCTGAAATTAAAACATTAAAGTAGATAATGTAGCCATGATCCAGAAAAAAGCTCACAGCTCTTCCAAGCTCATAATAACTGAACAATATAAAATCCATGGGCAGTTTCTAAGTATTGTTTTGAGATTTCACGGCCATGGAAAAGGTTTCGCAGGTGTTCTTCCAAAGCACATTTATTTTAAAAGAAATAGCATCTTATTATGCTGCTTGTACCAAAAAACTCCTCAGATTAAGGCTTAAATTAATTTGTTTCATATTAAGGAACAGAAACTTGTCATCTTGTTCAAGTATTTGATCTAGTGTCAAACAGCAGAGGTGGGAATCATACTATCTAGTGATTTAGTGGGATCAAATAATGTGGAATCAAATTCAAGGTGAATTTGAGCTGAAACATTCAGTTGGGAATTCAAGATTTGGACAGAATTAATTTTTCCACCTTTTGGTATAATTTTTTTCTACTTAAGTTGTTCTACCAGGTTATTCACAGGAAACAACAATCATAAGCATCACAAGCTTACTCAACTGAACTAAGAAATATATGAACATTATGGACTTTATGTATATCTCCACTACCTGATCATCTGACAAAAGATGAACACGGAAAATTAAGGGAACCGCTATCCAATTTTTCTTGATGATATATATACACAGGTAAACATGTAGGTGAAGTTTATGGTGTTATCTCATTGGTATTAGCTTACAATTTTCCTAAGTAAATTTAACATTACTAAAATGTACATGCCAAATAAACTTCTAGGCTCCTGAAATCTAAATAGCTGTTTTTCTCTTTAGAAATTTAGATCAGATATTTACTAGACTGGTAAAGAGACAGATATTATCTATGCTCTGTAAATGGTTAGAAATATAAATTTACAGCTGGAACGTTCTAGAGTTTACTGCCCTGGGCAGAGAATCATCACTCACAGTAGTTTTAGTTTTTTATATTCTTTCAGCAGTTGAGATAAGCACTTTTCTATTTTTTCCCTAATTGTCAAAACATATAGCATTTTTTTATATTTATGATAAACTATGTGCAGAATAAACACTTGAACAACTTGTAAAGAACTGAAATGTGATCATAACTATTGCAGAAACCAGGGCTTAAGAGGTTTCAGTTACAAGACAAAAGGAATTATTATAATAAATAATAAGCAAACAGTCAATGAAAATGCCTGCTGAAAACTACAAGGATTGTAGTGATATAACTGAAATAATATTCTGTAAACAAGAAAAGAAAGCATTTGGCAATCAACAGGTCATAGTAGGTTATTAGATAAGTAAAAGGAGAGTCCTATTGCCTTATTCTATCATTTTCATTTAGTAATTTTCTTGTACAAAACTGAGAAAAACAATGCAAAGTCTAAGTTGTCCCTTAATAGCTGCCAACCTGCCTTTGGAATTAATTCTCTCCTCTTTGAAAAGACACGCAAAGATTATGAATTGATGCTGTGGTTCTCAGGTTTATTTTAATAACTTTTGACTAATCCTGTTGTTCTTCACAAGCATTTAATTTCAAAACTCTGAATGTGTTTTCCAAATTTGGAATATTTGAATATTTGAGTACACTTCCAGACTTTGGAATGAATATTGTACATTTCTCATAGCTGCTAAATATGGATATCCTTCTCTTAAAAGTTCATCTCATTCAATTTCACATAGTAAAAGCTTATTCTAACATCTCTGATATTTGGGCCTCTTATCCTACCCAAAATAGCACAAAATGCAAGATTGCATTTGGATTTTCACATTCTTTAAACCAAAACATGGACAACCATTGCATTTCACATTAAGTATTACCACATTTTCTTACTCTGAAGAAGACATGAAATAACTTTTGCAATTTACTTTTTGTTTATCTTTGGAATATTTGTATCTTTACTGCAGCATCTTGTGACTAATAGGTGAGAATTACAAGAATTACAGTAGAGAATCTTCTCATATCTTGATTGAGATTGCAATATCATATTGACTAAAATAAAGGGCATGGATCAACTTCAGCCTGTTCAAACTTCAGTTAAGGTCAGGTAAAACACTGAGTTCAAGGTACTAACAACCAAAGATCAAATTTTTAAAGGTTTTTAGGTGATTAAAGAGGAAGGTTGGAAAGGTAGAGGATTTACAAAAATGTTTATTTGCTTTGTGTAATTTTGCCTCCTGAGGATCACTTGGCTTTTTCTGTAAGTTCCAATGGAGGCATGAGAAGTTGTTCTCACTTTCTCCTCCACTGTGCACGAAGCAAATTATTTATAGCCATCAGGACTCCCATTCTCCTTCTCCCCAGTCTTAATATTTCCCTATAATCATTCCCTCACCTTTGCTTATCCAGCCCATTTTGATAAATCTGAGTGAGACAGGCTGCTCCAAGGACCACCATCCCAGGCAATGCTGGACAAGTCAGCAGAGACCAGAGATGAGTGATTAGGGGCAGGAACCTCTTCAGCCATCCAGCAGCAGCTGCTGAAGGAGGATGCAATCAGACCCCGAACACTTTGGAAGTCTGGCCCTTGCATCATGTGTGATCTGGGCCCTCATCCTCCAGTGTAGTTACATCACTAAAAGAGCAGCCTTACCACATGAAGCGATTTTAATCAACATATAAGAAGCATGTGAAAGATTCTGGAAAGAATTAACTTTAAAAATGTGCTTTGAATTATTAATTTGGAGCAGATGCTTTCTCAGGGGAAAATACAAGTTATCGACCTGCTGATTGTTAACCAGTTCCATCATTCACGTGGCTTTAGGTTATAGAAGTGGGGTAGAAGGGGTTGAATATTATTTTAACAGCTAGATCTGCCTCCATTTCTATACTTTAATTGGGCAATATGTTACTTTAAATAATATAACTAGCTGAAATTTGTTCAAATTAATATTTTTACTGACCACAGGTTGAATTACAGGAAAGGAGTTTGTATGAGCATTTTTTGGCCCACTTTAATTCAGCAATATACACAGCTGCTGCAAATATTTTGAATACAGCTTGTACTCAAGTAAGTACATGCTTTTTTCTGTACTTACTTTTCTGAAAAAGAACTTTGAATCAATGCTCTAGTACTGTAAGCACAAGCTTAATGTTCTCCAGAGCTAATCCAGCAAAACACTTAAAACATATACTAATATAGGACTGGTAATATGTTTAACATTAAGCTCTATGTAGTGAAAAACCCTTAGCACTTGCTGCAGTGTATTTTGTAAGATAAGCATACTCAAGTATTAAACTCTCAACATGCATTTTTCCAGGACTGTGGTCAATGTTTGCCTCCAGCCACAGCATGACCTGATTATTTATATGTTTTAAAGCTCCTGAATAGACAGAAAGCCTAGGTCTCTGCTGGTGTAATTATACTGATGGCGCTGGAGATACAGCACAGCTTCCAGTCCTTGGCTCTGAACAATGTACAACATACACATTTTGTGAGTTCCCACTGGATCTATTGCTTTCACTGCGGGTGTCATGGACCCAGATCAGATGAACACTTAAAAAAAAATGAAAAAAATAAAATAAAAAATAAAAATTGAAATAATACCCAGATAGGATTAGTTAATTCACTTGGCTGTGTTTGATATGGCTTTAAAAACTAAGTTTTAGATGTACACAGAATTACTTTTATCAAAGAAGGATCTTTTTTAGCAGTTTTATTTCGATTTTTTAAGTCAACAATCCATTCTCTTTTCTTAAAAACCTTAAGAAAGTGTTTCAACAACTGTTATGCAACATTTGAAATTGGCAAAAGATAAACACAATATTTCCAGCTGCGGTCTAAATATAAAATTGGCACTAAAATCAGGAGGAGTCTTCTCCCCTATACGTTTTGCACATGTGTTGTCTCACAGAAACTCATTCTATATTTCCTTCATTTATGTTCTCACTTTTTAAACAGCCTACACATACTGAAAATCCCACATCCCATTTCTAACTATTTGCCTATTTTGTAATTAGATTATGGGTGGCAAATTAGTAAGAGCTAAACTTAAACAGGAAGATATTATTTTATTTGAGGAGAATCATTCCCATTCACCAAACACTGTTTTTAGCATTAGCAAGGCTTCATCTGCAATACAGGACTGCATGTAACTCAGCGTTACTGTTTATTATTAAATGGGCAAGTGATATATTTCACAAATACATCATTAATGAAGCAGACTCTAGACACGGCAATACCCAAGGTACATTGGCCAAGACCTATCATATTACTGTAACATTTTCCTTTCAGAAATATAAATACTGAGATGAAAGTGTGTGCCATAAAAATTCTTTTATAAACCTGTCTCTCCACAGCCCACATTCAGGTGGTTACATAAGTACATGAATGATGTTAAGCAAATGAGTTATTATAATGAAGTTAAATACACAATTCATATCAAACTAACATTTAAACACCTTTTAATGTCTTTGTACATTTTCATGGAGCATTTAACAAGGCTTAAATCTTTTACCACTTATTAAAACAGAGCTGCTCTCTTATGCAAAATCGAAGTGATCAGCTTAAAGAGAAAAGATTAGACAATAAATGAAATATTTTTTTGTTGAGCACCCATGTGATTTTGAATATTACAAAAGCTGCTTATTTGCATCACAAGGGTCAGATACACAAAAACATTTAAGCACTGAGTATTCTTCCTTTTCATGATACAATTATCATATTAGAAAGAGAATGAGCAGCTGTTAGGTAAATCTGTCCTGGCCAAAATCCACACAAATAAATACATACTAAAATAAAAGAGGTACCTCACCCAGTTTGGGACACTGAATGTCAAATGTTACGTATTCCTGGTAGTTCCCATTCAAACTTGAGTGAGCACTGGTATTTCAAAGAATGTTCCCAGGGATACCTCAGCAATCTATACTTAAATTGTACTGAAAGTGTATTTCTATACACAAAATCCTCAGGGCGGGGGAGGGGGACTGGGAGGAAGGAAAAGGAAGTTAGGAACCTTTTTGGAGGCTGCTAAAGTAATTCTGACAACCTTTTTTGAATCTGAAAAGAGAATAGCTAATCCAAGTCACAGGGATTCTGGTGAAGCATATTAAGATCTCACAAAACCAGTTTAAGTTACTGATTGATTTCCCTGTCATCCACCTCCCAAGACTCTTACCATCCCCAATTTCCTTCTGCATTATCACTTAGAGCCATCACTGACTCTTTTCCTTTCAAAACTTTGTTTTAGATTTTTTCCATTAAACACATCTCAGTTATATTTTTTCACTAGTTTCTACCTAAGCACATAATCTGACACTTTGTGATATTGAGTGAGATGACTTAAGGATAGTGTATCAATACTAGCAATTAATTTCCTTCCTTTTATTGCTTTGAACAGCCGTTCAGTCTAATTTTCAGGATTAATTATTTTCACTTCCCACTGGTACTGCAGACAGAACACAATGAGCATCCGAGAAAGCTGAAACCAATCCAGCTTCTCATAAAAGCCTTTAATAATTTGATTTTGCTCATCTCTCCTGACTTAAAAAGGTCTGCCTCAAGTCTTGCAAAACAAATTCCAAATTCAATTTAAACTATGACTTTCACTGCATGGTACTAGCAAGCTTCCAGTATATAGTACTCACATCAGAACTCATACACATTCCTGTTTACTTTAAGCCAAAAATAGTCTTCCCTTGGTAATACTGCACACGAGTAGAAATAGAAAATAAATTCTAAGAACTTTCTAGACTGAGTGACAACACATGCTAGGAAGTCTACAGTTCATTCTAATCTTAAAGTAGGATGCCACCTACTGCTAAACAGACTGAATTAAAAATAAGAGAAACCAGTTTTCTAATGACATAAGGTAACCTGGAAGCAAAAATTACTAATGTTTCATGATTCTGATGCACAAGTCTCCAGTTCTCAGAAAAGAGCATCACAACCAGCTTATCATGTAAAAATTGGTGCTCTACTGCTGGAGGAGTAGAGTTCTTTACAGTTAATTGAAAGAGCACAGGCACTCAAAAGGTAAGATTATACTTATGGAAAGTAGCATTACTTTGTGACATAAATTTAGTTTTTGCCTGCCAAGTTTGTTCTCTTATTCCAGTTCACTGAAGACAGCAGAGGAAGTCTTTGGCTCAAAAGCTCTGGATTGTTTGCTCAGTGGGCAAGTCGCTGATTATCGCTTTGATATCTAAGAGTTTGTTACAGTTTGGGGGAAAAATGGGAAAAGTATGTAAGAAATAAAAGTATTCTATCTACTCAGCATAGGCAGTTTAAGCCTCAAACCTGGCTAGCAACGTATCTATAAATGTACATGAATGTTTCCAATGTTCCTACCTGCAGAGAGTTCTGTAAGTCTTTGCCTTCTCTCATATAATCTAAGAAAAAAATTCATTACTACTACAACCAACAAACAAACAAACAGAAAAGCAGCCTAAAGCAAACAAAACCAGCTTAACAAGTTCCTTCCTTGGTGCTCCTAACTTCCCTGGAAGAGTTTCCACCTCCTTAGTTTTGGTAGTGGAATTTGTTTAATGGCTGCTCAATGAATCAAATCAGCAAATTCTTCTAGATTCAGAGTAGACTTCAAGAATCAAATTCATTTTCCAGCCTGTATGTTTCCTCTGATTCAGGTTATACTGTAGCCCTGCCAAAATCTGTGTCAGCACAACGTGTGGGACAAGGCTCCCAGCACAAGGTCTGGAGACACAGATTTCTGAAGCCACCTCTGCTGCCAGAGGCAGTGCACAGTGCAGTTTCTTAAAGTTGTCCTCTTCTCACAAATTTAAATGAAACAGGCATTTCAATCACATTTTAATTATATGTGACCAATTCAGGAAAGAGCCACAGTAATTGGACAAATGCTTTATATTTTTTACACAAGAGAGAAGTATTGAACATAAAACACAAATAGCACAGACACCCTCAACTTCCATTTGTGGTTCTGCATGCAAGTCCTCAGTGCAGCATTTGCATTTTCCACAGATGATGGTTTATAACAGAAGAACATACTGATTTACAGGCTAGAGAATGAAATAATAGATTTTCCTAGGGTTTTGAGACAATTTTGGGTTTCCTGCACACCTAAAGGCCAGCAGGAAAGTACTTTGCCACTACTCTCAACTAATTTTGAACCAAGTTAGTACCACCTCTGTAACAGAATCAGACAACTTCTTTTATTCTAATTAAAATACCACAGCCAACAAATAATGGATCTTGAAAGAATGTCTTTAATCCATCTAGAAGCCCTACCACTCACTGCACAAACTAACTTATGAGATACAACAGGATGAAGTTTTATTAATGTACCATATATTAACATAACCAGTTTGTTCTGTGTGATTAATCAAGACCTTAAAAGAAGAATGCAAAGCCCCTTTTAGGGGAAGAAAGGCACAAAATTACAGACTGGCTGTAATACCAGGTGCTTCCTAGCCATTCAACAGCTTGGTTCAGGAAACCTAAACCATGTCTTATCTCCTACATTATATATAAGCAGCATATTAAAGATATGTCATAATCTTCCATCTATTAATCACATCTTCATACATTAATCACCAGGCAATCGCACAAGTTTCAAAAGCATGCAGCCAATTGTGTAAAGATCAGGCTGTACTGCAATGTCTAAGCATACCATGACTTGTAAATGCAACACCAAACAGGGAGTCACTCACTTTTGAAATTACTAGCTCTCTAAGGAACGAAGACATGACCATGATTAGCCTAGCATCTAATCATCTACCCACCAAACCCCCAATCCCCCAGGTCACTTAGAGAACATTTTTGTTTCAGGTGTGTAATTGCAATAATTAAACTTTATATTTCTGGATCTTTACAGAATTACTTTAGCCTTCAGAGATCAAGAGGGAACACTTGCATAATTCTCTCTCTTACTCAGACACAGCCTGCTCATTTTTGTGTGGGATGGGGCTGGCCATACGTGTTTCCTCAGAATCTACTCAAAAATGTGACTTCTGATGATATTATCAAGAAAACACCATTATAAGCACACGCATAAAGGGACCAGAAGAGATCTACAGGAAAAAAACTGTATGAAATTGTTCAGGGAAACAACTTTATCACTCTGACGTGTGACAGCAAGAGTTGGCCCAAAAGGCACAATTCTGGGAATGTGAGAGTTTAAAAACCCAGCACAGGCCTCCTGTGCTTCACCCTGTGTATTGGTTTTGCATGGCCTGGTTTTTGGCAGTGGGGTGGCTCCTGTGAGAAGCTGCTAGAAGCTTCTTCCATGTACAGGAGAAGAAATTGCTGGTGGCTCCAAAGATGGACAGGCTGCTGGCCAAGGCTAGACCAACTAGAAATGGTGGTAATGCCTCTGTAATCAAAGATTTGAGAAAAAATCAAAACAAAAGTTGTGGAGCAGTTTCAATTGCGACTAGAGAAGAGCAGAGTGAGAACAACTCTGCAGGTGAGTGGAGAAGGAGGGGCAGGAGGTGCTACAGTTGTGGGGGGCAAAGGTATTTTTAAGGGCTATTTTCACTTCTCATTATATTGCTCTGATTTTGTTAGTAATAAAAAAAATTAATTTCATATATCTGAGTTGAGCCTGGTTTTTCTGTGATGGTATTTGATGAGTGATCACTCCTGGTTCTTATCTCAACTCCTGAACCTTTGCTAAGTTTTCTCTCCTCTGTCCAGCTGCAGAGGGGAGGGAGTGAATGGCTTTCCTGGGTGCCTGGCATTTGGCCAGTGTCAAACCACAACATTTATGTTAACCCAAGGAGTGAACTTTTTGAGATTACAAGTGGAAGAATTCTGAATATAGACTGTCAGATTGAAAACTGAGAGAAGAAACCTAGTAAGAAGCTTAATTTTACAATCCTAATTAGTGAAATTAACAGCAATTATGACAATTAATTGGTGCATTTACTTCCAATGGACATCACAAACCATTTCCAGGAAAGCCTCTGGAATCTGATTTTCTGTGGGAAAAACCCAAAACTTTAACACTTTGACTCATTACCTCAAAACCAATTATGTCTCTTAAAACCTATTCTGTTTCAAATATGAAAATTTTAGATTTATCTAGTGTTAGATTTTTTCCTGGCAAAATTAGGTATTTTGAAACACTGAAATACTCCGTAAAAATTTTTCTAGGGCTTAAAAGAAGATTTTCAACACTGTTGCTCTTCAGAGACAGAATATTTCTCTAATATTGATACTTTGAATCCTTCATTCATAACCTCATTTGAAGGAGAACTCTGAGGATTTTTTAGATGGCTATTTAATAATTCCTTCACTGTTTTATTTTCTTTCACATCCACCTACCTTACCTTTTGCTTAGCATGACCTTTCACATATCCTACAAACAAAAAGAATGAGCCCAAACCAGAAATTCATATTTGGACCTAACCTCTAGAAACAGCATTCCAGCACTTTAAGAAATATTTTGACCCACTTCAGGCATAGGGTTAACTCTCTTCAATGGTACAGAAGCGTTGATTTTTAAATCAGAGGAACAGGTGTTTTAAACAGTTCTGTTGTAGCATTCTTTGCACAAGCCTCATTTATTAATCAAGAACTGACAAATTTTATTTCGCACTGTGAGCACAAAACCAAGCCAGCAGCAGAAACAGGGTGCTCAGCAAGCTTAACACATACGGAGGACACAGTCTCAAGCTACGTCAGGCAAGGTATAGGTTGAATATTAGGAAAAGAAATTTCACCAAAAGAATAATAAAGTACTGGAATGCTCTTCCCAGGGAGGTGGCAGAATCGCCATCTCTGGATGTGTTTAAAAAAAAGACTGGACATGGCACTTGGTGCTATAGTATAGTTGAGGTGTTAGGGCATAGGTTGGACTCTATGATCTTAGAGGTCTCTTCCAACCTCATTATTCTGTGATTCTATGTGATTCTGTGATATTCAAGTATCTCACTCAGAAATCCTGGGTTACACATTGCACCTCACAACTAATTCCTATTGCACCCACCTAAAATATTTTCTCAGATAATTTGTCGCAACACTTCTGGTTTAAGCAGGGTTAATGGGATCCAAGAAAAAAAACAACCACACGCGGATTCTCATTATAACACTCCTGTGGGTGTTATTTCAGCCCTTTTCCCCCCTCGGCTCCCTCCGAGCAGCCCCGAGGGCGGCTCCATCCGGGATCTGGCACGGATCGCTCCCGCGCCCTGACTGGCGTGGCACGGCCCCTGGCGGCCACTTCCCGCACTGCGCTCGGCGTGACAGGGCGAGGCCGGCCGGTGACAATTCAGCGCCCCCCGGCCTTCTAAACATCCTTCCTACCAGCTTCATCTAGCGCCAGGAGTTCAGACAGGGGGCTGTCTTCCTCCTTCTCTTTGTTATGTGAAGGATGAGGGAGTCATACAAAAAGAAATTCCTCGACTTTAAAGTGGGAGTAATGGGAATGGTGACAAGACAATGATAAAAACTGATCCTGTGGTTTGCTGTTACACCTCCCACGAGTTACTAATGACAGAGGTCGAATTATACAAATGTATTAATTGGTGAAGTCTGATAGCTCAAAAAGGTCTGTTGTGCACCTATCTGTGCACAGCATCTGTATGTAATACAAACGAAGTGAAGCAGGATCCAGCAGGGCTTGCTTCTGATCTTTACAGGATACTACATAAAATTGGGGTTACATGTTTTGGAAAGCTGAGAATGAGAAAAGAAACAGACATAAAAAGATCTTTTCATCTTTTCTCTCTTTTTTTTTTTTTTTTTGAGATCACTTAGAAGCTTATAGAAAAACAAAGCAGTTTAAACTGTGAATGATTATGGGTCAGGTAACTGTGTGTCTGTCTGTGTGAGTATCAGAAACTGGAGCCTTGAACTCTCAGGATCAAGCCTAATCTTCGAATTAGCAGTGAAGTCTCATTGTAGCCCTGTCCCTGGAATACCTAAACTTTCACCCTCAAAACAGCACACAATTAATTGAGCGCTCTCTGCTAGTCTCCCACAGGCAGTATGGGAGTTATCTGCCATATTCTGCTCTCATTTCCTACTGCCTAATGAAGCCAAATACACTACATTAACCTTTACTTACTTCTATTTTGCCTTTACCTAAAATATTCCCTTATAAGTCTTTCCTCTCTGCAACCCACATTTTTTTCCTGTCTCACAATGTTTCTTGTACTATGGAATCGCACTGGCACACATTTCCTACTCCACTAATGGTGTTGGTCTTGCATGCTCCAATTCCAGCTTCTCCAGCATTTCCAAATTTTAATTCTGCATTTAGTCACTATTGTAAAATACTTTCCAAATTGACAACAAAACTACTTGCTTGAAAACTGACCCCTTTAATCGTTATTACAAAGGCAGGTCCAACAGTAAAGCCCAGAAAACTGCAATTGGCATGTTTGTGCAGCAGTTGGAAATAACAGATTTTATTTATCACTTAGTATCTGACAACTCCAGAATGAAGCAAAAATATCATAGGAAAGCAGCAGGATCCCATTTATGTTATCTATAATCTCCTTTTTGCTCCTCTTAATTACTTGTGCTTTGTTCCATATTAAATTATGTTTTTCTTGGAACAAGAGTGTTACTCATCTAAGTACTTATGAAATACTTGGACATTCAGATTAGAATTTTTTTGTGGGCGTAGAAAAACAGCAGATGATAATGAAAAAAAAAGGTAACAGGTTACTGACTTGTGGTGAGCTCAAATTTGTGGCCCATGTTTTCAATTTAGATTAATGAGTACCATAAAGAATTATATAATCTTAATAATTAGTGTGGGGGCTTTTTGGCAGACTGTTAGACTTAGTAATTCTTTTTTAAGCCCTGATACTTCGTTCATTGTGGAATTTTGTCTCCTGTAAAATTAATTTTTAGTCTTTCAGTGTAGAGACTCTATTCTTGGAAAAGACTACATCAGGATGTGTACTTACAAATCCTACCGACTAAGGAAACTTACTGCAAACAGTGTTCACATTTTCGGGGCACAAAGTAGATCTTGCAAACTCAGCCCTATAGTGGAGTGGTTATTATGGCTACTTCAGGATTGATTTTAAACATGAGTCCAACATTATGCTTGAGTTCATACCTGTCTGATACAAGTTATGTGGTCATGAGCCCAGACTGTGGTGAGGAACAAATGCTGTTTCCATGGCACCCATTAGCACAGGTCCAAGCACTCATTTGTATGTTCTGAAGAGCAGTGTACAGGAACAGTGGTACCTTCTCACTCCACATCTCCCATGCCAGCTCCAAATGTGTCCATACATGGCTGAGGTAGGAGAAACAGGCCCAGAAACAATGCATCATTGAGGTGACCCAGACAAAGTTGCTCTGCCTTCTCAATAGAAGAACGTGCCATCAGATCTTTGCAAAATGTCACTCCACAATACATATGCCACCAAGACCTGGCCACCTGTGGGTGCAGGTCCCAGGGCAAGCCACATTTCTGCCCTTCTTGTGCCTGTGCTTTGGCAGATGGTCCTACTGGTTTGCCAAAATGGAGTTCAACATGTGCCTGAAAAGGGGGGGAACTACAAAAGACAGATTTCTGGAATGTGTACAGTATAAAAACACGAGGTTATGAAGTATTAAAAATACATTTAAATCCAAGAAAATTTTATTAAATATATACAGTAGTGCTTACCCTGGCAGCAGTGGTTAATTAGGCTCAATAGGAATCAGTGTGGGGGTAGAAGCAAGAAGAAAAGCTACACTTGTGCTGGGACACATTGAAAACTGTAAAATGAGGCTTCGTAGATCCAAAGAACAAACAGAAAACTGCTGTTGTTTACTTCTGTCAAAGGTTTATCAGCCTTCAACTTTCCCTTTACTGCTAAAAACATGCAGCACAGCTTTGGCACACCTAAAATACCGTACGTATGTGTGAGAAAAGTCTATGTGCATTTGTCATTCTAGGGAGATAAAATAGTAGTGGCATGTGGCCTGATAGGAATCATATTGTTCATGACTGGAAGGTGTTCACAAACAGGTGCAGTGTGAAAATAAATATTCTGTTTCCTAATTTTATTGCTAAGGTAAAAAAGTAAACTTCACTGTTATTTTGAAAATACGAGATTTTTTTCTAACTTCAGCATCCAAGCAAAGTTGTGGGGTTTTTCCCCTCCATCCTGACCCTGTCAAGCTTAGAGTTTGATGCAAATGAGAGAAATCCAACCCAAGACTTGCTACCTGGAATCTCTTTGAAAAACACACTGTAAAGCAAAAGGGAAAAATTAATCTCTATAGCTTCTCCTGTAAAACATTGATCTTCCAAGATGTTATCCTTCTGTACCTCAATTGTAGAGCAGTTTTCTCAGTGGTTGTTTTCATCCCTATCCACCCTTAGCACACAACATATGTGTACCTAAATATTTAGTTCCTACTTTGATCACATCTACGTAGACATTTTAAATAGTCTTACTGCATTATTAAGTTGAAATGTTAATTCCCAGGATAAGAATAACAAATATTCATCCTGCAGTAAGAGTCCCTGCAAGAGTTGTGAATGATTTAGTTAAACTGTGCCAGTGCACTGTGTCACCTTCTTTTTCCCAACAGGTATCTGAAGGAATTTGGAAGAACTGTCTTGAAAACAAGAAATTTTTTGTCACAAAGATGGAGTAAAAGCACCAGAGGAGTCAATATAAATTGCACCAACAACAATTAATTTTCAATCCAAATCCAACAGTTCCTGCAAAATGTTTCAATCTAGCTTCTAGCAGCACACACACACAAAGACATCCTCGTGTTGCATTATAACAATCAAATCTAGCATTCATTGCTGTAGCCTGATAAACTGACAAAAGTTGCCCTCACCTTTATTTGCCTTCATGACGTTAAAATATTTAAAGCTGCTGCCTGCCTGCCTCCATGATGTTCCCTGCATGCTCCCACACAGATCTGCAGCTGATGGAAGTCAGTCCAGCTGCATCAAGGCAAATGGAGCCATGCTGACAGACTCCCCTGGGAAGCCATCCCCTCTGTTACATGGTGACCACAAGCAAGAAACATGTGCAAGCACACTCTCAGGCCTATCTTGGGCTCAAAAGACTTCAGTTCCCAAAGGTCAATCAGATAATGGAAGTGGTGGTGTTGCTTTGCCTGAACTGAAATTTTCTGGAAAACAGATTTCTGCTACTTCATACTTTTTCAAAATTGAGTTTTACTTCATTCTTAAGATCTTTCTAAAGGCTGACATAACCACAATATGTAGAGTGAAGAAGCATAAAATATTGTAAACATAAAGAAAAATCATTAACAAGCATAATTTTTGAGCTAAATTCCATCTAGGAGCACATTGAGCTTTTAAGTCCTATTTAGTGTTACTTAACACATTTTTAAACATCTCAACACAAACTGTAAATGCAGTCTGAATGTTTTCCTTAGAGAAGAGACTTGCTACTGCATGATAGCCAATTTAAGTGTGTGTCTGTGGGTTTTTTTTCTTTCATTAAGTGGCAATTCAGCTCTTCATCTTTTCCGATTTTCTTTACTCACTTTCAAGCAATTACTGCTGGGGGCTCTGATGTTAATGAGTTATACACAGCATATTTAGAAATGAAATACGCTTTTAGAGTATGAAGTTAAGTTAATGGAAGCATCAACCTGAATAGATGTAAAAGCCAGACATCTTTGATATCAGTGCTTGATTGATTTTATAAGTCAGGTGTTCACATGAATAAGTAACCCTTACTTAGCTCAAGGAGCATTTTGACAAGAAATTTGCACTGATGAGCTATAAAGGCAGCCTTTTTATAAGACTCTACTTTGCATTGTCCCTCATATTTTTGATCTTGTTTGCTTTCTCTCTTTAGTAATCTAAATCCTTATCAACATTGCAGATCTCTATATTATCATAAAAGCTGTCATACAGCTACTTATAAAAATCCCTACAAATTAAGAAACATGAAAATACTAATGTGAAAAGCAAGCCCTGCTTCTGCAAATATTTTACTTTTTGTATGAAGGGCTCTTTATTGTGTTCTCTTAACTTTTGCAGTGGAATACAGCTTGTAAATGTTGACCAAGTTTCTTTTTCCATGGAGTTCAAAACAGTTGACATTTAAAGTAATGTAATTTTTAAATACTCTTCCATCTATTGTTTATTCATGCTGAATAAAAACTTTAGAAAATTTCAATTATAAAATCCAAGAGGTATTTTAAGTACTATAATACTTAAGATCATAGAAACTTAATCTGTCTTATTAACCACAGAAACTGTTAGACTTTTAACCACATAAAGTAAGCCAGATTTTGCAACATATTCCCTTGTTTTTGAGCTTAATTTTCTTTTGCTTAAACTAAATCACTAATCTAAAATGAAATTTATTATATTAGACTAATGATACAGAATTGACCTACCAGGAATTGGTACTTTGCTTCTAGTGAATATTCATGCATCACATGAAAGAGACACTTAGATCTGCCTCAAATGTACAGCCACAGAGACCAAATGTGAAAAAGGAAACCTCAAAATTACATTTTATTGTTAAATCCTTTCTTCTATTGCAAGTAGGAGGAATACTAGTCCTCACTGAAAACTTCTAGCAAGTTCTCCTTCTCTGCAACACCCCACCACCTCTTCACCCAAGGACCTTTAGAAGAAGCATTATCTGAAAAACTCACATGATCATAGCTATGCTCCAGAATTTTTAGCCAAAACCAGAAAATTTTTGGAAAGAGAAAATAAACCTACAAGATACAGTCATTTGCTAATCACAAAGTTATATAAATAACAGAAGAACTCACCCATTTCTACACCTTAGTAGCATTAATCTAACAAAACCACAACAAAAAGTATAGAAAAGCAGAAACCGGAATAGTTCCCTAGGTCATTAACCATTAATGGTTAATGGCACATTATGGGCCACACCATGTGCCACATTAATGGGCACATTAATTCAATTTACATCCTTTTACAGGCACACTTAACATGTTGAAGGATTCTCTGTGTTTCCAGGAGATGAATAGCATTGTTTCATTAGGGTTAGGCTAGACCAGAATCACCTGAGGAAATGATGGGACCTGTGCTAATTTCCAGGCAGCTCACATTAATAGAATCCTTCTGGCTTGAAAATCTGTTAATCTATCACAATGTGCATTACCAAGACAATCTTCTAAGCAGCCATCAGGTGTCACTCTGTGCAATCAAACACTAAAAATGAAAATTAAATCTCTTCCTCTTATGTTTCAGCTTATAGTTGCTCTTTAAACAATAAATAAATAAATAAATAAATAAATAAATAAATAAATAAGGAATTGGAGCCTAGCTCTTGTGAAGGCCAAATAAAGGTTTTTTATATATTACCATAAACACTTGAATTCTGCCTGACTTCTCGTAAAGGTGAGTTATACACCCAAAGACTGGTTCATTGTCAGAGGCAGTGAAGTGGGGCTGAATTTCTAGATTATAGCTTTGCCTATGAGCTTATTTATTCTAACTTACCTTATGTGATACAGTAAATCAGGTTTCAGAGCATTACAAAGTAGAGTAGAAACACCACAGCCACAATATGAAGACCAAAACTAGAATATGCTTTTCATATTGATATTTGTCCAAAACACTGTGGAAGTATGTCTTCCAGGCAGGCACCATCTCTAGACTAGGTACCACTAACCTACACTGCTCCACTGTTATGTTAAATGTGATTTTTTTTCTCCCTCACAACCAATATCAACATTAGTTTATGTATACTGGACAATTTAACTCTAACTTTGGTTACTTTGGTGTAAACTGTGAAATAATCCTGCACTTCACAGACTTAAATCTGTTACCACACAACTGCAGCTGTAGAGCGTGTATAGATCCTGGGTAAGGCAATGGGAAAAGCAATATTTGATCTAATTCAATGGCAGAACATCCAAGAATTTGCAAATAACCAACTAGGATTTCTGCAGCTGTGTCATAAAGACTAGAAAATGGCTTCAAGTGCTCATGCCATTTCAACTCCATCTCATGAAACAAAGAAAGGTTTGTTGATGCAAATTAAAAATACTTCAAATATTACTTTGGCAATAATATTATCTAGTTATTGAGGTATAATGCTCAGTTCTGAGGTGTTTCATTTTCTGGTTTTGCATCAACCAATAAATCCTACCTTAAAGTTTCAGATTAGCAGCCTTCACACATTGGCTCTGGTATGGAAACCATCACACCCAGTCCAGCTCTCATGTGTTTTCAATGGTTCTGGACCAAAAAGCACAGTTAGTGGCAGACCCTATCAACTCTTCACCTGTCAACAACCCTGCACCTCTGTCCTTTCACAGCTTCAGATGATCAATAATCTGAAAGATTTTTCTTGGCAGAAAAAAGGATAAAAGGCAAATAAGGACCAAGTTTCAGAATATGGGCACAGGGAAATCTGAATTCAAATATATCCTCTGATGAGGAATGTCTATGCAGTATCTGCTGTGCAACCCCAACATGGGGGAACAAAAGGGCAGCTGAGCATTACAGAGAGGGATTGCTCTCCATCTGCACTGCCTAGCAGCAGCAGCAGCACCTGATGCAGTCTCTAGAGCAGCAACATTGCCACAATTCACCACTGCAAACCAGGGTGAGATGCTGGCACATCTGGGTCTAGTGGAGCTCTGACTTCAGCAAGACCAGAATTCAGCCCAGGTTCTTGTTGCCTCGAGAGACAGGAAAGTGTGCTCACAGATATGAAGTAGAGACATTTATACTACCACAAGCTGTAGTTTGTATTTTTATTTTCAAGGCAGAATCTTATGGAGACCTATTGGATGCTCATGCATTATTAATTTTCTTCAGCTATAAAAATATAAAATGGAGCATACAATAACATGTTGTTTATTGCTTATGCTGGTATGAGGCTCAGAAGCTCGGATCTCCTGCCAGACACTTACAAGCTGAACAGTTCCACTTCATGCTGATGACACTGCTCCATCAAACAGCACTAACCAAATTGCCCAGGGCCTTCCAAACAAACTGTTAAACTGCATTATCAAAAAATAGTCCAATAATACTGCCCATCTTAGTCTTATATGGAAAGTGTGGCTTGGAAAGCCTCCAAATATGCTACAAAAATATAATAGGTTCTGCAGATTTGCTTCTGAAATTCCAGCCATTTTACATCACTGTCCTTAAATGAATGACAGCTGATAGCTATCACAATATTTTGAGGTTTATAAAGAAAAATGTTCCACTTTAAAGGTAGCAATGTGTTTGCATCAAATTTTAACATGCTTAATGACAAAGACTCCTGTTTATCTGGAAAAGTTGCTAATACCGGTCTGCTGGTTTCTCTAAATATTTCACAATAATTAAAAACATTACTTCATTCCAAAGAACAAATGCATTCTGGTTTTCTCAGTTCTGTACCACAGAAAAACTAGATTTTGTACTATCAGAAGGTCACCTTCATATCGTTAATTTCTGGGCATGTTTGATTTTTTTTCAAGCAAGCACTTCAGTCAACACCTCTGAATTAGTAAAACTGCCCTTATGTATCTGTTTTTTCCAGTGATGAAAAAAGAGAGAGACCTTCTTTTAGTTAGTTGAGCATCTTCCTCGTGGTAGTGATGAGTCTTGTCCATGTCTTCTGCTTCTTCCTACAGCTTCACAGTGTTTCCAGCATGAAGGAGGAGCAGCTGGTAGGACCATGTCATCAGAAGCAGGCAGCTTTCAGACTGGGGAAAGGATCCAGAAGCATCATGAGTTGTATGTTCTTCTAGAAACTGGGAGATGTTCAATGTTATCCACGTTGTCTTCTCAAGGATCAGCAATCCCCTTGGAAAACAGCAGAAGGTCAAGAGCCTTTCTGTAATACAAATTTCCCACTTGGAGTGAGTGGCAAGCTTTTGTGCTCATGATATTCTTCTTTGCCACAATCTGTGTATCCAGTTGCTAGCAGATCCTCTGAGCTATACAGTTGGCCAACTCTGTATTGGCAAATTGTGTCATGTATCAAGAACAGATCTGTGAAACAAAAACATAGCTGCTGAATACCTGACATGAACACTCTTGGTGATTCTTCCAACATGCATTAGGGAGTGCAGCTTCCACTTCAATTTCATCTCCAAGTTTGAACCATTTCAAAATGCAAGTATCATGGCAACAGGGATTGATAGGTGATTCACTGCAAAAACATGCTCCTGACCTCAAGAAAAATGCCTTTGAAAGCTTCTTCATGCTTTAGCCTCCAAAATTCTATAAGTTCTTAAGAGACAAACTGATGTCTCAAAAATTGATAAAAACGGTCTCTTTTAGATTCAGTGGTTTTAGATTTCATTTAGTCAGAAGACTTCCCAGGCCTGAACTTACTTGTCTCTATCTAACACTCAGTTGAGGGGTTTTTTTTTAGTGTAGTCAGTAAAGTAAATAAAACCAACAATATTTAGATGGTAGAATTGGCTTATATGATATAAAAAACTGGAAGATGTATCTGTATTTTTTTGCCTTTTTATTTTCACCTATTTTCCTTGGTGAATTTGATTAATACAATAGAAGAAGCAGCAACAGAGAGGTCTAGATAGGTCCTAGCACACTGTGAGCACAGTGAGTAAGGTTCTGCAGGTAGTTTTGCCAATATCCCTTGATGGCTGTTCACAGAGCTTCAGTTCTCCTAGGGTGGGACATCTCTGTGCAGAGGTTGCCATCTAAGCTATTGTGGTGGGTGTATGAGAGGGGCTGGGAGTCATGTCCTGGTTGCAGATAGTGATATATAGACCATCAGCTTTAACACAGGAAAATTAGACCTTTATTCCTTTATTTATATATTTAAGCTTGCAGGAAATACTTGTAACTATTAAAAAAAAACAACCAAAAACCCCCCAAAAAAAACAAAACCATGGATAGTTGTTTGCCTTCTGAGTCATGGGCACCTGGGCAAAGCTCTAACTTGGAAACTCCACTAAAATATCTCCAGTACCTAAGACATTTTAATGAAGCACGTGTAGTAATTATCTTTGTTATGATTGCAGATAGATTTTTAAAAATTATCTATGCCTTTAGAGAGCCTTTTATCTGAAAATAAGAACAACAAGCTGAATAAATAAGAGGTTAAATAGAAAACTTGGCACTTCCTTCATTACCAATGTATCAGCAGTTCAGCAGAATCATTGGGAATTGGAGAAGAAAGAAAATATTAATTGCAGTATATTTTAAAACACTTCTTATGTAGAATAAATTCCCTGGGTCACATCTAGATTTGTTTTGAGTATTCTAAAAATGTCACATTTTCTATTTACAGGCCAGTATGATTAAAATCCTACAAAACGCAATGAGGTTTCACTAATTTAAATGTCCAACAAGGAGACTCTATCATTAGATGTGAAATACAAAACCAAATAATACAATGTGCTTTCCTATGGTGACAAATAATTTCCACTTTCAAGGAAGTGTGTCCAAAAGACATTGAAAATGATACTGTTTCTTCTTCTCATTCCATAGACATAGGTAAAGGCTAATTAAGAATGTCCTACATTACAATTCCATGAAGCTCCTCTGTTTCCCACACACATACACTGTCTTACAGGATAGATGCAAAGACCTGCCACTGCAATTATACATTTCTCTGGACCAACTCAATCCAGCAATATACACAGAATTACAATACCATTACAGAGGTAAGTATTTATGGTGAAATTTTATTTTCATTCTGGTTATCATTTTTCCTCAGTCCTCAATCTTGCTTAACAAAAAATCTCATATGTTTTCTTTAGCAACTGTACCACTCTAGGATGGGATGTAGCTGATATTATAGAAGTCACATAATCAGAAAAAATTGCACCAAGAAAATCTAAGATATACACAAATTTGTACATGCTTTAAATACTTATATACAGATACATATTTATATCAGGATATACTTGTAAACAATTAAGAAGCAGAAGAAAAGTTGAATTTGCAATTTTTATAATTGTAAGTATATGATTAATCATCCAGCTTAATAGCACAAATAACAATATATAACAGGCATTGTTTCAGAACAGTTAAAGAAAAATAATCCAAACAAGTCCCCTGTATTCATAGGGACGATTCTTTTATGACAACATCACAGGAAAAGGTTGTAATTAAAGCAAAAATAAAGCATACAATCTATTAACATAATCTGAATAAAATCCTTCCACAGTTAAATGCAGACACTAAGTGCTAATATAATACTTTATTAATTAACAAAGTATTTATCTACTGGGAAATGGGGATAAAAGATCGTACACTTTGTCAGACTGCAGAAAAATGTGTTAGCTCTTCATAAGAAATGCATAAAACTCAAACAAAAGAATTATTATTTCTTTAAGCCAATTACATTTAATCTCAGAAGAACGAATGAATAAATCTGTTCCCTCATGTTACTGTGATACACCACCAAAATTATGGAGATCGGAGTCCTTATAAATTTCAAGGCTAGTATTCAGCTATTCTCTTGAACTGTTAAAAGTATTAGTATACCACATGGAATTTTAAGTCACAGGATTTTTTTTTTAGGAGGATGAGGAATAGTTTTATAAATGCAATACTTCATTATATGGAGCTAGTTTTTAGGTAAATGAAAGATATGGTGCTTTCTAAATGAACAGTCTTTTTCACACAGCATAGTTATTCTGGTCAGACACCTTTATACAGTATATCATTACACTTGTCATGTCCTCTGGAATTCTTACTTTTCCTTCACTTAAATTTTGCAACTGTTATGTTTTCAGATAATCATACTTCAACTAATTACAAGCAACTTCTTACCCCTTTCCAGTTAAAATCAAGGAAACCACCAAGAACAGTACAAAAAAATAGGCCTTTCAAATTAAAAAGAATTTACAGATCAAAGCAAAAACAAAGAAACATCCTACTCAGAAGAGAAAATATTTTACATTAAGCAAGGGAAATTAGAATAGTAAGAATAGAAGAGTATTGCTCAGTGGAAGACAATGTTCAATGAAACTTAGTAAGTACATGGAGTAAACTGGTCTCAAATTACCTGTGGATTACTAAAAAATTTCTAACTTGACTACTTACCAATGCAATTGATTTCCAAAAATTTTGAAAAGTTTTGATTCCCATAAGACATAACCAACATATTTCCTGCTATTGATTCTGAACCTGAATGTTAAGATGCTTCCTAGTGACTATAAATATCAATTTCCATCCTTGAATTCATGGGAGAACTTTGGAGACTTACAAATACAGAATTCTCCAAAAAACTGAGTCACTTCCTATACACCTTTGTCTAAGGTCTTGCATTATCCCAGGAATAAGGAGTGGAGAACACTGAAATCTGTTCCTATGCAGATAGCCACTGTATTATTTCAATCTTCCTGAAGCCTTTTATTCATACTGTGTTATCTTGCATTGATACATATCACATTCTTTTAGTAACAAATGCAATTCAATTACCACCAGATTATCATTTGATTATTTTTTTAAAGGGGGTTGTAAAACTAATAAAAAAAATTCTTGTCTAGTGTAAAACCCATCAAATGGTTATTTGAAGTATTTATTGATATTTTCTGTTAAGAGTTCTAGTTATGATCCTTTGCCCTTTCAGATTTTGTGGACTTGAGTCTCACAGAGACTGCATCTATTGTAAAATGCAAAGTCTGCTCACAGCATAAAGATTTCAGAGCATAAGTTCATCATCAATTTATGCACTTTGAAGTGTTAAAAAAGTCTTGATGTGAACACCATTCCATCCTGAGTGTGTACTGTGAGAAAATCTTATTCCTCCCTTCAAGGCAGCTCTTTCTACCTGGTGGGATGTTATGAATACCACTTACTGTGATAAGATGCAAAGCATTCATAATCAATAAGAGAGAACTAATTTGTTTACTATTCATGGGTATGCATTGACTTCAGATTACTATCATTTCCCCTTTATTGGATAACATTCGAAAAACAAAAGGACAAAAATAAAACTCATTCAGATGGGAAAGATAAAACTTTTGTTGCAATGAGTAAATGCTATTTTTTTTACATCAACATTCCAGTAAACTAATCAAAGCTTACTTTTACAAGGGCTCGTAAAACTAACATATAAAGCAGTAAATAACTCAAGTTTCTAAAACTGAATAAATTTCTATGAAATTCAAGATTGTCTGAAATTTCCTCTTACTTGTGTTCATAAAGAATGCACATATTCAAAATGACTGATGTAGTAGCAACTTGATTTTTTTTTGCTTATTGTTCATCTTTTATTATTACTATTGCTCAATTTCACAGAATAAGAAATAGAAACTTCCACAAAGTTGCAGAATGTCTTGCTCAGAACCAGAATTAAAAGTCAGAAGTTCCCAGCTGGTATCTGCACTTCACATACAAATCATTCTGTAGCAGCATCAATAAATTTAAAAATATATTCTTGGAGGCTCAGACCTTAGGGAATGACTTTCTTTACCTGAAACCTTAATACAGAACAAAAAGTTCTGCCTATCAATGCTTGTTTTGTGTGGCACAGTCATGTAGCATGTGCTACTGTGTTTCTCCAAATGTCTTTGCATTTTCAATATTCTTCTGATACCCTCTTGTTACATATTTAATGTTGTTACAGGTGCAAAATTGTAATTTCAATCTTGAATGCTGTTGCACATGTGCCTCAAAAACACTGAAGGCCAAAACTCTATGCTGCTAACACAGATTGTGGGTCAACAACATTTTCCTTTGCTTGCTAATGCTTTATTGTCTCTTAGTATACATTGAAATAATAATGGTAATTTATGCAGATATTTTGTATGCATAGCAAATAATGAGAAACACCTGCAGAAATTTCCCTCCTTCTCTGAGTTCAGCAACTAATTATATTTTTAAATAATGGCTACCATTGAACACAATTATCCAAATCACTTTAAGTAATGGAATCTTTTAAAGGTGTTTTTGAAAATTTTCCCACAGTTTTTAAACAGTCTTTTTATATAGCAGATAGGAGACAAAGAACATGGTAAGCAGCTTAGTAACCCAAAAATGTTTTGGCAGCTACAAATCATACTGTGCTTTTTCTTCTGCAGCTAATACTTTGCTGATTTAAAGAAAGGCTAGGATTTCCCCAATACTTTCCCATCCTGATTAACATTCATGGGTGCTATAAAGAAAAAAACTACAGGGAAAAGTAAAATACTGAGCCACCCCAGTTAAAGCTACTGACTCAGCAAAGCTCGCCTTTCCGAAGTTGAGATTTGAAAGCATAAGCGGAGATGGAAAATGGCAATCTTATGAATAAGGAATGAGAGTCTAATTTAAGGAAAAGAGTAGACCCACGGTCTCTGAAGACTGAAGTAACATCCACTCATTTGAGAGATACTCATTTCTCCGTACCTGGCACGTTGAGCATTCTTTCCAAGCCCCTAACTAAATAGGACAGAGGTGCTGTTCTCCTGCTATATTCTGCATTGCAAGTAAATAAATGAAAAAGTGTCAAAGAAAATCACAAGACAACTACAGCAATCAGTTCATCACATAGATTTTATTCTTTATATCTGCTTGTAAAGGAGGGAAGTGGATCAGTATTATTTCAGCATCTCTTTCTCCTGTTTCTACTTCCAAGCTTTCCTGAATGATATAATGAAGTACAAAACTGCTCTAAGTACATATGAAACTAAAACATATAAATACCCCAAAGCAGTAAATGAAAGCAAAAGATTACCTGAAATCTCTGTAACATTTTCTGCATTATATTCAGATGCTTAACTTAAAGTTTCCTGCGTTTCCCTGCACCTGGATAAGTATGTAATTGCAATTGTCATACTATTCACACCAGACCCACCACCAGGCATCTCAGCAGTGAGTTAAAACCAATTTTTGCAACACCAAAGATGACAGATCAATATTAACTCAAAGTCAGGATGCTCATCTATGGAAAAATAAGCACACAGATGAAAGCTGAGGTGGTCCAAACAGGATAGGGAGAACTCTGGGCAGTCAAAGTTGCAGATTCACTATTTCAACGGGGTAGATGAGATTACTATGGAAAAGTGAACCCTACAGCCACAGGTCCTAATCCAATCCACTGTAGAAACACAAGAGCAGCTCAGTTTTCTTGGGAACTACTGCTCCTGTTGGTGATCTGTGACCTGCATCTACTTTGCTTCAAGGCTTGGTAGCCAGTCCCTGACTGTACAGGTCACACTTGGCCTGTAGTCTTTTGACTCCAGGATTAATGGATTTATGTTTTCTGTTGCAAATTCAGCTTATCCTCCAACAACATTGCATTGCACATGAGAAATCTCACCTGACAAAATACACAGATTCCCAGCATCTAACATAAAAAAGTTGAGGAAATTACAGCAACACCCTAAATTTGAAATGTATCAGGCAAGTGCTGAATTTTAGAGCTCATTGGGTTAACTCCAGATTGGCCACTTGGACAAGATCATGCCTACACAAGGCATGGCTGCATCAGATTTGCAATTCATCTTTTTCATTTTCTGTTGCTAGTGGAAACAGACATCTTCTGTTGCTCCTTGAAGTGGACAGGGATGACAAAAATTACCATTACAGCCTCAAAGAAGCCTATTTATCTCTAGTATTACAGGTGCATAGCATAGTGAAATGGGGCAATTAGAGTTAAAAAGGAGGGAAATTAGGATTCAGTTATATGTATGATACTTCTGTGTGAAATGAGCTGTTATTCTAACTCATCTCCCTGAAGCCAGGCATCCACATCATATAAATGTGTGAACAGATACTTAGAGCTCACCTTCTGAAAAGAAGCCAAGAATTAACTTCTAATTTTGAGTTAATCAGAACAAGAATAAAGCAGTTTGGGAAAGCATTGACACACCTTCTTACGTGTTTTATAGACAAACAGTAGAAATTATTCCTCAAGCCTTTGTATCAATATCTTATGCCTGCACATAGGCCTGTGATGTGACTTTCAGAATCATGTCTTTTTCACTAATATTTTCCCTGTGATGTGACTTTCACACACAGAGAATCATGTCTTTTTCACTAATATTTTCTTATTTTGTATATGCAATATATTTTTACAAACATTACATAAATTCAGAAATGACATTATATTACAAGTGTCAAAAGCATTTGAGTGGCTGATTTTAAAATTGTGTCCATTACTTCCATTTTGAAATTCACATTAAATGAACCTCTTCTTCTCCCTGCAAATTTCTTACACTTTGGTAAATTAACAAAAATGTTTTCACACATGCCGCAATAGAATCCCCCCTTGCAAACAGTTCATTTTGACAGCTGTGTTGGATTTTTAAAAAAATTTTCCAAAACATTTTAAGATGCTAGAATATATCATTAGATAAATAATTTCTGTTTCCATCTTAATTCTAAAAATTTCATTATGTCTTTTGTAACTCTGAAATTAAGAGTAATTTTTAAGTAATTTTTTGAATTTAAGAGTAATTTTTGTTAACATCTGCAAGAATGTCTTGTACCAAGATAAATTTGGAATCTAAGGAGTAGCATATCCTGGTTGTCTTGATATAAGTCAAATACTGAAAACTGTATCCAGGAAAAAAATATCACCTTTCATCTGTCCTCAACATTTTGCTAAACAGGTTGATCAAACTATGCTTCTGAAAGAGGGATAACTCAGAGATTTGGAAACACATCTCTGCAAGAGTGCAGCTTCAAGCTGGTCTTGATTTCCAAAATAAAGCAGGAGAGTGTTAAGATTCAAAGCCCAAATAGATCTGCAGAGGATTAAAAGGCATTTTGTTAGGACATGTAAATACAGAAAATAAACTGGCAAATTCTCTCCTGCTTTTTCCTGAAATATTGCAGTGGGCATTCAAGGGAGAAGGAAGGTGCTGTGGGAAGAGAATTCTCACATCCATGCAGATTACTGGGATTACTTTACATTTCCAAATTCCAAAAGGAGGTCCAGGCTTTGCTATCTTGCAGGATCAAACTCAATCTCAAGATATCAATGACTGATCTTAAATACAATTACAAAATATATGATCCATTGTAATCTTATTTCATCAAGTTATTTACACTAACTTGTACTTTATTCAGATGAAATGCTAAGTTTTTCTGTTTTGGTGAGGACTGAATAAACAATACATAATATTATTATAAACTTCCTGATAAATATTCTCCCAGTTAAAATACCTCATATAAAAAAAAAAAAAAAAAAAGAAAAGGAAAAGTCCATCCCTTTGCAAAGTGTAAGAAAGACCTTGCATTCCCACCTGCCTTTGCCATAGATAAGGGTAATGGTGAGTGTTGTCGGCACCATTTCTCCTCCCTTCCATAAGTAAATATCTCATGTTTGGTGCATGGAAGAAACAAAATGGTTGGGTTTTTTTGTTTTTTGTTTTTTTATGCTGCCACTCTTCAGCCACACTTTGCAAACTGTGGTAGCTCCCAACGTCCATGAGAGGGAACTATTGTTTAACAGTTGAAGATTCATATCCCCGCTTCAGTTCATTCAGCGCAATTTCCCTCTGCTTATCTGAACCCTGCCAAATGGGATGTTCAGAACGTAAAAGGACAATCCCGATCCTCATTAGAATGCTATTTTTGAAAGCTAGACTGCTTTAACTTTTAACAAGAAGGGTACTAAAGATGGTGCTACTAATGGGATTTGGTGTGCTATGCAGATGGAACCAAGTGACAGGCGCCCGATACAAGAAACCAGAGACATGATAGCAATAGACATCACAACAAGAACACATTTGCTACATTCAGTGCTTTCTAGAGAAAAAGAAAACTTTTCCTAGGGATGTATTAATTTTAAAAAGTGTCATGGTAAAACAAAAAGAATAGCTCTGTATTCGTCAGATTCCTGCTTGACAAGTAAAAATAATGATCCATAACTGGTACAATGTAAACATATGCTATGAAGTACTCATTTTTACAGTCTTTCAGGCCATTTCAACTGGCAAAATCCTGAATATTGCACCAGAAGATATATAGAGTGGACTCTTGGAGATTACACAGTCTTCTCCTATTCTGCTTAGCCACTACAAAACAAATTAGAAAATATATGATTCTTTAGGGTTTGGTGGTTTTGTGTGGGTTTTTTAAAATTTTTTTGGAGCAAAGGAGAAGACAAATGTGTTCATTCATCTTGACAGTCTCCTGATTTATTAGAGCATTGACATCCATTCTCTTTGTACAATTTGGCAAATGATCAATAGAATTATTCTTTGTGCAGGCAGTCTCAGATTGACTGCGGCAGCAGGTACAAAAGGCATCATACCAGATTAGGCTTTGGGATGAATTGACAGCGTAAAGGGACTTCAGTTTTATAGACTAGGCTGAAAAGCAGTAAGTGGGTTGATAATGTGGCTGAAATTTATGGAAGCAAAGCCTTTTTGTGAAATTCATACTGTTAATTGTTTTTTGTTAAATAAATTTTACAGAGACATGTAAAATATGTATTTATCTTCGAATAAGATTTGAGAACTGCTAAGACAAAAAGAGCAAACACTGTTATTGACTCTGCCTTTTCCTACCTACCTAACTTTGTATAAGTGAGTTGTCCAGCTGAATTTAATGGGGGGAACTTGAATGATTTTGTCTCTAAAGTTAAGAAAAGCTTTGCAGGTTTAAGCAAGATTTTTTTGTGAATTTTGATAATGTAGCTATTTTTCTGGTGAATAAAATGACTCTGAATTAAACAGAATACCTCCAGAATTATTTAAATATATGTTGATTTAAAGTGTTACACATTTCCTGGCCTTAATTTTGCCCTTTGTTTGAAACTAATAGTCATCAAAATTGTAGTGGCTTAACTGCTGTCTTTAAACAAGAAAATATTCTACATTTGATTAACAGAGAAACCTCCTCATCAAGACTTTTTTTAATATTCTATTTTTCATTCCTTCATTAAAAAATACAACTAATAAGATGTCTTAAAAGTAAAAAAAGTATCACAATTAAGCCCATTCTCAAATTAATTAAATAGCAATGTCCTGCAAACATTTTGTTCAAAAATGTAAAATCCCTCAACTTGAAATGCTCTGAATTAACATTTATTTTTTCTATTAAAAAGACTCAGCTTCTCTCTGTGCTTCAAAACTGACATATTGTGCAATAAACAGCAATCAGCCTAAAGATGCTATATTAAACAAACCAAGTTTTGTTTTGCTAAACTAAGCAAAATTAGTTGAATGCCCTAAGTAATAGTTGCTGGTATTTTTTTGTAAATTATTTCTCCACTTGTTTTTGTGTCTATGCATAAATTAAAAATCTGCTGAAATTTATTATTCATCTGAGATGTAATTAATATGCAAAAATATGCAAATTAAGATGCAATTAGGCTTCAATTCTCTAGTGGAATTTTCCATTATAATTTAATACAAAGTAATAGAGTAATTGGTGTCACGTGTAATTACGGTTACTCACGTGTACTTGCAGACGTGAAAATGGTGTGGTATATGTTAGTTATCCTATGCAAATGTACCGTACTGGCTCTTAACACTTGGGAACTAGGTAAACAAAGATTGCTTTAAAAAAGAAGTGAGCAATAGTGACCCTTCTTGCTTGTCATTTTCAAGATGTACTGTCATTTTCAAGAACATGAATAATTGTGATTAATTTTTGCTGTGTTTATTCCTTAGAATTTATAAATAGGTGGCAGGATGCAATACTAGGTTTTCTGGTTTTAATGTCTTCTCTAGGAAATCGTGTTTGGCAAAATAAAAAATGGTCATCAAAAAGACAAGGACCTGGAGGATCAGCAATATGCATAACACCAACTTGTCAGGTTTTTAACACAAAATATATTTTCTGTCTTAATGTGATATATAATCAGTTTCAATTGTTTTATAATTTGCTACTTCTTACTGTATAGCTTTGCACTATAACCTAAAATGCAAAATCAGATTCATATACTTTGGCTGGATGGAGAACCCCCAAACAGTCATGGATATGAGCACATGTACTGGGTGAGCAAATGACACTGAATTCAAGTTTTCTGAAGTGTTAACATCTGCAGGATCAGCCTCTGAGTTTATATGAAGTTTCAATATAAGTGGTATCTGTGATACTGCAGATACAAGAAGTCTCCTTCCTATCGTGAAGTATAATTCTTGCTTTGTGCTTACAGAATTTTGGATATAGCAATAAATTGTTCAAATCATCCAAGCAGTCAAAATTTCATAATTTGGCTGATAACCACATATTCAGTTGGATCAAAGGGACAGATTGCCATGCACTTGAATTCACAAAAATAATAAAGAAAAAACACAAGGGAAAAGCCCCCCAAGCAAAACCAGAAAAAGCTTTCCAAATTTTATTGTAACAAAAGATGAAAACTGAACAAATATAATTTTGTGCTTAGCTCTGACTCCAAAGTCATAATTCCTGCACAGCAGCATACACCTCTCATTTTAACACCCTAACAGCAGCACACATAGACCAGTAGTATGTGTGAAAAAGAATGATTCCATTCCATACTGATTATTTTTGGGGGTCTTTTGGCTGGTTTTTTTTAGAGTTCTAAGGTATATTGTACAACCATGCTTTTGCTTTAACGCTATCACATTCTCAAAACCTTTTTCCCCATGCAGGCTGGAACTTGTTACAAGTTTAATGTGGATGAATCAATGTCTAGGTAGGTGGGGTGAAGAGAGGGAAATTGGAATGATTTAATGTAATGAGTATAGAGCTTCAATGTGCCAAACTAGTCTCCTTCTCTTTCTCTTCATTTGCTTCTACTGCCGCTGGCTAATTATTGAAAGGAAAAGCCATCTATGTGAGAAAATAAAATCTACCATTAGTCTCTTGTGCTGCGCCCTTCCCCAGCCCCACCCATTCATCCATATGTAGCTTTTCCATTCACTCCCATAATACCACCAATTACTATGCAGTCAGGACCATTCATATTCATATTCACATCTCACTGTGGACATTTAAGCTACACTCTGAGCAACACTCATACCTTAAACTACACCTATTATACAGCTGTTGTACAATTACTGTAAATGAAGTATACAATATGGGGCTCAGCTTGTATAATAATTTGTAATCAGTGATAGGGGAAGAGGGTTTTGTCTACTTCTGCCCTGCATACCTTTTGGTCTCCTTCTTTCCATCATTCTTCTCTCCCTTTCTCCCCTTGGGCTTGGTTCAATAAAGGCTTATTCTGAGACACACAATAAAGAGATTCTCATCTAGGGTAAAATAACTTAGCCCTCCTGCAACTCCAACAGCTTATGCCAGCTGAGACAGTCAGCCTGTCTGTCTCAGCACAGAGCACTGATCTCTTTTGTATCACTCTTTGCTGAAATGGACTTAAGTTTGATTTATATCCAGGAGCAGAACAAAATATGTAACCTATGTGTGATAAGATGATCAGAAGAAAGGTTAATAAGAATCACTCCAAGAAGCACTGCTAACTAAATTAATGGCCTTTGATCTGGTTATTTTTAAATGTTTATAGTGTATTAGCTATTCCAACAGGCAAAAGATTACAGATTTGATGGATCCAATGGTCAGTCTCAGGTTGATAACAAAGTAAAGGATATTCAGTAGAATATGATTTATGTAGGCCAGCTATCTCACTGATGGGCTAAAGTTTCCACAATTTTTCCATCTTTGTGATTTTGTGACTTGAACTTGGAATATATTTGTCACTAATAGCGTCAAAGCCATGTTGTAATATATTGAAACAAAAAAATCTTTCCCACTGCTACCCAGTGTTTGGTCAACATGAGCTGTATTTTGCAGAAAACATAAAACAATAATTATTATGGATGGTTTAACAATTTTTTTTGGAATTTTTTTCTGCTTATAAACTTGTTTATAGAAATACTATCATATAAACAAAATTTAACAGTTGTGGAGTCGTCATTTGGCTAGAAATATTCTTCAATCACATGGAAGTTCATTTCAGTATCAGTAGATATTTTAAAATCATAAAAACAATTAAAGATTTTCTATTTTTTTCTGTTACATAGAATATAGCCCTCAGACTCTATTCAATATTTTCACAAATACATATGTGTGCTTCTTCCTCATTATGTTGTCATGTCCTCCTTCTACGTTTTTTCTGATCTACAAATTCCATGTGATTGTTCTTGTGACTGTCTTCACAAGCCTGTATGGGGACTAGTCACATATATTCTCCTCAGATATTGCTTGCAAGACTATAGCCTGACAATAGGTAGTCAGTCTTGGCAGTGTTTTAGAAGTCCTGCCATCTAACATGCTGTGTTCCCAAACAGAAATGCAATGCTAACAAAATTTAATAACATTTTAATAGACATTACTGTTCCAATTACAGCAGGCTTTCTTCCTTTCTCCCTTAAAGCAGAAGGTCACAGTCAATATTACTGATGCTACCCCATTGGGTAACCTTTAACTGAGTTCTTGTTGTGAGTTTTTGGCTGAATAAGTGCTGGGTTTTATACTTCTCTTGTAAGTGGATTTTCTGATAGAGAGCTGTTGTGCATCTTTCCTCCTTGTATGCCCCATTACAAGGAAATGACATGCCACTGTTCTTCCACCAACATTTTGTTTATGGACAGCACTGTCTCCCCTCCTTTCTTTCTCAAGACTCCTGATGTCCTGTGTCATAGGTGGAAACTGTTTTCCATGAGAGACTATTCAAAAGATCAGTCTTTCCATTTCTCTCAAGATATTTATTGTAGTTCCTTGGGAAGGTAGTTTCTACCACAAAATTAAGGACCAAACAGATTATTTGTTGTTGATGCTGTAGTACTTCTTCACCAATTTACTTTCACACAGTGACTGTCATTCCTACATTCGTACAGCAATACCAAGATTTTACACATTTCTCACAAACTTGCATGTTTCTGCAGTGAGGTAGGTTAGTTCAAACAGTAGTCAGCAAGACAAAAAAACATTGTCTTTTGTGGGAAACAAGTACACATACCATTCGAGTGTTTAATGGTTCAGAGTTGCTGCATTTTCCAGATACATCAAAAGACACAGCATGAAAAGAGAAAAAACCTCAGATAGCCTTCAAGAAGGCAGATGTTCCAAACACAGTACATACCCATGACATCTGCTACAGTCCAGCTGTCTCAGAACATGAGAATTAGAACCTCACATTCAAGTGACAGACACCTGGCTACTTCCTTTATGCTTGTAGTAAGGTCTTCTTGCCCAGGTTTGAGATACAGCTTGGCAGAAGACTTGCTTATTCTGTAGTTTAAGAAAGGGTTTAAGAAAAATTAAACCATTATTGGTTAAGTCCTTCTGCAGATAACAGCTGAAACATTAATATATAACTTGTATTAGGAGCTTCTGATATCCTTCCAAAGACCTGTAGTAAATCAGTAAGATAAATGTTAACTGGAGAGGTATTTTGGACCCTAAGTTCTCATCAAGTGACTTACCCACTTCAAATTTATCTTTCATCTCTCTGTGTAGGTACAGAGAAGGAATATGCTTGATCAGGGAAAGAAATGTGGGCTGCATCACAGCATGCAGAAAAGTTTTAGTGTGATGAAGAATGGTCTTGATAAGAGCACCATCTTAAACAGCCTAGATCTTCCCTCTCATCCTTCTGGTCCCTGGCTTAATGTTCCCACACCTTTTATACTCTTCAGCTGTACACCCAGCAGCAAGGGAGTGTGATGAACTGACAAGGATTAAAAATAATCTGTTAAAACCAATTTGTTTTAACCTGTGTTAGTCATACTGCTGCTAAAAAGAATTTCTCAATTTGCATTCCTGTTTCCCCAGGCTCTTCCCCTTTCTACTGTGTCTTCTAAAGCAACATAGGTAGTAGACTTAATTCATTGTCATTTCCATGGAATCCAGATGATGATCCAGATCACAATTGCCTCTTTCATCCTTCTTCAACAGCACAATTTGCTGCTCTTCTCTTTATCTCTCTGACAAATATCAGGTGCCGAAATGGGTTATTTGCAATACTCCATTTTTACTTTAATGAACTCCTACTCTTACCTTCTCTCTAGGAAGTACTGTCTGTCTTCTTAGCCATTCATTGCTGTAAAATCACTCCCTTCATCTTTCCCAGCTTCGGCAGTACTCTACAACAGTAGAGTTGTAATCTCTGCTTCCAATGACAGTAATGGCCTCCCTGACTTGCTTTAAAATACCTTATTTTTTATCATGGACTTCCCTGGTTTGTCCTCCCACCAAATGTCCACAGTTCAGACCTAGAATTAGGGAAGAATCTAGTCTGTAAGAGGTTAAATTTTCCTGGAAGTTCCTGTGCATTTTTAGAAAAGGAAGTGCTCAGAGAAAGAGTGTGACGAAGAAGGAAGAGACCTCAATTACCAACAGAACAGACAGTGACTCACATTTGCAGCGCTGAAATAGGAAGAGGCTGAACTTCCGGTGCAACTTCAATCAATATTTAGTTACTGATATAGAGTGGAACAAAATTCAACAAGAAATACAACAAGTATCTACTGGTTGGGTGCAGCTATCCCATAGACAGGAGCCCAGGCCATGTCTGGTGTCACTCTGTAGAAGATTTAGCCTTGATTGACTGGTGACTTTCTGCTCTGGTTTGTAATTCTCCACGGCAGAGCAGCACTGTAGGGCAATACCTCTTCTCAGAAGATAATTCCATCCTTGCCAAAGCTGAAGCTTGCATTTCAAGTGCAGAGGGGATGTTTAGAATTTTAAAAGCAAACAAAAATAAAGGAAAAACCAAAAAGCTCCCCAAAGCTCTATCAGTTAGTTGGGAAATCTCTAGTCCGCTTTGCATAAGACCTTTCTTTTCTTCTCCACCCATGACTAAATAGTGTGTAACTTTTATCTGAAGCCATTTTACTTACTTATTCTGCTGAAAATCTGTATTTTACTACATGCTCAAGACTATTTCCTCCTCCCCAACTGCTGATCACCACTACTATTCTAACAAAGATGCCATATAACAATTAATTGCTTTGCTTTGTATTATAGCTCATCAACTTGTTGGGAGCTAGGAAAAATGAAATAATGGGGGTCACTTCTGGAAAATGAGTTTATTTTCATGCCAGCTGCAGAAAATGAGCAAGGTTGGCTTCATGCCAGTTAAAGGGACACTGTAAGAGGTTTCTTTCTGTTTGCCTGAAGAACAAATGCTGATGTAAGGAGTTACACATGCTAATACACACATGCATGTTACATACATGCAATCTGAAATAATCATTATTGCACAAAATAGGCTAAATTTCACATCTTACTATATTTTGCCCTCACCTTTCCTCCTTTGTATTTTTAATTTACAACAAAAACTCCTTGTACATTTATCCTTTAGAAAATCATTCACTAATTTAACATAAATACCAGCCAACAGGGATTTTGAAGCTACATGACCTGGAAACTAAATATTATGAACTACTTTAGAGTTTGCTTAGAGTTTTTAGCTTTTTAAAAACAAGCCTGATCACCTGCCTCATCTATTTGTGAAACATTAAATGATTAAAAGTTTTATACAAATGGAAGGAACCACATAGGTATTTTCAAGCACTCAGCACCTGTGCACTGATATTTTGACTAATGTGTCTTAAATCCCCAAGAAAGCCGAGCTCTATAGACTTAGCAGATTACTTAATGGCAACATTTGTTAAGGTACTGCCATAAGTCAGTTTGGAAGTAACTGATGGCTGGACTTATCATTGAGCAGAGAGAGGATACAGCTTCTTTCTAATAACAGCATATTGCTGAAAATAATTTCTTCACTGAGACACAAATCTCTGTGTAGCACTTAACTTGAGCACCTACATGGCAATGCACTTCCATATTTCTGTGTATGAAATGTCTGTTTCTTGTTATAAATTCTGGAAATTTGAATCAAGAAAAGAAATTATGAAAAGAGAATGAAAACCATTTTATTATTGGAATGTGTGAGCCTTAATAGCAAAGAAAAAAAAGGAGAGTGTAATTGATAAATAAATGAAACAAGGTGTAAAGAAGTATTAATGTTTTCATTATTTCATACCATTTCTACTCTGTTGCAACTGATTTCCATAGTAATATAGTTAGCTCAAAATCTGTCTTTGCATATAAGGTCTCCATAGAAAAAGCAAATGTGAAAATGGCAATATTTTCAACACTTCTTTTCTTTAATAAAACTAACATTTTCAAATCTGCTTTTATTAAAACACAATAAATACCATCAATTTTTGACATGAAATCTCATTACACACTGTAAATATTTATCACTTTGCAGAAAGAAGATTATACATTAGTTCTATTCATTCAATTCAAATCTGAGTAAGAATGAATTAGTTTTATTTTTCCTCTATTTAAAAAGGCCCAGTTGCTGCAAGAAAATGAAAGAAATTCTCTTTGTTGCTGCTAACAGACAGGCAGAGAGAAATATCTCAGAGGTAAGTGCTCTGACACACTGTTCCTTGACCCTGCAATTACTCCCTGCCAATGCCATTTATGATTCTCACAAACTCCCATTGATTTCAAAGGAGTCAGTCCATGAAGGCCTCTTTGTTAAATGAGGATATTAACCTTTCTGTTACTGGAATTTACCTTCAAACATGGAAGTTACAAGAAAAAAAACATAAAAAAGGAAATCCTGATTATTTTATTCTCCTTTTACCTTTGTAGCAGAATCACTGTTATATTAACCAGTAGAGCTCAGAACATGGATATGCCTCTGTTCGCAAAGCTCAAAATTGAAATAGCAGTGGTGTAACAGCAGGACAAGGTGAATAGATGAAATAAATTGTGGAAGCCTATGTTATGCCTGTCTGTACTAACCAACATTAGGACTCTTTATTATTCTTTTCATTAAATTTAACCCCAAGTATTTTAAATCAATGTTTTAGCTTCAAATGTCTAGCTTGCATAAGTGGCATATTTTCTGAGAAAATCATTCTTGCAGATCTGTCGCTCTTTGAGTTTATGGTTTTACCTAGATAACAATATAAACCATATCCTGTTGCACAGTCTTTGAAGAATTCTGAAGTATCATAATTTAGTTGCATATGTTCCATAAGTCTCACTCAAATCCTTTGAAGAATGTTTCTGCTAACCTACATACATTTAAGAACAAAAAAATGTGGTCTTCCTCTCCTTTTGCAGGGCACAGTCTTTGCAGAATAAAACAATTTCATCACGTGTAAAGAGAATTTGGTGCATTGCTCAAGCAGTTTGAGATTCTACAACAGATATTCAACCATTCTGATAATAAACAAGAAAGTAAATAAATAAAATTGAGAAGCTTTCAACCACAATTAACTCTGATGCCAGGCTCAAGTGTAAATTTTCCTGCACAAGCTGGGAGATAGTGTCTGAAGAGCATTCCCACAGAAAGGCACCTGGGCGTCCCGGTCAGCAGTGAGCCCTGTCAGCCCAGCAGGCAAACCCCATCCTGGGGTGCATCAGACACAGCACCACTAGCCAGTCAGAGGTGACCATCCCACTGCATTCAGCGTTGGTGTGGCCTCACCATGGACATTGTGTGCAGTCCTGGGACCCACCATTTAAGTAGGATGTGGAGGCCCTTGAATGCGTCCAGAGGAGGTGAACAAAGCTGGTGATAAGCCCTGAGGAATGTCCTGTAAGGAGTGGCTGAAAACACTGTGTTTGTTGAGTTTGGAGACATTAAGGCTCTTGGTACCTTCCTGAGGAGGGGAAGTGGAGAGAGGCGCTGATCTCTTTTTTCTCATGTCCAGCAATAGGATGCATGGGAATAGCTCAAAGGTGCAACATGAGAGGATCAGACTAAACATTAGGAAATATTTCTTTAGAGAGGGAATGGTCAGACTCTGGAACAGGCTTACTAGAAGATACCTGACAGCTGCAGTGCTTAGGAGGTATTTGGAAATGGCCTTAAATACACGTATTAGCTTGATCAGCCGTGAATTGGTCAGGCCGTTGGACTACGTGGCCACTGTAGGTCCCTCCCAAATAAAATATTCTATTCTAAGATATCTATATTTGTCAGGCAAATGTGAAAAATAATATCATGTTGAATGTGTGCTTGAACATAAAACACTATACTAAGTGGAATTTGTTTATTTGTAGTCATGTGAGAATTAAAACAAACTATGGACTAATTGAGTCAGATGGATACCAAAATATTTTAGCCCATGATTTCATGATTCACAGACTCACAGAATTGTTAGGTTTGGAAGAAACCTCTGGAGATCACCTAGTCAAACCCCTCTGCCAAGGCAGGGTCACCTGGAGCAGGTGACAAAGGAATGCATCTGGGTGGGTTTTGAATGTCTCCAGAGAGGAAGAGTCCATGACCTTCCTGGGCAGCCAGCTCCAGTGCTTTGCTACTCTCAATGTAAAGGAGTTCCTCATGTTGAGGTGGAATTTCTTGTGGTTTGTTTCATGGCCTTGTTGCTCCCTGTCCTGTCTCTGGGCACCATTGGAAAGAGTCTGGCCCCATCCTCTTGGCATCTGCCTCTCAGATATCTATATGCATAATGACATCCCTTCTCAATCTTTTCTCTTGATTAACAGGTCCAGTTCCTGCAGTCTCTCATAAGAGAGATGCTCCAGATCCGTAATAATTTTTGTGGCACTCCACTTAATCCTTTCCTTGGCTTTCTCACACTGAGGAGTCCAGAACTGTACACAGAGCCAGATGTGGCCTCACTGGGGCTGAGTAGAGGGGGAGGAGTACCTCTCTTGATCTGCTGGCCACACCCTTTCCCATGAAGCCCAGGAT
>NW_005054333.1:459824-479083 GCF_000277835.1 Geospiza fortis
TTGCAAGAGAACTGCTGGCAAATAGTCAGCTTGTCATTCACCAGGACTCCCAGGTCCTTCTCCACAGAGCTGCTCTCTAGTAGGTCAAGTACCAACCTGTGCTGGTACTTGAGGTTATTCCTCTCCAGGGGCAGGCCCCTGCACTTGCCCTTGTCGAATTTCATTAGGTTCCTTCCCCCAACCCTACCAGCCTATCAGGGTCCTGGTGAATGGCTGCGCAGCCTTCAGGTGTATCAGCCACTCCCCCCAGTTTTGAATCATCAGCAAACTTGCTGAGGGTGCATTCTATCCTTTGTCCAGGTCATTGATAAACAAGTTAAATAAGACTGGGCCCAGCATTGATTCCTGCGGAATGCCACTGACTACTGGCCTCCAGCTGGGTTCTACTCCACTGATCATGATCAGCCAGTGCTTGAACCACCTCACTGTCCACCCATCTAATCCACATTCCCCAAATTTACCGGTGAAGGATGTTACAGAAGATAGTGTCAAAAGCCTTGGTAAAGTAAAAGCAGACAACCTTCACTGCTCTCCCCTATCAATCCATCCTGCCATGTCATCATGGAAGGCTATCAGATAGGTCAGGCATGATTTCCCCTTTGTGAATCCATGCTGACTATCCTGATGACCCTCTTTTCTTCCATGTGCTTGGTGATGACCTCCAGGGTGATTGCTGGAGTTGCTCCCCGAAATTCCCGGCTGGTGGGGCAGCACGAAGCCAGCCGTCCTAGGGGGCAGCAGTCCGCTGCAGCGAGCGACAGCTCTAGGCGAGAGATGGGCTCGGCAGAACCGCGGCCTAAGGTAGTGACCCCCCCACGGCAGAGGTGGGAGGCTTCACACCTTGACCCTTGGAGAGGGAAAATTCAGGCCGCCCAGGGATGTCGACAGGTAAGAAGGAGGCAGCAGACAACCTCTGTAGAAGGCGTTGGGGTTTATTCCAACAACAGGGGAAGAACAAAGGAGACCTGGCAACTGGGGGGAACAGAGGAAGTCTGCCAATGAGCGCTGGATGCAGCCAGCTTAAATAACAAGGAGGTGGAGCAGAAGGGTACAGATTGGGCAGAGGGAATGATGGGCAGAGCATGGGACCAAAGGAGTCTCCCAGTGGGAGGGAGGAAGGTGTGGCTGAGACTCTGGAACCAATCACTACCCAGCCAGAGAAGAACCCTCTGGAAACTGGGCAGGACTGGAGGGTGACAGACAGGCCTTGGGGGGAGGAGGGAAACATAACTGACAATGCCATTAGAACTGGGATTGGACAAAACTGGGGAGAGAGGGAGATTGGCAGTGGTGCCTTGGGCGCCCAGGGAGGGACTGACTGACGACAGAACCATCAAAAACGAAATGAAGGGGGTGGAACATACCAATAGAGCTTACATAAAACTGAACCCGTACAACAAACTTAATATGAAAACGCGCGCACCGCAACAGGTGATCTGCTCCATCTTTTTTCCAGGGATGGAAGGAAGGTGAGGCTGACTGAGCAGAAGTTTCCCTGGTCTTCCTACTTGCCCTTTTTGAAGATAGGAGTAACATTGTCCTTCCTCCATTCATTGGCCACTTCTCCCCTTCTCCATCGTTTTTCAAAGATGATGAAGAATAGCTTAGCAATGCTGTTTGCCAGCTACCTCAGCATTGATGAGTGTATCCCATCAGGGCCCATGGGTTCATGGTATAAAGTCTGTTTACCTGACCTCAAACCCACCCCAGCCGCGGGGAAGTCTTCCTTTCTTCAGCCTCCTGTTACCTCCGAGGTCTGGGACTCCAAGTGTCAACCTCAGCAGTAAAGACTGAAGAAATAAAGGCATTCAATAATCCCACCTTCTCTGTGTCTTCCATCATCAGGACACCCATCTGATTCAGCAGTGGCCTCACATTTTCCCTAATCTTCCTTTTGCTACTGATGTACTTGTAGATGCCCTTCTTGTTGTCCTTGATATCCCTTGCCAGGCTCAATTCTTAGTGGGCCTTTGGCCTTCCTCATGACAGAAGATGACAGAAGTCCAAAAAAATGAAGCGCTCTTTTAATAGAGAAAGAGAAGACTAAAGGATTTGTTTTTCAGTCATGATCATCAGTCGTCTGTCTGGCTGTTTAGTCTATTTGTCAAGATCTGTCTCTGATTTGTTTAAGCTCTTCTTTTTCTCTTGTTAAAAGTTGCTCTTTGGAAGACATACAAATAACAGAACCATTCCTGTCTTTTAAGAAGTTAAAATGAGCAAAGGAAGAGCAAAAGATAATTTAAAACCTAATGCATTGAGGATTGTCATACTCCCAAACTCCACTTTTGGGCTAATAAAAAATTGAAAAAATTAATCATAGTTTTTCCTCTATTTTCCTTTATCTCAGAAATCTTAGTTTCAATTATACAAAGCATGACAGTACATTCCTAGACCCAAGAAAGATGAAGATTTTTTTTTTTCCAAACCAGGAGGAAAATTTTAAAATTATACATGAGCAGTCTTAATTCAAGGTTTTTTCTTCACTGAAGTTTCCCTAAAGAATTTTTCGCTTGCAGATCTAGTTTGCACAAGTGCGCAGTCTTGCTATTTCTATGACTTCTGTTGTCATCAATAAAATATTGAATATTTTGGGGAAAATGCAGACTATTACAATTCACCTCTCAAACAATAAGACTGAAAGAACCCTTGAAAGATTTTGAATATATGTAAATTAAAAAATTTTTTTTCTCTTTTGATGGGTGTTCCGAAGTTGGAAGGTAATTCAATTGAACAAATGCACTATAGTTATTGTTTGTGGGTTTGTTTTTTGTTTTTTTTTAATCCAGTACCCAGTATTTCACTATATTTGAAAACTGTACTCAACTTATGCAGATAACCAAATTTCCCATTCCTATATGAGCGCTTCTTTGAGATGCTGATTTTTCTCATGGAATAATGACTTTTATTTCCAAGTAAGCCTTAGCAGTGCAAAAATAAATAAAAACTAATTAAATTAATAACTATAATTTTAAAAACCTAAAGAGAAATTAGAATATTAGAAGCTTACAATATAAGTTTGAGTTTTAAAACAATCATGTATCTGTGGATTGATGAGTTTGGATTCCATCTGAATAAGTCTGTCCATCCTTATTTCTTTCAGTCTTGGAGAAAATTCACCTTCATTATTCATATACCTAAACAACTGTTAACAAGTACATCTAATTGCCATATGGAACCAGAGCTCTGCAAGAGATATTTATATGAAACAGAAACTCTAGAAAAGGATATTCTCTTCTTTATTAATCTGATGCCAACATTTTGCTAATTAAACCACCACATGTCTCATGTCACTTCCTACGTAGGTCACTGGAAGAGGAGATACATTTGGGCACCCTTAAGGATGAATCCCAGGGGAGCATCCCACAAAAGCATGGTATTTAAGCTTGCAAGTTTATTAAACAAATCACAGAATATATTCCAGTCTAAATCACAGACGTGGCATGACACAATTAGAAGATTTATTGATTCTTTGGGCTAGAGATCTCACAGCTTGCACTGGGGGCTCTACACCCACCAGAACCAGCAGACTTGCTTCATCACAAGTAATATTTCTAAACTAGAGCAAGGAAGTTTATAAAGTTGAAACTGCCTGACTTAAACTTTGCTTGTTTTCAACTTTGCTTCTATTTTAGCCCAACTATAAACTGAACACATTTTGTATTAGCCCCATGAATCACCACCCCAAATTATTGGCACCAAGCCTGTATAGCAGAATCACTATATATCACTTCACAATATGAAGCAAAGGAAAAAAAATTAATAAGCAATATTTTTTACAGTCTAGCTACCATCTGCCTTTATTAGAAGTTCTTACCTCTTTATGTAGTCCTTTAGTTGTTGAGTAGCACTGATCAGAATAGTAGTCAGAACCTCTACTCAAATAGAAGATGCTATAAACAATTGATTATGTCATCTACATCATATTTCCAATAAAAAATGGCTGATTATGGCTGAATTATATGTTTCCCAGAACTCAGTTCAGGTGTGAAATGGCTCTTTCCAATCATGCCTTGGAGTTCACTACTTTACAGCAAACACAGGGACATTTCCTCTGAAAGTCTACTTTTTATTCTCCTTTGTGGCACATAAAAGTGCCAATATTTCTATCAACAGAAACTCTGTTCAACATTCTGTGAAGTTCGCTGAAAGGTCACAAGAATGATTAAAGGACTGGAATACCTCAAATGTAAGGATGGCTGAGAGAACTGGAACCATTAAGCCTCATGAAGAGGAGGCTAATGGGTTATCTTACAAATGTATGTAAATATCTGAAGGGCCCATGCACACAGGAGAAATCTACAGTGTTCAGCGTCAGCACAAGAGGCTCCATAACCATAAGGAAATGTTTTTTACTGTGAGGGTGGCTGAGCTCTGCAACAAGTTTTACAGAGATGTTGTGGAGTCTCCTTCCTTGAAGATTTTAAAAAAGCCCATCTGCACATTTTCCTGGGTAACTGGCTCTATGTCACCTGGAGTGGGGCATTGGATGATCAGCTCCAGAGATGCCTGCCAATTTCAACCATTCTGTGATTCCATGCTAAATTCTGTCTGTAGTGGAACAAATTATATTCCTTAGGCTTTTTGGATCTAGAAATCCCTTTCAGTTCTTCACAAGCAAGCAAGTAACATTATCATCAACTTTTTAGCTGAAGCATTAATGTAAAATGCTCATACTAAATCTACATATTGCTGCAGGCTTACCCACCATGATCTCATCAATATCAGTGGTCCACGAATCACTCTTTAACTCTGAGATTTGTCCCTGTCATGGCTATAATTTAACTGAAAGGAGTCAATCTTACCCACCTTCTTTCTCTGATGCAAAGAATGAAAGTCATCATAGAATCATAGAATCATAGAATCATAGAATCGTAGAATTGTAGAATGGCTTGAGTTGGAAGGGACCTTAAAGATCATCCAGTTCCAACTCCACTGCCATGGGGACATCTTCCACTTGACCAGGTTGCTCAAAGACCCATTCAACATGGCCTTTTCATAATCATTTAGGTGTTCAAAATTGATAAGCTAGGTGAACAAGATCACTGAAATGATAAAAATTTATGGCTTTAAGCTGGTGCCTGTCGAATATCTTTGTGATGGCAACTGATATCATATATGGCTAGAGTATTTGGACTGAGGTCTTATTCTTTTTCCGTAGACTACTGCATTGTGAGAAAAGGTCACTGTCAAGGACATATCAGAAGTGCCAAGGACAACAAGAAAAGAGCTAAGTCAAAAAACATCCTTGCTTATACATTCTACTGGTGTTTAAAATAGAGGCACCCTAGAATCAGTGTTAGCTCTAGGCAATTTGAGATGCCTGACTGCCTCATTCATTCAGATCAGCTTTTGACCTCAGTATCCACAGGATACTAATAAAAGGCATAGCATCTTAATTTTAAGCATAAGACACTCTCTTGATTTCATAAGGGATGAAGGGATGCTGCTCTGGAGGGAACAAGTACTTGTGAGTGTGCTTAATTCTGTTACTTTCATTGGCTTTCAAAATTAAGAACAGGCTCGAGTGCTTTATTAAAATGAAAATAATGCAAATTCTGAGAGGGAGAAGAAAAATAGAAGGTTTATCAGTTTTATCATACATTAACTTAATACTTACTTCACTTAAACTGTTTTCTGAAATAATTAAGCCAGTGTTCTCCAGTGCTGTTTTGTTTTCTTTCTTCTTCTCTTTTAAAAATATCACACATGCGCAGTGGATGATATTTTGTCATCATATAAAAAAAAAATTGCATATGTGTTTAGAAGGAGACCATTAACAGATTATTGTTTTTTATATTACTGGGGTTATTTTCATTACATTTCTTTTATTGTCAGTACCCATCTTCTGAAAATGTGAAGTGGCCTTCTCAAAATTCATTCAAGCTTTTCCCTTTTAAAGAGTTCAATCTATGCAACAAATATCTTGCTTTCTCCTGGGAAGCTTTTCCTTTTAATATGTCAAATTATATGTGAAGGACTAATTTCCATCTGGAGACATCAGTGAGGATCTTCACAACCTTGGGAGGGAAATATTTTCCTCCTGAATAACTTACTTTTTTTTTTCTTTTCAAATCTGGGCTGTCTCTAGAGCTGTAGGGAAGTGTCTGATCCAGAGTGCAAAAGCATTTTATTTCAGCTTGGGTTCCACATTAAAGCAAATCTGCAAAAGTGGTGTCTAAATGTTGGAGAATTCCATCAGGGTGTTTCTGAGTTTTCACACCACAGATTTATGTGGGAAAATTACTGGCCTTTTCTCTTTTTTTTTGTGGTATGTGGAATATAAATTGTTAAACTACCTTTTTCACAAAATATTAGTTAAGGCATATGTCAGAAGTCATATCTTCTGACATATACTCATATACTTAAGACAACATGATATATCAGCCCAAGTCAGAGAACATGGTTCATCAGGAATAGAAGATAGATATTAGTGTAATTTTCTAATTTTAGTTCAATTCTATAATTCTAATTTGTAAAAATAATGAAATACTCTTCCTTCTATCCCATATGTCTACCCAAATAGACTGTGTTATAAAGATATCTTAACAACTAATTTCACTTTCTGAATTGACAGTTAAGGTACATTTCCTTCTAGAAGTCATCTATTAAATATTTTTAAATCAACACAACTTTTGCTCCATTTGTAGTACAGCCTACTCAGCATCACCATTTTCCTTCTCTCATATCTCTGTATATTGTTGGGAAAATAACCCCCAACTTGGCTCCCTGCTCAGCAACAAAACTAAGCCAAATGAATTCATGGCAAACTATCTTTCTACGTTTGCAACAAAATGAATTCACTATATTCAGGAACAAACATAACACTTGACATCACTCACAGTTTAATTACTGGTCATAATGTTAATTCTAGGGTACTTTGAAGGTACATCTAAATACAATCTGAAACATAGTATTCAGCAACTAAATTATACTTGTACAAATTTTAAGCTGACTGAGGGGGGACAAAACCAAAGAATTTCTATTAATTTGGTTGTTTTCACTCCTTGTAGAATGTTACAGTTTGAATTTTTTACTTTTGGTCCAAAAGGAAATTTCCTATTAATGTTCTACAACATATGCTTTTCAATTTTCAGCTGCTACCCTTGGTGTTTTGAATAAATATGTGATAGAAGAAGTTATAAGATGACTTCTCTTAGCTACTTTCATTTCTGGATTCACATTCTTATGCCAAAAAATTATAAAAATAAATACCTTTTTTATTATACATGTTGGTACCATGTAGTCAGAAATTTTGATGTAATTTTATGATGGCAGTATTTTATGACATTGTTTTATTTTTTCTTATTAAAGTATTTACCAAATATCTCAGATGAGAAAATAAACAGCCAAAGCCTTTTCTGTAACACAGTTTCCATCTTCTAGCTTCTAAAACTAGCTAATCAAACAATGACCTTAATTTTTAATAGAGGGGGCAATTGAAAATCATTGAACAGCCCTACCCCTTAATGATTTTTTTCTCAGACATAATTATAATAATTAGCATTATAAAGTGCTAATTATCTTTGGACACGAAGGACTTGCACACCAGAGACAGAGGTCCACATTAAGTAAAGAGGATTTTGCTTTTTTCTATTACCATTTTTTTCATTTTGTAAAGAGGTAGAGGACATTCAGCCCATCAGACTTCCTTTCTGAATGCTCACACTTTGTTATTTCAGGATGATTGACCCCAGTACAGAAACAGGTATGTTCTTAAAAGCCATGTGGATTGACCCTCCACATGCCCAGTCTGTAGATCTGAAATTATCTTCTCATTTTATTGGACTTCATATTGTCCAGTAGTATTGCAAAGACCTTGGATTATTGTAAAGGATTGCTTCAGTCCTACTCAGTCCTGAAGGGATTGGATTAATTTTGTTAGCAGACAGTATCATTTTCTAATAAATTCTTTCTTATTGACACAGCAGAAAGAAGGTTTCAGTCCCCTCAAGAAATACCAGAGTCATGTTTTTAAGTACTGTAATGTATAGTGCATATGTTTGAAAATCAGGAATGAGGACATCATAAGCACGACATAAAGAATAAAAGATTGGGAGTTATTTTTCTTGGCTTCCTGTACTGAACCTTACATCTTTCCCTGGCTAAATAATCCTTCGCTTATCCCTCACGCTGGATATCATTCCTTGAAGCATGAAACATTTATCTCACCAAAATTTTTACTCTTGTTTGCTCCTACAGGCTATAAATATTGTTTTATATGGATTTTCTCCCTCATGTTGACAGAACTTTTGCACCAAGCACTGCTATTTCATTCAGTTGTTATGTCCAGTCCTTCATCTCTGTTCTACAGACTTCTTTCCAGTGCCTTAAAAACAGATTTTCATCTCCCTTATTCTCCCTCAGAAAATGAGTGTCACAAGTATCACACTAAAAGGTGTGATCCACAGATGTCTATTTCCTACAGTCATCTTGGTGTTTTGCTCAATCACCAGAGATGTATATAAATGGTTATTCTTTCTGTATATGAATCTGAGCTGTCTTCACTGATGACATTCTACAATAAATATTATAGAATCTCTTCTCCTTTAACATAAACAGATTATGAGTTCCAAAGACATTGGCAACTGCTCGTAGCATGTGTGGCATAGATAGATTGTTCTGGGTATTCAAGTTAACAAATACTAGAATGACTGCAAGAGTTTGATCTTGAGCAATATGTTTTGTTTCTTCTAGAGAACACCTGCTATCCACCTCTTATAATATTATCAGGGTTATCAGCAAGGACTCAACCTTCCTTTAACTAGGATAGTATGAAAATGTCCCTAAATGCCAGCTGAAACCTTCTCCAACAGTATTCTTCAGGCAATTTCCACTAAATTCCTTCAAAAAAGAGTGCATATATTTCTGGTTCTTTCCCTGGGTCTGAACCAATAAATCCAAATTTTCTTTGAATGTTGAAAGTCCTATCTGAGCTCAGAAGACATCTTTCTCTCATGAGCTCTGCCTTTTCTTTCATCTCATTTTTTTAATCACAAGTCCCTGGTCAACAGTGACCACTTTTGAAGATAGAACTGAAGATGAGCATAATTACCTGTGGAATTAATATGAAAAAATATTTTTTCCTCCACAGCAAGGTTAGCAGAATAGTCATACAACTCTTCTGATTGTATTGCCTTTGAAGTTTGTCTTCCAATCAGCTGCACTGGTCATTTAAAATCACAGATACTATTATAGCTTTTGATTGAATGACTTTTGAATTATTTTTGGTATGTGCATCTATGTATATATATATGTGTGTGTATATATATATATATATATATATGTATATATCTTTCCCCGACTCTTCTGTGTGAGAAACTGCTTTGGGGGAAATAAATGGTACAGTAAATGGAATATAGCCAAATAGAATTTGTTAAAAAGGTCTATAAAATCTCTGCTTAAAGTGAATTACAGTATGCTCAGATTCTGTTTAGCATATGCATCCACTTTTAAGTTTCTTACTCTGGATGTCTGCCTGGCTAGCAAAGGAACTTCATTTCAGTTATTACAATCTTGGTACTGATTGCATGTTGGATCAAGACAATATCATTCATTAGAACAAAAAAGGCATCTTCTAATAGATGATACTCCCTTTCTTCATATTTGTGACAATTTTTTAATGCTTTTTTTTCCTATTTGGAAGGTTTTTCCTTTTAATAAAAATATAAAAATACAAACTTAGTGATAAGAGGGAATTAAAGTAATATGATATGAATAGAATGCATCACACTAAGCATCTCAAACTGTATACACTCACAAGAGTAATGAAAATCAAATATAACGTCATCATCTGCTTCCCATATGAACAATCAAAGGAGTCAAAATCTAGCTAAACCAGCAAGAGTAAATAGTTTAGTGATGAAAAATTGATAAAAAAGTTCACTGAAAATATAAATATCCTCTGGGCTGTCAAAAGCAATTGGTTCAGCTCAATCTGGTAAATCTACTTTTAATGATAATGGCAACAACTTTTCCTTTTTATTACACTTTACATAAATTTATGAGCTTTATCACTTCAAACCAAAAAGAATATATTTGTCTCTGTATCAGCTTTTAAAGTTATCATATGTCTTGGAAACCTACCTAGAAATACAAGAATATAATCGTGCTTGTAAGCCATTTCTGCTAGGATGGAAATAGAATCCTTGTATCATACAACCGCTACTAATTAAAAGGAAGGGGATGAACATAAAAAAGACTGTTCAAAAGCAATTTAAATGGTTTTCATTTTTCCTAAACAGCTAAAAAAACCCCATTTATCACAATTAATGGTCATGGAAAAAGTCTGCAGTTTAGAACTGAGATTTTTTTCTTAATAGTGCCTTTTATACTTACATATATTTACAAATTACCTCTGAAAAATTGAATGGAACCATGTCTGTTCAATCTATGAATGGTCAGATTTTCAAGGCCTCTCCAGTGGAGGCAGAAAGATTATTTGTGGTTATTAAATTCTAAATATCTAATAGTTTTTTCCTCAAGAAAACTACTGAAGTCAATGATATGTAAACAAAAAGTGAAGACCTATAAATCAGTAGCCATATATAATACTGTTAGGAGCATTACTAAAGATTTTTGCTTTCAGTAAAACACAAAGTAAAATGTTGGTTAATGTTATAGCCCAATAACAAATCAATACTACTTAATAACCAAGTGCCAGGTGTACTACTAAATTCAAGCCAGTTCACATAATTTTTGTTATTATTTATCTTCTAACAGTGACATATTGTCAGGATTTCAATTAACAGCTGATCTCTCCATGAACACATTCATTACCACTGCATCATGTCCGTCCCTGCTTTCACTTTTGTCTTGTGTTTGACCAGTCAATCTTTACAGACTGATGTCAAAAAAGTTACTGTTTTGTTCTTCATGATGTTTCTATTCACTAAGTAAGATTAGTCTGGTTCACTTATCGAATGAAAGAATGAGAGTATGCTTTCCTATTACATTTCTGTCACTACTTCTGGAAATTACAGGTGCATCACACATGCATTATATTTCATACAGCCTTAGTTTGTGAGAAGCATCTTCACTTTTTTTTTGCTTCTGTCTTGTTTCCAGCCATTAATTCAAATCCAAGTGTGCTTAATCAGATACCTATCTTGCCTTACTGTGCAAAATCTGTGATCTCCATTAATTTCTCAGTTTCATAATTAAACAACCAGTAGGTTTTCCATTGCTTGTTCTCTCTGTATCCAGAAATCTACTTTGAAATAAGAAAACCTTTCTTTTCAGGTACATATTTGCATCATCTCCCTGAATGGACTTTTGACTTTTGACTTTCCTTTGTATCCAGAAAATTTACAATTGATTCCCACTGTTGAGATAGGAACATCTTTTCCTTGCTTGCCAATTGTAAAAATCCTTGCTCTGTTTCTAGATCTCTGAAATTAATTATTACTTCCTGAAGTATATTGTATTTCTTGCTTTTAGTTTATATGACTTATGAAATGTTTCAGCTTCAAAATTACTTAAAAAAATCTCCTCTCAAAGAACCTCACGAAGTTGCAGTTCTGACACAAACTGTAAGGACAGATATATGTGCAGAGAGGACAAAAATATGGCCATGGTCACACTGTACATTGTGAAGCTGTTGAATTTATGTTCCAGGTAGATATATGAGCAAGAATCCTCATTCAGGATGGAATGGGTAGAAGATTTCTCCCTGTCTTCACTCTCTGAAGCTTATCTAAAGCTTGTGCCTGAGTGCAGGTTTGCATCCACACAGTTTGAGTCACAGTCAGTGTGTTTAGTTTCGTGTTGAGATTCAGTCACCTCAGTCAACAGTAGCTCAGGATAACGTGCATGTAGGATGCAATAAGATATTTGCAGTTGTAAGTAACTTAAGAGCTTGATGCCTTGAATTATTCACTTATAATTCTGTAGAAGGCAAAAAATTAAAATACCATGTGGAAGGGCTTTCTAAAGCCACAGTCAGGGTGCAATGACTGCCTCTGAGAAACACTCAAGTAAGAACCTTGGCATTAGAATAGATTAAAGTGTATTTTCAAAAGTATTACCTTTAGGCAATAATTCAGTTTCTACATCCTGTAATGTTGAGATTGCAGTGTGTTTTTTTAAAAATTTGTCTATAAGCAAATTTTAAATATTATACTCCACATTAATTAGAAATTAAGAAAAAAGAAAAAGTCTCGAAGCAACTGCAGTCTTCTCAAGTAGTAATCTGATAATACATAGACACACATATGTTATCTGTGCAAAGTCCTTATATTTAGAAAATACAAAACGCTGTACCTAAAATTTACCCATTTCGATATTGAATCCAACACAAAACACAAATTCAAAATTTGTAGGACTTTATTTCTGCACATCAATACTATGCCCTTACCTATTTTCTTTAACTGCTTTACAGTGAGATCACAAAAATTGCTCTAAAAATATCAAAGACAAGCCATTTTGATAGTTTCCTTTTCAGAATTTGTGAAAGAGTGGAGGAGTTGGTGACTGGAAATTAATGCTTCTATTTTTTCTGGAACTGGTATTATTTGACCTCAGCTGTTTTTCACATGGACTGAAAATAAATTTTCTTATTATAGATCTCACATGTACAAAGACAGCCTGAATAGTTATTTCAACACAGTATGGCAAAATGCCTCAAATGCCTATAGAACTTAAAAAGTATATTTGCCAATTAAGGATTTAGGAAGCAAAACCCAAGTAGGAAGTGCCACACACAATTATTTTGCATAACACAGAAACCATTATGCAATATGGCCAGCCTAGCATTGCTCATGGTTTTTTTGTGAGAGAAGAAGGTTGTTTTCTAAATATAGATAAAAATGTGCTGCACTTAGGCAATAACTCATGACAGAGAGGTAACATATGCTATCATAATGCAGTGGGAGCTGCATGACACAAAGAAAATATGAGCAATACCACCTTCTAGAGTTACAGCCCCTTATTGCCATTATAAAACATCTTTATTGGAAGAGAAAATGCAATATTTTGGTAGAAAGAGGAGATGAAGTACTAGGACAAGCGAAATTTTTCATGGAGAACATTCAAATTTACAGCTCTATACGTCTCCTGCTGTGTTCAGGGTCCATCAGAAGACAGATGTCTAAGGGTCTCCCGCTTGATATACAAGGCAATGATAGTGTAACATTTTTTGACCTCTAAACAAGAAAGAGTTTTAAATAAAAAAAAACCCCAAACACTTCAGTGCACAACAAGCACAGAAATTCCTGTTCCCTTCTCATCTCTCCCTTTCTTTGAAAGAATTTTTTTTATGAGTGTTCCATCAGGAAGGATAATTTTACTGTCTGTCATATTTCATTTCAAATAATATAAACTGCTAAAATAGACTCTAGGGCCCAAACTCTCACTGATTTTAAAAGGGGAGGACTAGGCCCAAGCTGATATTCTTTTGTTTGTTTAGCAGGAAATTGAAAATTCATGCCCAGAAATGTTCTTTTGAAATAATATATGCATTCACTTTTAAGTTCTTTGGTTATTATCTCAAGACAACGGCACTCTTGATTCCAAGTCCACTAAAGCCCGTGATAAAAACTAATATTATAATGTGAACCTGAGTACACCATGAGAATTCATTTGTATTCAAGATCAGACTCAGGGAACAAAACTGAAATATGCTGAATTTTCACTTTTAATCAGCACACCTGAAAGAATACTAGCTGAGATATTTTCAGGTCCATCAATGGGTGGAGTTCATTTTGGTTATTCCTACCTTTATTTCCTATGTATAAGTCTCTGCAAAATTTTGAATGAGTGTTCTGTTGAACAATTGTTTTTTAATCTTCGCCTTTTATACTCTGAGACAAGTTCAAATGACAGAACATACATATTGCCTGAGAGTGAGTGTGGTGAGACAGGTTTAAAAAAATATTTTTGCTCTTAGAAAGATGTTTTTGAAATTCTTTAGGCCTTTTCCTAATCTATTGCCTAGTTTGCCCATTCAGGCTATGCAAGTCTAAGGCAGACCAATTGTCAACATTTGCACAGGCACTGGAGAGCACTCCTGAAAACAGAGGGGTTTATGAAAGATTAAAAGAACTCATAAAATGCTTATCATTTTAACAACCAACTATATAAAATAATTTTTTTTAAAAATGAGTTTTAAAAGCCACATTGAGTGGTGATCTAGAATTATTTTCACAAAAACTCTAGCACTGAACTTCTCATCTCTGTACTTTAAGTTGTTAAGAGAGTGTCCTCGTTTAGGGCAGAGAGGTAGTACAAAAAAACCTTTTTTGGCGGCAATTATCAGCCCTCAATTTTGTTTTAAAACAATTAAGGCATGCCACTACACCATCACCAATTGGTACATTCTCAACTTCCATAAAAAATAGTGGACTATAAAACATTAATTTCTGCAAAATCACGAAGAAACTTTACATCAAGCTTTCTGAACTGAAAGAATCAGGAAAACCAAAAGCTTTGTTGAACAAAAAGCCCTATATTAACTAGTGCAGAAACACCTGCAGTTTGACAGGTGTAATTTAAAGCAACTTATGTGGGGATTTATGTAGGTCATTGCTAGTTATGGAGGGGTGTGTGTAAGATACTGGTCTTGATGCAAACGATAAGCACATCTCACAGTTTTATGCACGTGTTGGTCAGCCATTGTGTAGAACAGCAACAAAGGTCTACAGAAGCAGAGTTAAAAGTCCCTGAGAAAACGTTCAAAAACCCCAGGTGCTACATATTTAGGTTACGGTGTCATCTACTCAGATTCCTATGATCTCTCTAAGTGTGGGTAAGCTGTAGGTGTGCGTAGGCTGCAGTCTTCGTAAATCATGGGTAAGTCTCTGAACCTCTTCACAAACTTGGTGTGAAGCAGGATTCAGCACTCTGAGATGTATAATCTCAGAAAGTAAGTACTGAATCCTCTGCAAATCTCTCGTTACCACATATGAAGGGCAGAATAAATGCAGGTTCTACCTCAGATGGGAGATAGTGCCCATAGCGTGCATTCAACAGAGGCATCGCATATAGGATGCGGTGTGGGATGAGCGGTGGGGCAGCGACACGTTTAACTCTGACGTTCCAGATAAGGTGGCGTGCCATCTTCCCCCTTACCTCTAAACAAACTCAAGTCACATTTTGTATTATCCTTTCTATCTGCAATGTGAAGCTAATGCTTGGTTAAGGCTCCTTTTTTAGAAACATCTCAAACTACAGGTTAAACATAGGCATACTCAGTGACACACTCCATCTCACATTAATGAGAGTTTGCATGTTTGTGCCTTTTCACCAGCTGACCTGGCAGTAGATTTTTTTTTGCCCAGTTGTGGTATTCTCAAATTCAGGACTTCCACCCACCCAAAAAATTGTGCTCTTAAGTTCCCAGATAGTTCAGATGGAGTTACAGATGCTTATCAGAGGACAAAGAGCTGAAAGATTAACTCTTGGATAAATTGGAGAATGTACACTTTGCTTCTCTAATAAATATTTTTACTACTGTTACATGCTATGAGACAAGTAATGTAGACATTATTCACTTTTTAGTTCTTATTCCTGGAAGACGGTAGAGAAAAAGAGTTAATAGTTCTACTGTAAATGAGAATAAAGAGCTTTTTACTAAATACTAATTTCAGGACATGATATTGTTTTATGCAGATATGCATGAAAAATAATTTTATTTGTATTTTTATGCGTGATTTATAAAAGGACATATTTAATAGCCTGGATTAAATTTTGCTTCATTTAAAACATCTCTATGTAACCTGTATGAAAGTGTTGACTATACTAAATCCAAATGTCCTTGCATCCTATTCCCTATTTAGAAACACCCTGTATGCCAGTCAACAGATTCAAAAGAAATAAAATATCTTATAACAAGCTACAGATAAGGGGACTTTTTTTTCCCTAATGGGAAAGAGAAGCACTAGGAAAAAAGTACATTCATGGTCTGTGGAAAAATAATATTTCTTTTCTCTTCAACACTTACAACTATAAAATAATGAACCTGAAGGCCTTTTGTTTTTAACAAGGGAGAAGGAAAAAAAATAATAAATAGAGTGGTTATAGAACTTTCTCATAGGACTCACCATAATGGCATAATAGTTATCAACAGAAAATGTCAGATGGGACTTTTAAATGGCAATTGGTTCATGAACAGAGAGTCAGCAAAGAACTAACAACAGATCAGTTCTTAAAAGTTGCTAGACTGACCTTATTAATGGCCATAAACTGCAGTGATTTCATTGTCAGGGCTCCAAGGTAGTGATACCTAGTACATAAGTGCTCTGCAGAAATAAGATTGCAGTAGCTCAGACTAATGAAAAAAAGTACTGAGCAAGAGAAAAAGAACAATGATACTTCATGCATGAAGCATTCCAGTAAGTAAACTTTGGAAACATGATGGGATTTATTGCTCTTCCAGGTTCAGCCTGGGTAACCAAGGATGTATCTCCAGGTTACTGATCACAAAACAGGAGGCTATCCACGCAGAAAGCACTGTCGAGAGTGATATTAAAATGGGCATCAGTACAGTCAAACTTTTACTGGATAAACCAGACCAAGTGTCTCTGCAGTATGTTGTCAACGATGCTAAGACTACATCACTTTTAGTGCTGAATCTCACAGTCTGCGCACAATTCCAGTTCCAAAGTTAGTTTGTTCATGGGGGTCCAACTAGAATCCACACACAGTAGGCACATACAAGACCAACAAATATTTTGCAAATTTTCTGCTGGAATAGGAACTTTAAGAGCCAAGTCAGCTGCTCCAAACTTTTGCTGTTTTTAAAACATTTCTTTCAGCATCCCTTTCAGAAAATTTTCTTAATATTTACAATAGTTCACATTAATTTGTATTTAGAGTTTCCAAGTTTTTGTTAGAAGCTGGGAAGAAAGTAGACTGGTTCTCCGAGACATTACTTTTTCCCAAGATATCTGAATATTAGTTTATTCTGGTTAATAGTGGTATCTAAGTCAGAACAGATATGAACGGACCGTACTACTAAAAGAGAAGTAGTTATAAGATATTCTACTGTCACCCTATCAAGTATATGTTGTTCATATATTTATTAATAATAAACCAAATAAACAACATCACAAACAGAAATACATGAAAGTAATATTTGTCAGTACTCTAAATTCTCAGAGAAATAATTATTCTAGTATTAAAGTTTGTTCCATGTGTTTGTGTTTTCAAAACCAGAGTAAAAATAAAATAAAGAAACAGCATTTGAAAGGTTTCTACTTCCTGGTTTGGTCACTCAGTGTAAGACAGATTTCAGTCTTCTATCCATGCACATTGCAAGAACAGTTTTACTCACCATTGATTCTGCTTCTAATATCCCAAAAGATTGTGTATAATTGAGATGATATTGCTGTGCCCCAAACCTCCTGTCCTTTAGCTAACTATCCCAATAAAAGGTTAGATGTCACCCAATGAGCCTTGCCCCCCTCATACAATTTCTGTAATATTTGGTTTCGCAGTAACTTTTTAAACCTTAAACAAAGATTAGTATTAGGTAAAGGAAAAACATACTCCTGTTTTTCACAAAACCAACACTGTGAAGAAAGTAATATCTCTCCCATTTTACAAATGATTGCTCTTATCAGAAAAAAAACCTGACTCTAAATATCCTGCCACATATTGATAAGGCAGTGGTACGACCTAAAAGAAACACTTGTACTGCCATTGTAGAAAGAATAAACAATGTAAGTGTCTAACAGAAAACTGGAAGGGAAATATTTGCCAGGCCCAGACAGCTCATGGAGTCTGTCCTCCAAAGGTAAAATTTTCTCAGGTATATTTTCTGCCACCGGAGATCCTGTGCCATGTTCCATTCTCATGGACATGTTACTTGCTCTGTATGAAGCCAATGAGACAGGTATTCTTGGATGTGAACACAGCCTTTTGTTCTCAAATATGTCTCTCAGTTAATATATAAAGGATTTAGTAAACAACTTCTTTATTAACAATTCAGGAAAATAGCTGTCATTTTCTTTTCTATCTCAGCAAGTAACGATTTAAATGGATATTAAGAGGGAAAGGATTGTCTTATATCAAAGCTGCAAGCAGTTTTGCTTAAAAGTTTATGGTGTCTCAAGGCTTTAACACATCTCTGTGGTTTCTGCAGAGTGTTAAGACAAAGAAAATAGAGACTTTCAGCAGTGTTTTGAAAGTTATCATGAGCCTATTTACTTTTCTATTACTGTAAAGAAAAAAAAAGAGCAAATTGTGACATTCGATAAACCTAATCTTCCCCAGTTTTTGTTCTTGACATATCTTGTTAGAGTATAACAAGGTTTTCAATAGCAGACTCACATACTTTTCAATAACTATTATATTGATGAAAATTAAGGGTTAATGCAAAGATCACAGAGCTCATCCCTTTTTAAATCAAAATTTACTGACAGTTCTACTGAGATAGATAAGATGATCCTTTTTAACTAGGGCTAATTCAGTAGAAAAAAATTATAATGAAACAGTTAAACACCAAATGAAAAGGTCAGCTCTTTGCAAGATTAAACACAAACTGATTTTTATTTTACTTCTGGACCTCCACAATGGAAATGTACAGCAATTATTTACAATTGGGTGCCATTAAAAGTGTGGGCCAAATTCACTTCACATGTATTCCATTGACTTAATAAGACTGTATCAAGAATAAATTTGGCCCAAAGGTTTTTTACTATCATCTGAACAACAAACAAACAATAATACAGTGCCACTTAGTGGCAAGGAAAAAGTTTTCAGTATGTGAGATATGAAGAAAGGCATTCAGGCATACAATAGCTGGTGCTATTTGTATTTAAAATTTTGATGCAATCTTATCTGATAGTTTCCAGTTACATTAAGCTCATTATTGCCACAATATTATATGCATCTTTTCATATAAAAACACAAAAATGTCTGCAAAAGGGAATGAAAGTGAGCCCTTGTAATTAATGTAACATTAAGAACACTCCCTTCACATTATATCTTCAAATTATAGCCATTTTCTAAAAAGGTTAGAATGCCTGTAAAAAGCATAAATATCTTAAAGCTATTTGTATTTCTCATGCTTCCATAATGTATGTGTCACCTTCCTGAAAAATTATCCCTCAAAAAGTCTAGAGTATTTCTTTTGTTTAAGTACCTATAGAATTACAATTTTGGGGAGCGACAACTATACTTAATATCATTTTAAATGGCAGAATGTAACTGATTATTCAGTGCAATATTATTCTATTTCTAAGAAAGAACGAGATAAAGACAAGAAGGTATTTCACTAGAAATAATAAAAATTAAATCCAAAAGAGTCCAAATAGATCATGGGG
>NW_005054333.1:479102-479581 GCF_000277835.1 Geospiza fortis
AACATTTTGATAATTTCACAGAATCATATAATAATTTTGATTGGAAGGGACCTTAAAGATCACCTACTTCAAACTCTCCTGCCATGCGCACAGAGGCATGTTCCACTAGATCAGGTTGCTAAAGGCCACATCCAGCCTGGCCTTCCTGTGGTGCGGCTTTCAAAACTTGTCTGGACAAACTGTTCCATTGCCTCAACATCCTCACAGTAAATTATTTCTTCCTAATATCTAACCTAAACCTACCCTCTTTGTGTTTCCATTCTCCCTATCACTTCATGCTGTTGCAAGTCCATCTCAGATCTTTTGTAGCTCCCCTTTGGGTACTGCTCTAAGGTCTCTGGATCCTTTCTATCTCTTTGCCTGAGATAGCCCTGACTCACATACAGGACCTTGCACTTGGCATTGTTGAACTTCATGAGGTTCACACAAGCCCTCCTCTCAAGTCTGTCAAGGTCCCTCTGGATGGCATTCCTTCCCTA
>NW_005054333.1:479604-490613 GCF_000277835.1 Geospiza fortis
AAGCCAAAGGTGGAACGCATTGACACCAACAATGAAAATACACCCCCTCTGTGTACAGTGGGAGTAAAATTGTTCTCTGTCTTCAGAATACAACAGAGAAGTTGGTATGAATTTTTGGGACTCATATTTAGTTGTTCATAAGCACTTTTAAATAAACTAAGACTCATTATCTCCAACTGGGTTGAACAATCCTTTGGCAATTCCTTGGTTTCATTAATGCTTCAATCCTATCTTTTAAACTACCAAAATAACTTGCTGGAAGTGGATTTAAGCAATAATTCTGCAATTATATTGCTGATGAGATTTGTACTTTGAATAAGCACTCTGTTTCTATATACATCTCTGAACTTCTAAAGTGAAAAGTGACCATTCCCTATTAGATGTGGGTGACATATAGACGCTATCTTGTAAAATGAGCTTTGTAGGACTAAGTCAAATTACATCAAGAAACTTTAATACTTATATACATCCAGTATTGCCAAATCTAATGCCTATTACAGAACACATAGTACTGAATCAATTGACCTGCAATAACACCAACCAAGCAATAATAAACCTGAATTTAGGGAATAAATTATAGCGTCACAATACCATAATGTTAGAATAAGAGTAACTCACTAGAAAAATATTACATGAATCAGTAACATTTCAGTATTACATTACAGTAACATTTCACTTCAAAACAGGAACAGACTTTTGAAACAAGTGTTCTGACTGCCCCCCACTTACCATAACTCACAGAACTATAAAATAATTAGGATTTTCAAGAGTTTTTTGGGGGTCCAATACCCTACTTGGGGCACGACCATTTAGATCAAATTAGTAATGGCTTTTTTCCAGTCAAGTTTTTAAAATCTCAAAAAATGGAGATCCCAAATCTTTCTAAGAAACCTGACCCAGTGACTGGCCACTTTCAGTCAGAAAAGTTTTAAATTTTTGAGTCAGAATTTCCACCTTTCCAAGTCCAAGTGTGTTATCTTTTGTCCCAAAATTGGGTGAAAGAGACTGGTTCTGTATTCTCTACAACCTCCCAGCAGCTAGTCAGGAAGCAGTAAGATTCCTTCTGAGTCTTCTCTTCTCAACCTTGAACAAACCTGAGTTTTCACACTTTCCTCATTCATCATGTACTACATCTGCCTCAATCTCACTCACTTCAGCAAATCAACACCTTTCTTATGCTGAAGGAAACAGACATAATATTTCAGAAGTAATATCAGAAGTGCTGAACAAAGGATAATTTGTCTTTACCTATTGGCCACACACTTGCTAATAGAACTCTCCTGTTCTCCCCCAACCCATTTCCCCCGTCCAACACCCATCACCTTCCTGGTGAGGAGGAAAATCTGGAAAAAGTAAACCTTGTGAGTTAAGATAAATAGAGTTTGATAATTGAAACAAAATATAATATATCAATAATAATGATACTAATAATATCAGTAATAATAGTAATAATGAAAAGGAGAGAGACGAAGAAGAAAATGTAAGACCAACAACTGATGTCCACTACAATTACCCCCTGCTGATGGGTGCCCAGTCTGCATCTGAGCAGTGATTGTGCCTTTTGGCCAACACCTCCCGATTTACGTACTGGACATGACATTCTGTGGCACTGACTATCCTTTGGCCAGTTTGAGTTAGCTGTCCTGTCTTCTTGTCCACCTTTTTCCACATTGGGAAAACATTGAAAAATAGAAGATCCTTGACTTATGCTAAGCACTAGTTAGCTACAAATGAACTTCAATGCATTATAAACATTGTTCTTATAGTAAATCTAAAACACAGCTCTGTACCAGCTAGCTACCCTGTCCCAGCCAAAAACAGGGCAGTATATTTTTTTCCAGTCTATACATTTTTTGAGCCATGAAATAGCCTGAAATCTTATGATACAGATTGTTCCTGCATGAAACCAGAAGTTGGGCTTCAGGAGTTCACATAATTCACTCCAGCTGCTAAGGTTCCTTTAGTTCCTAGGACAACAATAGAGCTATTTCAGATTACAATCTCCAAATGCACATAATGTTGCCTCTCCAGGCCCTAGCATCAGCTTGTTACTTATTATTTGCTGATAATTATCTCCAGACACAAATTTGACTTATCTTCTCTTTAAAAAAAATCTTTGTTGGAATATCTTGAATGAAACAAATTAAATCAATTTTGTGATGAAAGAAATAAGCACAACATATGGAATGAGCAATGTATCCCACACATTTAACATATTATATGGGTGTGTGAGTGCATTTATCAACAAAGTTTCAGTTGTGTGAGTTAGAAACATGTAACCTCAGGAAGATGGTCCATTCTGAATACTATCATTCATCTGGCAATGATGAAGTATATTAATTGCATCATACTAGGGTATTCTATTTCCACCATAATGGTAGTATTTTTTCATTTAAAATTTTATTGGCAATAACAATAACTCTTACTTCTTTTCTTGCTTTTTTGATGTAATTTATTTATTGAAAAGAAATTTCTTGATGTTTCTTTCTTCTCCAATTTATTTTCATTGGTAAATAAGTGGGAAAAAAAGTAAAATTTCCAAATTTTGAGGCAGCAGTGAATGGTTTTGTTATGTTTTGTACTTTGATCTGTAGGGGAAAGAATTTTTGTGCACTCAATAGTAATATTTTATTTTCAGGTAATAGTCTAAGCTATGTAAACTTTAACATTTAGCCTCAAGTACTGTCTAATTAAAATGATCCTAAAATTGTCTTTCTCTGTTCAAATGCCATGTCTGATTCCAAAGTGAATGACCCATTTGTTCCTAGGGCTAAAGTATTCCTGTTTCTAGGTTAATCATAAAGGATTGAGTAAATCTCCCTCATTACAATAGTCTTGTAGAACTCAGTTTTATTTAGTCCTGTGCCAATCTGACAAAAAGATTCATTTCATAGATATTTTCAGTCATCCTTAAAAAAAAATGACAATCTACTATGCACTCAATCAGAGCCAGAGAAGTGGTACTAATTGATTTTTTATTTGTCAGGACATAAAACATGGAATCCTGGCAATCACTAGGACATGAAGTTCTTTTAGAATTGTTTTCACTTAAAAAATTCTTGGGGATTTAGATCTTCCTGAGTGTATTCTATAAACATTAGACTTGAGCAATTTTCCAGTGTCAATATGTCTTCTGGTCTTGCTTTATGTTATGAGGGAGACTGACTGATTTACATTGATTTGAAATTATTTATCTCTATGCAATACATCCATATCACCTTAAGATAAGTGTTTTTCAATTTAAGAACCTGTTCTCTATGATCTTCATGTAGCAACACTCTGAAAACAAAATAAATTTGCTTTAAAAGAAGATATTAATCCGGGTAAATTTATGTACATCTGTGCCATTTGAAACATCTTACTTTTTATCTCTTAATCCCAGTTTATCTCACTGTTTCTGTTTCTTTCAAATGTATAGGATGCAAGAAAAATACATGAGAACTACATGAAAACAGTCCAAAGTGGTTCGAGAAGTACATGCAAATGTTTCATTGGATCTTGAATTCATGTAACCCAGATCTTCAAACTCCACCTCTCTACTAAACTCAACCATTTCCAGCCTTCAATCAATTTCAACCTCACAGACCATACAACTCTAAGCACTGAAGTTTTGTCCTCCACACCTCCCCAGGAAAAATTCTGAAAACTTTCAAAGCAATGTCTGTTATTTAATTCCTTAATTGATATCTTTGAATGACAGTTTCCAGCCAGAAAAGGTTATTAGACTTAAAAACACCTCAGAAATCTTTGATACCATGAGCTGTTGATAAAATAACCTGTTTTACAGCTGTACACTCAAAATACAGACTAAAATTAAAAAGAGAGTGTGTACCCTCTAAAAAAGTATTTGGAACAGCCATCTTGGGGGAAAAAATGGTGAAAAGGCACAGTGATAGTGATAGTGGAATGAGAGAAAAGACTCGGAAATTCAGAAATAATTTAACTCAGCTACAAGTAAAGCCATTGATCATGGTGCAAAAAAAGTAGAGCCAACACTAAGTGTTCTTAAAGTCCTACCGTAGTGCCTAAATGTATCATTAATCTTTCAGTTCTTGAGACAGTGAGCATCTAATACTGATAATCAAATATGTTCTACAACACCTCAGTCAGAAGACCAGACTGACACATAGTTTTTAATTTGAAGGGTCTCTTTGTCTAGAGAAAGTGTCTGGTAAATTAGATAGAAAAAAACTGTAAGACTTTTAGCTCTCCTTTCAATAAACAGAACATGTAATTTCAGCAGCATAATTATAGAGAAGCTGAACAGGTGTCATGGTACTGGGACAGGTCATCTGAAATATCTTTGAATATTAACCAAAGCAAACCAGAGAGAAGATCAAGGCTTAGCTTCCAAGTTACAATTATAAACACAAAATGAGTTCTTCTTAATTTGGGAGATACCAGGTCTGCATACAGCATTAGCCATTTTCCAGTACATTTCCATTAGTAATGTCTTTGCTGATTAGTTTTTTTCTAAATTAGCATGTTTATCCATTAGCATATCAATATTGCTGCCAACCAGCCTCTTAATTTTTAGTTTTCTTGTTGCAACAAAAAAATTGCCAATAAAAGCAAGCTTTACTTGAAGCCTTAATTAAGTCTAGTACAATTCTTTTTTCTTTCTTTTTTAAGCTTGTTTAATAATACTGTGCAATATTTACTCAGATTACAGATTTGCTTTGCTCAATAACACCACTTGCTTGATTAATCAAAAACTTTGTATTTTGGTTCGGCTGCAACACAAGCTATAGTACTCTGATGGTTTGGAGACATTCTAATAAAAGCCTGCCTTAAAAAAGCAGAAAATAACAACATCACAATCAAAATAATTTTGCATAATTTCTGAAGCTCCTCTTAAGAGAAGGTAGAGACTCTTACACGTAAACCTCTGAACTCTTTTATACAGTCATACCACATTGCTCCCACATTAACGTGCTGAGATGTTTCTGATCAATGTTTTGCATGTAAGAGAAAGGCCAACCCAGATTCCTTCAAAAGTTTCTTTTTGTTCGTATTCCACCCTTTTTTTTTATTATCCATAATTTTTTCGTTGTTTTGATATGTTGAATTACATTAATTTGAAGTCAGTCACAGCAGAATAGCTAAGACTTTGTTTAACAGAGGTATACAGAGAGCTGGCTTGAACATACAGCAATGCCAGCTTCTACTGTCGACACTGTTATTCAGGACAGATACTCTTGTCTGACATAATTAAATCTTGACAGTAATTATTTCTACTGATTCCTGGTAGACTGCTGTTAAAGATATGCTTATCCACTTTCAAACACACTATCTTATTAGACTAAATACATGCCAGTAATTACAAAGCTGCACTTTTTAAATTTGGGGTTCTCTAAAAGTCTTTTTAAAATAAGATGATAAAGCTTTCCCTAAAAGGATCCCGTGTGTTTTAAAACCAAGAGATCTCAGACAGTGCCTGATATTCCAATACCTGATATGAGAGGAGAGGGAGAAAGAGAGAGAGACAGGGAGAGAAAGAGAGAGAGACAGGGAGAGAGGGAGAGAAGGCATGTTCGCATGTACATAGAGCAGGTTACTGAGAAATTTTTGTTTTATAACTCAGCAGGTCAATTTGTATTAAAATTATATGGAAATAATTCTCACTGTTCGTTGTCACCTTCTTCAAATAGGAAGCTCTCCTGAGCCATCCTGTTAATATATTTCGTATAAAACAGGTATTTCTTATTTAGTTCACTGTTTGGCAGGGGGAGATGTGGAAATTTTATTAATATTACTTTTTACCTCATAAGGCTATGAAAACATGACAAAGGATACACAGGGAATGAAGTTTAGAACAAAGTTGTATGAGAAAAGTAAAATCAGATCTGACCAGAATGTCTGAATATTATTATTAAGTATTACCTTTAAACTTCTCCAGTATTCATATCTAAGAACATAAAATATTTTCACAATACAAGTACATTTAGCATAAGCAAATGTTTAAACAAAAGAACGAGGAATTTTAATGAAGCGCCCTCAGGAAAATGTTTAAACTTTGCCCTTAAGTTTACTTTGTTCACTAATAGGCTTCTATTTCTAGTACTGAGTAGGAAGGATAGGTTCAATGTGTTAATAAGGAAAAAGTAATACTATTTAATTAATTCTGGCTGAACACACATGGTTTAATATACTTGGCAATATCATTCTATCACATGATATGATAATTTAATGGAACTTTTTTATTTAAATTGCTGGCAAGTTTATGAAATTATAAAGCAAATAGGCCATGCACTTGGGTGTAATTGACTGTATAAATGTGTTTTATACTATACTGTTGGCAAATTAGCCAATCCCTGTCACAGAATCAATTATTATCTAGCCGTATTCTGCAAACACAATAGCAGAAATACAGCATTTGCAGAAAAAAAACCCACTCCTATAATTGTTAATCTTACATTCTGCATCTTAAAGTCAGGCAATAAACATTCATACACTGTATAATCATCTTACAATAAGGCTGCTGCCAAATGAGTGCACATTTAAAATTCCTTGTTGAAGAAATTCCTTAACTGGAGGTGCTGTTTTTGTTTTTATTTGTCTTTTCCTCTTCAGATCAGTGAAGTGAGTAATACATATGTCAGTGACTCAAAAGATAAAAGGCTTGACTGCATGACTGAAATTTCCAAAGCTACTTAAAGGGACTTGGACACTCAGTTTCTCTTAGAACTGGGTCCACTCTAACCTCCACTTAATGACAGTTCTGATAATCTGAGTGCTGTACCAAAAATTACAGGATGTAGTCGTCATCGTTTTAATGCATGCTGTTGTTAGACATCAGCGGGGGTTTCTGAGTTAACTGGACATTTAAAATATTTTCTTCTGGTTCCACTAATAATAGGAAGTTTTTTGACTCTTTCATATGTCTCCCTCCAAGCAGGCCATATTTAAATTATAAGCCATGTTTAATATAACAACTTCTTGATGGTGTTAACACAGAAACAAAACATACCTGCTCTATTACAAAACTCAAAAACTGCTGCTCTTGTAGAATGTGGGAAATCACAGTGGTTCTGAGCAAGCAAGAGCCAACACGTCCAGACTACTCTGTCACCAGCATTCCTCCCTGTTTCTACATCTCTGCTGTGCAGGGACTGGGATAAGCAGTTTTATGGATTTATGAACTGAGCAGCCATTGAGCAGCTACAAGAGGTTCCACAAGGCAGATGTGATAGTGCTTCTGTTCACTGGAAAGAAACAGTGCAAACTTGTAGGCAGATGGTTGAGTTCTACTTATGAATGTTACCCTCTTCCCATGTGGGGGGTTTTGTACTATGATCTGCACTGCAGCTACAAAGTGAAGGATATTCACTGCCATCCAGGTGCATAGAATTGCATCTTATGTGGGCATCCTTCAACTAGCTCAGGTACCAAAGCAGTTCAGGTGTTACAGCAGGCAGCACAGGCCCAGCAGAAGACTGACAGGTTCTTGGAAGCTGAAGCTCACACTGCTATGACTTCAAAACTACAGAGTCACAGGCTATAGGATATAAAGCTTTCTCAGGGAAGCCTGTGCATACCTGTGAACAGATGCATGGTAGATATCCCCAGCACCCTTAATGACATGCAGAAAGCAAGTTGTTTAGAGCTTTGAAAGGCTCTGCAATTCTTTTACGTATCTTTACAGCACTTATGTGGGAAAATACCACCATCCAGCTGAGAGTCATCAGAAATATTCTGTTGTTCTAGGGCTCCAAACTCAGCACTCTCAGTCTCAGCTCCATTATTTACCTAGACATTATTCTTTCCATGGAACCAAATTACTGATACCAATTTGAAAACAAATCTGCCAAAAGGGAAGGTATCAACCATGTGCTTCTGTCTTAGAATCAGCCCCACTGAGGACACTCATGAATATACTGTACATATTTCTTATGAAAATGAACCATGATCCAGCTACTAGTCCTCTTAGAATAGTACTGCTTCCTGTAGTTTTTAAGTACTCATTTACTGCCCATTCCTGCATTCCTCATATTAAAGGTTTAGATCAAGAACTTTCCTGACTTCGATGTCTCTTGACTTTGATGTTTCCATTCAAACTGTGCTGGGTCCTTAAGTTTCAGGCTCTGATCTGAACTCAGATCTTAATTTAGGACACAGTGGGTTGTTGTTTTGTTTTTTTTTTTTCTGGATCCTATTCTCCTATAAATGTTAAAATCACAAGTCTGAAGTGAAATTCTGTCCTGAGTTTCTCAAGCAACACCTATGAAAAGTGCATGGTTGGTTTTATTGAAAAACAAAGCTCTAGCAAAAAAGGATGAGAGAAATGAGAGAGGATGAGTAAAAGGGTGAAAAAAGCAGGAGGTTTCTGTCATTATCAAACTTTGTCAAATTTGTTCTCAGTCTTGTTCCACTCCCTTAATCTGTTTAATTCCCTCTGGTTCCTCCTGGTACAATTTTGTCATCTCTATTTTATCCAGCTTTAGTGATCTCACTTGCTGGTGAAGTAATTTTGAACTCTTGTGCCTGAAAATATAACTTTAATTGCATGTAAAGGAAGAAATATATCAAGTTTGGGGACCAGAAGCTATTAGTCATATTAAATGTACAGCTGAAATTTTAGAAAAAGTTGTGCCAGTCATAGTTACTAAAATATAAATCTTTGGCTTTGTGATTCATTCTATACTAGGAATCTTAGGGATAATGGCAGTGCCCTGAACTATAATTTTTAAATTACAACGTGGCTGGAACATCTTACAGAATAACTTGAAAGAGAGTTATGAAAATACACTGAGTGCATTGTCAGGAAATAAAAACAAGTGAGATTAGGGCACAATAAATGCCTGCAAATGGAAGATCCATGTTTCAGGATTTTTTCTGGGACACACAAGTCAGGGTCTCTTTAACAAAAAAATGAATTTAAATATTGTATTATCCAAAGTCACAGCACATGTTTAACCAGTTTTAAAGAACAAACAAACCCCTCCCCTCCAAGACCCCAAACCTAAAAAATCCACATAATTATCACTGTTTCCTTGGATAGAAAAAAGTGAGGAAATCAACCTAAGGACTCAATCACAGTTACTGATCTTGGACAATAAATGTTTCAAAGACATTAAATGGGAATAATGAGGTAACAGGGAAGGTTGACAACCATTTTAGAACATGTTGTAGGAATTACATAACAGTGCTGCCTTGTTAGCCAAGTGCTAGCCAGTGCCTGGGGCTCTGCCCTCTGGGAGAGAAACTGACATCAGGTGTATCCATCAGAGCAGTCTGTTATTTGAAACAGGGAATTGAACTTGATAATTGTGAGTGCCTTCTACCTCAGGATATTCTTTTTATGATTCTATGATTTCTACAAAAAAGTTATAAAATCCTGCTTCTCTGACTGCAACAGGGAAAAAATAAATTAAAACACAACACAATAGAGCATATCCACTTATAGGTGTTCCTCCCCAGCAACATCTCTGTTCAAGTAGCTCTCTGTGCTTGACCCCAAGGCCATTCAGATAATTCAGTGATGGAAAGACTCAGAGACATACAGATACTTTCTGTAATACAGAAAGTACAACCTAACTGGAAAGCTGAGGTGCTCTTATTGATTCATTATTTCTATTATCTATTAACTGCATTAACCCCGTCCTAAGCAAGTCCTAAGCAAGGACTCTGATCATGCTAATTTACACAGAATTGTCCTACTTGTCTATAGAATAACATTATTTTCTTGGAAAGAACAAATTATAATAATCCAGAAGGAAGATTGCAACATTTTTTCAAGCAGAGAATTGGGATCTTACACTTCATAAAATAACTTTATAACTCTTGGTTTCATGTATAATATGGCATGGTGATCCATTTCCCAGATTAGAGAAAGGCTGTGAGCGTTGTCTACCTTGACTTCAGTAAAGCCTTTGCCATTGTTTCCCTCAACATTCTCCTGGAGAAAGTGGGTGCCCCTGGCTTGGACAAATATATCCTTCACTGGGTAAAGAACTGCCTGGGTGGCCAGGCCCAGAGAGTGGTGGTGAATGGAGTTACCTCCAGCTGGCAGCTGGTCACAAGTGGCGTCTGCCAGAGCTCAGTGTTGGGCCAGTCCCCTTTTGTAACTTTATCCATGATCTGGATGGGGGATGGAGTACACCCTCAGTAAGTTTGCAGCTGACATCATGCTGTGCAGGAGTGTTGATCTGCTGGAGGGTGAGAAGCCTCTGCAGAGGGATCTGGATAGGCTGGGTTGATGGGCTGAGGGCATTTGTGAGAGGTTCAACAAGTCAAAATGCCAGGTCCTGCCCTCCAGCCAAAACAACCCCAGGGAGTTCCACAGAGTGCACAGGAAAACTGCCCAGCAGAAAAGGACCTGGAGGTGCTGATCAACAGTGGCTGAACATGAGCTAGTGTGTGCCCAGGTGGCCAAGAAGGCCAATGACATCCTAGCCTGTATCAAAATAGTGTGGAAAGACAGGAAAGACATTGAGATGCTGGAGCATGTCCAGGGAATACCAATAGAGCTGGTAAAGCTCCATTGAAGCACAAGTCCTATAAGGAGCAGCTCAGGAAGCTGGACTTGATCAGACTGAAGAAAAGGAGGCTCAGGAGAGACCTTATCACTCTCTGCAACTGCCTGAAAGGAGGGTGCAGGTGTAGGGGAGGCTGGTCTCTTTTTTTTCAAGTAAGAAAAAGAAAAGGCCTTAAGTTGCACAAGGGGAGGTTTAGATTTGATATTAGGAGAAATTTCTTGACTGAAAGAGTTGTTCATCATGGGAACAGGTTTTCCAGGGAAGTGGTGGTGTTACCATCCCTAGAGATATTTAAAAGATATGTAAATTAACACTTAGGGACATGGTTTAGTGGTGAATTTAGCAGTGTTAGCTTTATGGTTAAACTTGGTGATCTTAAAGGTCTTTTCCAACCTAAAGTCTTTATGATTCTGTAACTTTCAGGAAGAAGATTGTGAAAAATTTAAAAAGTTAGGGAATATAGGTAATTTTGGGTTGCATTTTCCAAAAGTGGTGTATATTTGAAAGATTTCTACCAGGAATGAAAGAGTG
>NW_005054333.1:490623-509183 GCF_000277835.1 Geospiza fortis
ACATACTGAGATATAAAAAGTTATCTTTCTTTGAAAGATGGAAAACAAAAAGAATGTAACACAGTGTGGACATGCTATATAAGTGAAGGTTCAAGTTCAAATAGTTCAAGTTGTGTTTATGTTTCAATGATAAAGCAACCATCTACGAAATTCCACTTTTTTTTTTGTCTTTGAATGAGTGGGAGAGTTATAAATAAAATGTTGTTGTTCAAAGAGGTGTATAAATAAATTGGTATAATTAGGTGTCATAATTAAGGTGCCCATTGCTCTTCCAGACACATTTACATAATTGTCAGTGCTAAAATGAAAATAATTGTTTGTCAGAATTGCTTCTGTTAAGACTGATAGTTCCTTAGTTTGTATAGTTTTCTGTAAGTATTTGTTTAGAAACTTAACTAAACTCTGAGCATTAAATGATTACATACAAGCCAAAATCTTCCTAAATGAACAAGTGTACAAAATTTACCACCTTGGAATTCAGACAAAATGTCTTGCCTGGTATCTTGCTACACATCTTCTGCATAAAGGCCAAACTATGCTTTCAATGTTCTGCCCGAGATTTGCACAAGCTGAACAAGTAACTGCTTTGCAAAATGGAAAGAGGGAAAAAATTCCTTCTTTCTCAGACACTACTAGCAAAGAAAAAGCCTTTTAGAGTGGTTCTTTGGTGGTTTTTTTCACAGTTTGCTTTTATGTGTTGTATTACTTGTTAGAGTAGACTTGCACAATTATCAGGAAGCAGAGGATTGAGTCTTTTACCAGTTCATGTAATGCAGATTTTAGATTACTGCCTTAGAAAAACAACTCAGATTTTGGCTTAACCAGTCTACAACAGTTTTATTTTATTGAAAATCAAGCTAACCAGATATGCTAAGTGCAAATGTTTTTATCCAAAAATAAATATCTTAGGGAAATTATATTTCTCAGAGCTAAACAATTTTATATTGGTATAAAGTTGTACTTAGGCACAGCTGCAATAATTTAAGATATTGTCATTTGTGTGTAGAAATAACAGATTTTATAAACCCTCTAAGATCCTTTAGAAAAAATGAAAAAATTATTCATACACTTGCTATGGTTTTTATTGTCCTCAATGTTTTTCCTTCTTCCCTACTTTTAACCTTTGAAATTTCTCTTTCTCTCAAATTAGAAGTTAAAATTCTCTGGGATGATTTTGATCTGCATCAGAAGTCCTAAGCCACAAACAAATAAAAATTTAATAATATCCCAGTAGCAGATACAGTTTTATCAGGGAAGATGGGATGGGTAAGGCATAGAGTGTTCTTTTCCCTTCAATATTAATGTAATCTTCACTTTATTTGGTACAAGACAATCAATATCAAAGTTAGATTCACACTCTGTGTATAACTAAAGCTTTATTTTTAAGTAGTTATCTGACAAAAAAAATAAGCAAATGAGATTGGAAGATTTTCACTTACTTTCTATACACATTATTTATATATGTATATATATTCATGAGTGTTTATTATTTGTATATGTATATATTTGAAGAGATGGAGGTAAATTTCTTTTTTTGAACTGTTTGCTCCTAAAAAAACCTGTTCTGCTTCTTCTTCTGTAATGCAAGAACGAGTTTAAAATGGCCAGTATCCAAAGAGAAATTCTGCATGTCTCTATTTCCTGCATAATAGTGAAAAAGAAGTTTGTACTGAAGAAATATGCATCCATTCTTTTGTTTGTGAAAATATCAGTACATTTTCATCACTGAGAGTGGTGAATAAACAACAAAAGGCTTTTGATTAAATTAGGTAAACTTCTCACATTACAGTAATGTAAATGCAAACTTCCTATCTCACAGGGAAAAAAATTATATACATCTAAATAAATATACCAGATTTTGACCAAACTCTTTCCTGCTTTGATTTTTCAATTAAATAATATAATTTCAAAATTTGCTTATAATATTTACCTTCTTTCCCCTATATTTTTAGCTCATCTAATTATAACAATATCAGCAGTCATATGAAAAGCCATTACAGCTAATCTTGATTAACTAAGAATAAGACTGGCATCAAGGTCTTGGCTATCTTCCTTCCACCTACAGCCCCTCTATCTTTAATAACATTAAGCTTTCAGTGCACTAGAACATTATCATAATTTTAAACATGCATACTAAACCAAACTGAAATTCTCTCAATTAGTAAGGGCATTAAAAAAAAAAAAGAGCATAGAGAGGAATAAGTTCTAGATACTCATAAGAACCATGCTTGCTAGGCCTTTCAGGCTGGTTTTAGAAAAACAGTTCCACCAGCCTTTCTGAATTATTTCTGCTGTAGATTTAGACCTAGCTGGACGTACAGCTTTTACTGTGGAAACACACCATGTCTCCAGTTTTACAGGTACAGCACTACAAAAAACTTGTCAGCAAAAAGCATTCTCCAATATCCTTCTATGAGCTTTCTACCCTGAGAACCCTCTGGAGATAAGATTTTTCTTCTACCTCTTTCATGCCCAAAGTAGGCTCTCATCAGCAATTGGAAAAAAGCTTTTCCCATGAGGAAAGGGGAAAATAAGAAAGAATGTTTGTAAGACAAATAGAGTTTAACCTGTGTGGTTGGTCTTAAAGGTAAGGAATGCTCAGGCAGATTTAATTCAATTGGGGACAAGAGGAAACCTAGAAAGGGTACCATCACTTTGTCAGAGTAAACAATTTTAAAATAAGAAAGAATTAATCTCTTGTAAACATCCCCCCCCCCCCCCAAAAAAAAAAATACAGGGCAAACAGTTTCATTGATCCAGACCCAAATGCTGTTTGAAAGCACCTGGATGTCACCTAGTACAATGTCCCCTTCAGAGCGGGATTGTTGCCAACACATGGTCAGGTCAGCCTGTCTTTACCTCCCTGCCTTGAAAACCTCCAAGGAAGAAGATCCCATGGTCTTTGGGAAAACATTACAGGCCCACAGCCCTCACTGATACATTTTATTAGTGTTCAGATGGAACTTTCCGTACTGCAACATATGACTTCCTCCTTGCCATATTATTTGTCAGTACCAAGAACAGCTCCATGTTTATAATTTTATTCAAGTAGCTTTAGGCTTCAGCTGGATCTCCCTTTTGCAGCCACTCCACCAGAATAAATAAAACAAAACACCTCAGCCCTTCCCAACAGGTCAAGTACATGACAACCTGAGCCATATTAAGAAGCTTCTTCTGACTTCTCTGCAATTTCTCAACATCCTTCCTGAACCATGGAGTTACAACTAGACAGAACATTTAGACGTAGGGAGTTTAACTGTTTATTTGCAACATAAATCCATTTGAGGTACCTTGGCAATGTAAAAGGCACTCCCAGTAAGTAACAAAAATTAAGGCAACCTTGCTGCCTTATCCCTTCATTTCTCAGTGACTTTCAACTTTACCTGTTTTGTTTATCCGTTCTATAGGTAAGAGGCTACTTTAAACAGCCACTGGGACAGAAAGAGAACAGCATTTCCAGAGATAATCATGGAAGGAGTTAGTACCATCAGAGGCCTGTGGTGCAGAACAGCAGAAGATATGATGGATTCTTTCTCCATTACTCCTACGGCTACCAGCATGGACAGAAAAATAGAGAAGTTTCCACCAGAGAGTGAGTAGAAAATCACACTGATAACACAGTCACTTGTAATGGCCACTACCATCATCAGAGAAGAAAAAAGAGATTTGCTAATATCTTTCATAATTTTAAGACTGGCAATAGCAGTGAACTAGATGAATACATTTGATTATCAGCTTGCCCAATAACTGGGTTGAGAGTGACATCTTTGGCCATTATGCCAAGCTCTGACCCACTGTAACCAGTGATGAACCTGCCCTCACGTCCTTGTGGCAGCTCAGCCCTCAGCTAAGGGCTTTCCATGCCATGGACAACAGCTGGCCTATGCAGCATCTTCACTCAGGAAAGCCTCCAAATTTTTGCACAGAATTAAATGCAGCTCTGAAAAGCCTTCCAGATGAGACAGCAGTACTAGTAAGGATCTGCACTCTCTTCCCCAGAGGAAGGTTGTAAGAATTTTGCTGTGGAAAGTTTAAAGCCATGTTAGTATGAGGATGGTAATATCAGTTTTGCTCCAAAGTGTCTTCCTTACTTCTCTTGTGATATATGAAATCACTCTTTCTTAAACTAGGCAAAAAATGAAAAATTAAAGACACAGTACAGACCTTTACAAAAATGTAGTTCTGACTTCCTCGTCCTTGTTTACCATGGAAAATATAATGCTTTCAATTATTTCTAAATATGTCATGCTAAAACTATAAGTTCCCTGGGGCAGAAACACTCTTCCACAATGCTTTTGTATAGTACCTTGCAAAATGGGACCACATTCCCATGTGGTCTGCAGGGAGTTCTGAAACACAATAAATAAGTAATGCTTCCAGGAAACATATCAAACACAGACTACACTGCACCACCTACTGCACAGAACATTAAAACTGCTAAAAATGTTGACAGAATAAACTTGCGTGATGCCTAACATGAAGGCAAGCAGTACATTTTGCAACACAAGAAGAGTGTAAATATGTACTCTAAAGCAGTGAAAATGGCATATGTTGTTTAGGTGTAAAAAAAGTAAGGCATGGCTTTTTAGTAGTCCATCATTAAATGGGAGAATATTAAAGTAATTTCTATGCATATGCAATTATTACAGGTATCAATTGATATCTAAATATTTTGAATATACTTCCATAAAAATTAAATTTGAATGAGTAAGTTATCTGTTTGTGGGCACTTAAGAATGTTCTCTAAATTATATCAATATTTTCTAAATTATGTTTAAGAAAGAGGCTACTCAAAAAAAGTAGTCTGTAATAACAAGTAGTCCATCTTGGTCAATTATTCCCATGTGAGCAATAAATCCTCCCTATTTGCTGACTCAGCCAGCAGACATGCTTGACTGAGTCAGGAGAATTGATAACCTCTTTGTAAAAAATTATTACGCACCAGATCAGCATGTCCATAATCTCAGGGTTCTGCATCAACTCCTTTTCCTCCTCTGAAATGACCTCACTAGTGAAGGAATCAGGCATTTTATGAGATTGGTAAACAGAATTTACAGCAATATTTGTTTGGCTGGTTTTTTTCTGCAAATTACTGACTAATATCTAACTTCAGGAAAGTGCAGGAGAACTCTCGCCCCAAGAAAAGAGCAGTGTGATGTTTTTTTAATTGCCATCAATCTCTTTTATGGAAGCACTAAACACCAGTCATTCAAACTTAGACTGTCTAGAACAGAAAGTTGCCATCAGCACAACCCATGTAATAAGCAACACGTTGTCGGAAACACCCAAGAGTATCATAAATTATGTTCAACTCATCCTCTGGCACCCTAAAGCCCTCCTCAAGTGAAGCTTTTACTTCAGTTCTCTCTTTTGCCAACCCCAGCTCTTCTATATTGAGATAAGGCTGCTCTCCAAACCAAGTGCTGAGAATTATGAGAAAGGGTAACTGATTTTCAAAACTAAGAAAGCCAAAGTACCAAAAAAGAACTGCAAAAGAAATGTAATTAATAGAGTCTGCTATTAGCAATAGGAAGGCATAACTAGGAAAGCATAAAGTCCTATGCTATCCTGAAAGGGCAATCTCTGATGACAGGAACTTATTGGCATTTTCAGCTGCGTAGGCTTTATCACATCTACTCTACTTAGTAAGTGTGACGGACACATCATGTCAGGGACTTTGATGTCATTCAGGCTGATGGGGTTTAGAGATGATATATCTTCCTTGCTCTGGTTAGGAGCAAAACGTACAAAGAAATTGTGTGGTCACACTGTTCAAAGTTAAATGCAGACCAGAGAAAAAAAAGTTAATGTGCCTGACTGCAGTATTTGCTCGTAGCATGCAGTTGCAAGCTTTGAAAGTCCCGTTTAAGTATCTCTTTTTTAAGATAAATACCTATTAAGTAATGTATATGCACAAGCTGAAGTGTTAAATGGTTTGTTGAAACCTATTAGAGTACACAAGATGATAAACATAAATTATAGCTAATATACTGCACCAGTGATTTTTAAACATAAAAATTACTGACACTGTAAAAACACACTTGAGTCATCGTAGCAGCATAATAGCACTAATCCATGTTTATCCAACCGTGCACTTTTCAAAAACAACACAAACCTCTAATAAATGCTTTGGCTTCACCTTGACAACTTATATGGGTTATTGCCTCGTTCATGCCTGGATAACCATGTGTTATGACTTAAATGTTCTTTAATATCAATTTATGCCTTGAAGAAAAAGGATTGAATAACATAGTGTACATATGGTTCAATTTATTACAGCAAAACAATCATTTTAGTTTGAAGATATTTTCTCATGGTGCATATCATAGAAATCTTATTCAATAGAGCTCTCAATAAACCAGATTTTTTATGTCACAATAAATGAAACTAAGGCAGCTAATTGTTGCTAAGATTCTAAATAGATGAGTCTATTTGGCTTTCTTGTCAATCAAGAAATAAATTCCTTAACACTTGTATTTCTGGATTCTAATGTCTCTAATTGGATTTTACACTATCTGATTAACGACGTAGTTTATAGACTACTGTAAAAAAATGTGATACTTAAAAAGTGGGAGAGGAAATTGTGGGCTGTCAGCATTTATGGAAAAGGCCAAGACAACATCGAGTAATTTAGCATTTTTGCAAAATGGCAAGGAAAAGCATAAAACCTGGTCAATGATGCCTCATTTGTGGTACTCTTGTTGTGTGTCTATGATACAAAAGAAGACCCTGGAGTGCTATTCTGAAGAATATTAAAATATGTAATAGTCTGTACCAAAAATGGATTGCAGTTTCAGGAAATTACAAAATAAAAAAGAAATCCAAATTTTAATTTAGAACCAAAAGCAAAGTATAAGCTTAAAATTCAGCCACAGACTCATGATGAGTTAAACTTGCAGAAAGTACAAGCACAAGGTAGAAAAGAATGCCAGAAAATAGCCTTGTTACTTCTGCAGTACCAGTTTTTACTGACTGTCTTATTTTTGTGAACTCTCCACATTTTCCAAAAATGTTTCTGGCAATCCTTCAGACAGAAAGATCTTCTCATATATGAAGAGAAGGCAATCCTAAAAGAGTTATGGCTGCAGATACACAAGTCTGGTTTTTGCCATGTAATTGCTATTGGAAGGTGAAGATGACTGGCTGGAAGCTAATTTAAAACCACGATGATGGTAGAATCAGCAATGGCTGTGGGCACTATAGCTTTTTTACCCTAAAGTAAAAAGAGCAAACTAAACTAAATTAAATCAAGGTAAACAACAGTAAATTACTCAAAACAAGCAAAAAGTAGAACTCCAACATAGAACACCAAGGTAAAACTTCAACAAAAAAACCCCAAATTTATCCTCAATGTTAAGCAAAAATAAATAACGTAAAACAAAAATTTTACAAAAAACTAAAACCAAGGAAAAAAAAGTGAACAAAAGTAAACAAAAAATAGGAAAAACCTTCAAAGCCCCAACATACGACAACAACAATACAAAAAGAAATCTGAATTGAAAGTTAAATAAAAATTAAAAACCCAAACAAATAAAACAAAATAGAGGAAACAAAATGTAAAATCCTAACAGAAAACTCTATTAAACCCCATCAGAAAATGAAAGGTAAACAAAAAAAGCTTTAAAAAGGCTAACATAAATAAAACACCAAAGTAAATAAATAAAATCAACAAAAAAAGCCCCACATATAATTGAATAGAAATAAAATAATATTTAAAAACCCCAAAACATAAACTAAACTAAAAGAAAAGAACTAACCTAAAACTTCAATGTAAAGCCCCAAAGTAAACTCCTAACTGACAAAATCAATGTAAAACCAAAAACCTTAAAACCAGAAAGTAAACAAACAGAAACAGCCCATGAAATTTAAATAAACTCAAGATAAATTAAGAAAAACCCAGAAAAAGTAGAATCCTAACATAAAATATCATAAGCCCTACAATTAAGTAGAACAAAAAAGAAAAACATACCAAAACAAACCCAAACACAAAATCCCCAGTGTAAGATCTCAACATACACCCCAATGTAAAACCCCAGCATAAACCCCAGGACAAAATAAAATATAATATAAAACTAAATACAATATTTTAAAAAGTCAAAAAACCCCAAAGTATTCCAAAGTAAGCAACAAAATACAAATAAAATGTAAAATCCCAATCTAAAACCCCAGTAAGTAAACGTCAGAGAACCAAAGAAAGAAGTAAAGGACTCCAAACAAGAAGCGCTAGCATTAAAACACAGTGATAAAACTAAAGAAATAAAGAAATACAACTAAATAAAAAGAAATAAACTAAAGAAATAAAAAACCAAACCTAAGTGAAACAAAAAAGTGAAGCAAAATACAATAAAATAAAAAGTTATTAAAAAGTAAAGTAAAAGACATTTTAAGAATAAAGTAACTTCACAGAATGGGTAAGGTTGGAAGGCACCACAGTGGATCATCTGGTCCAACCTTCCTGCTAAAGAAGAGTCATCTGACAGCACATGGCACAGGATCACATCCACAAGGTTCCTGAAAATCTGCAGTGAGGGAGACTCCACAATCTCCAGGCAAAATGTTCCAGTGCCCAGTCGCTGGCACAGGAAAAGTTCTGCCTTATATTCAGGTGGAACTTCCTGTGCATCAGTTTCTGCCCATTGCCTCTTGTCCTAGTGTCTGGCATCACCAAGAAGAGTCTGGCTCCATCCCCTTTCAGATCCACATCTTCCAGATACTTATATGCATTGACAAAGTCCACTCTCAGTCCTCTCCAGGCTAAACAGGCCCAGCTAAGACTTTCCCAAAAGAGGCGCTCCAGTCCCCTACACACCCCCTACCTGGAGCCCCTTGTCCCAGGAACTCCATGTCTCTCTGAGTAGCACAGAACTGGACACAGCACTCCAGATATGACCTCACTAGGAGGCCACATATTGTTGAGTAGAAGGGTGGGATAACCTCCCCAGTTATGCTGACAATGCTTTTCCTAATGTACCCCAGGGCACACAGCTGGCTCATGGACAGCTTGTTAGACTCCAGCATCCTGAGGTCCTTTTCAGCAGGTCAGCCCCAGCCAGTGCTGTTACTTGAGGTTATTCTTCCCCAGGTGAAGGACCTTCATTTGCTGCTTTTGAATTTCAGAAGGTCCTTCTCTGTACATCTCTTCAACATGTTGAGGTGCCTCCTAAGGGCCACATAACTCTCTGAGATATCAGCCACTCCTCTCACTTTTGTACCATTGGAGATTTTGCAGAGGAGGCATCTGCTCCTTTGTCCAAGCCATCGATGAACAAGTTGAACAATATTGGGCCCAGAACAGAGCTCTGGTGAGCACCAGTGGTGACAGGCCTCCATCTGAACTCTGTGCCACTGATTACAACCCTCTGGTTCAGCCAGTTCTCAATCCACCCCACTGTTGACTCATCCAGTCCACACTTCCTGGGTTTGTCCGCGAGGATATTGTGAGAGACAGTGTCAAAAGCCTTGCTGAAGTTGAAGTGGACAATACTCACTGCTGTCCCCTCATCCACCCAGGTATTTCTTTCACTACAGAAGGCAGTCAGGTTGGTCAAGCATGGTTTACCTTCAGTGGAGCCATGCTAACTACTCCTGATCACCTTCTTGCTATTCATGTTGATAGAGATGGCCTCCAAAAGGAGATCCTCCATCACCTTTCCAGGGATTGAGGTGAGGTTGACTAACCAGTAGTTCTCTGGGTCCTCCTTCTTGATCTTTTTGAAGACCAGGGTGACATTGCTTTCTTCCAGCCTTCAGGCACATCTCCTGATGGTCATGACCTTTCAGAGATGACCATGAGTGACTATGATGTCCGCCAATCTCCTCAACCCCAGTGGGTGCATGCCATCAGGGCGCATGGAGTTGTAGATGTCAAGCTCATTCTGGCATTCTCTGACCAAATAGTCCTCGACCAAGGGAAGGTCTTTCTCCCAACATTCATATACCCTAGACTTCTGGGTCAGAGATACCTGGGGGCTTGTCTTATCAGTAAAGACTGATAAATTCCACATTACACAATCTTTAGCCAAGTAGATGTGTGGGCCTAAGAATGCAACCTACAGCAACCAACAGAGTGAATGAGGAAAGAGCTAAGACAGGCTGTAAAAATCTTCATAGCTGAAGTCCTACAAGTATATTCCATCTGCATTTGACATAAAACTACAAAAGAGAACGCTCTAAAAGTAACCTAATTTAGAGTAATTTCAATTTTTTCCTTTTTCAGAAATTAATTCAACTTCTCTTATAGGAGATAGTATCAGGATATTTCACAATTTCCAGAGCATTTATCTTCATAGTATCCTTGAGCTATAAAAGTATAATTACTGACACTGTAACAGAGAAATTAGGGAAATAGCCACAGTCATTGAAAAAGACTAGGAAAATTTAATAAACTGGTTGGTTGTAAGAGTCTTGACAAGAAACTGAACCAAATGATTGCGTTTTTTCTGCCTCCTTTCTCACATTACATGCTTCGATCTTTTTGTCTCCTTTTGGTAAAAGAAAGAAAGGCAATCAGGAGTTCAGTCAGAGAGATCAGTAGGAATGCATAGAAGGAAAGAACACGACTAAACAAGTAATTTGAAAGGAGTTTAAGTGAAATGAAAAATTTGATTTCCTTATTTTAGAGAAAAAGTCAGACACAACACCAGGTAGGAAAGACTGCAGAACAAGACAGAGTGCTTATGGCTCTTAGAGAGAAACTAAACTATCTGTTGTCTGTCCTGGCTTGCTACATGACTGAGGAAAGAGAAATGACAACAAAGAGTATTATTAGCTCAGTTGTGAGCCAGATACATCAGCAACCATGGGGCAGTGCACTTGTCAAACAACATTCTTCTCTTCTCCCTCTTAATTCTTGATTTCGAAGAACTAGCATAATTCAATGACCGCTTCTGCTTTATATCTTTGGCAATGTATATGAAGTTGCTTAAAGATTTTATTTAACTACAGATTTCCAGCCATAGTTTCCCATTTCCTAAAGTTGCTGACATATTTTCTGTTAGTCCCACATTTTGCTAAGATGAGATTTCTGTCTTTGCAAAAAATCTCCTATTTTTTAGCGAGTCATTTTGTACACTACAGTACACAAAACGTGGCTGACTTTACAATTTAAAGAGAAACATTAACACAATACATAGAAACTGTCAGTGAAAATAGAACTTTAAAAAAATATTTTTAAAAACCCAGGGAATGAATGGTGGTTCTGGCACCATCCCCTTTGAACTGTGATATTTATATACTCATCCTTTTTTTTTCTTCAGAAAGACTGATTTTTAAATCAATTTTAAATTTTTGCAAAAGCTAAAATATGAATGAGAATGTTTACAAAGCCTATATTAAGATCTATATTACATGTTTAATGAAATTGCTTTGTAAATTACTCTAAATATTATTTTTTATTTGTGTATAAAAGCATAAGTATTTATTTGCTAGTGTTTCTTGGTGTTTTGTTTTTTCAAAAAAATAATTATTTCTTTTCTATGTGTAACATTGGCAGGGATTTTCCATACAAGATCTACTTAATATTTATTTTAATTTAAGAACTCTCTCTTTTCAGGAATAGTTCTGGAAGCTGGATTTCACCCTAGCATGCTTCAAAACAACCATTCCCACCCTAATAGCTAGTACTCATATATGCCATAGCAGAAAATTATTCATTTTAAATGTTAACCAACCTATGAGAACTATGACCAAGCAGATGATGATAAAAACCATCATCTGGGATTTTTATTTAGGATGAGATTTCTTTGAACAACTATAGTCCAGTAGTAGAAATACTGAAGTCCACATACAACCTCATTTCAACCAAATACTCTGCTGTAAACAAAATCTTCACACTTTTGATCTCTGATTTTACTTTTGTAACTTCACTGCATCTGCATTTCTCACATGAAAATTTATGAAGTGTCTCGCATGACAAAAAAATCAAAAGCACACTTAGTTTTTCCCGTCCAAAACAGGTGTGTTAATCAACTATCTGCAGCTGTTGCAGATGACAGAAGAGATAAATAAAATAAAATAAAAAAATAAAAAAAACAACCTCTGAAAAAACCCAAACAACCTGTTTGAATTCTTCTGCAGCTGCAGAGGATGTGGGACTAGATTCTGACATGAACCAACATGAACCAAAAAAAAAAAAAAGTCCAAATTAGAGAGATACCAATTCAGAGGAGGAAATTTTTTTGTGATTTAGAGAGTATGTGTTGCCTTTATACCAACTTTACTTTCAGGTCTCTCTTGTAAGGACTTTAGCTACACAAAAGACATGCCGAATCTTCTGTCGGAGGAAGTTCAACACAAATATTAAGACTCATATTTCAGGTTCCTGATATTGACATTATTCAGAAATGGTCATTTCTTACACAAGGTAAATTCATCCAGACCCAAATCTCTAACTTTTTTTTTTTTTTTTTGAGTGGTCTGCAATGAGGGGTCTTCTCACAGAGCAACAGGGAAAAGTGACGCTATTCAAAGACTGTTCCGGAAACCTACGCCTTACAGAGAGCAATTGGTTCTCCGCCCCTTGGTAATAGGATACCTCCAGTAGCTCCGTGGTTTTCCAGCCACATTGATAAAACCAGCCACACTGATACTAAGGAGATATACCACAGCAAAGCACAATGAGAACGACATCCAGACTAGGAATGTGGATGATTTACTGGTACTGAAAACAGCTACAATTTTATACCACCTTGTGGTCAAAAAAAGTTATTGCAATATTCAAGAGTATATTTTCTTTAAATTCTTTGGACCATCCATGTTTGGATGCTGTTTAGCCTCAGTATAGGTCCTTGACGCATTAGCTAGTTGAAGAAAAATCTCAAATACAAAAATAATTTCATGTGTTTCCACAGCTTCCATCTTCACTCTATCCCCTGCATCCAGTGACATACACAATTGAAACATTGGTAAATCACTTGAAAGGTCTAGTAAGCTTACCCATGCAAAAAACATAGCTCTTCCTCCTCAAAGAGAATCTGAACATTTAATATATGGGGACCAGTATAATATCAGTTCTGAAATATACCTTTATTTTTTTATGACCAGGATAATCCCATGGGCTCCCCTCAGTAGATTTCTGTCTTATTCTCTTCAAGAATCAAAGTAAAAATGAAGAAGTGTCTTTTCCACTGTTTTTACTTATGTATTTATTCCAAGCTCTATAGAATATTTCTAAATCAGAAACATTCTAAGTTGGCACATAGGTCTGCAACTTTTTTATTCAGAAATCAAGTGTTCAGAAAAACATTTAAATTTAGGGTGTTACTCTTCCCTGAAAAGGAAAGGAAATAGAGCAGTCAGTTGGGGTTTTGCTGTTCCCAGGTTCAGACCAGTGGTGTGAACTGAGCCTACAGGGAATTCTGAAGACTGTACAGGAGAACTAATGGTCCACTGTAATACTGTGTTTTCCTTCGTCTCTGAAAGTAATAATTTTGATTCATGTTCATAAAAAATACAAAATATATTTTAAAGCATTACATTGTTTTCTTGCCATGTGGAGTAAATTTCAAGCTATTGAGTGTAAAGGTTTGTTACAGAAATTCAGAAAGTTTTAACTATAATACTGCAGAAATAGAAAAGAAATAATTAGTATATCACATAGAGAGAAAAACCTGAGTACTTCTGTAATGAGTGTCATTTAGATGGACAAGAGACTCCTTAATATTTGCTTATTCTTTTCCCAGATTTGGAAAGTTGTGTAATGGACAAAGAAATATGAGAAGTTAGACCATATTTTACACATGTGTAAAGCACTATAGGGTACAAAAACCTACAAGGCCAAAATTTTTAAAATATTTCTAACTAATTTAGTAATAGCATGCTGAGTTGCTTGATTGTGATGACAAATATTTTATGGTTTTCTTAGAACAAACCTTTGTTACACAGTAATAAGGACTAGCCATTCCACAACAACAATTTTATTTTCTTTATATGTTTGATTTTCTCAGTGCTAGTACTGACATGAAATTGAAAACCTGTTGGGTACATTGGGACTGTGCAGGGCAAAAGCTTTTAGTCTACTGAAGATCATATGAACTAACACAAATAACTGTGTGTGATGTGTCATTTCAAATAGTAGTTACCAACATGCAAAATAATTAATCACTTTTTAAAAGATTCACAGTAGATTTTTGTAGAATTTTGTGATCACACGTAAAAATAAAAATTTGCATTTAAAAATACCTAACACTTTGGTATGTTCTTGTGACTTACTAATAATTATCTGGATTGTGGTAGTTCCTAGGAATCCTTGCAATATGTTTCAGACGCTGGCCAGCAGCTTTACTTTTAGTAATTTCTGTAGTGTTTATTCTACTATAAATATGAACATTATGGCCTGCATTTGATGAAGTCTAGTTTATGTTGCCTTTTCCCCTCAGAATTACTTCAAACACTGAACTGGCTTTGGAATATAATGTTTTAACCTGTGTGATAACTCAAGCCCCTAAGAGCTGGAAAACTCTAGAATATAATAGTCACAGGTGTCGATACAGTCTGTGCAATAGAGATAGCTATGAAATTTCAAAATAAGCTAGCTTGCTTGATAAGAAAACTAATGTAATTATATAGGTTGAATTTACACAGGAACATTTGCAGTTGAGATACATGCTGTCTGTTTTCTGCTGTCCTAATTTTTTTTTTTCTTTTTCACAGTATGGTTCCCTCTAGTGATTCTTATAAGGAAAGAGGCTACCTGATCCCTTAATCCTGCTAACATTTTACAAAAGAAGATCCAAATTAGTTTTGCTTACACCAGATGCTTTATGTGCAATTGGGTATCAGACAATGGTGACTGAAATATGAAACACACAAATTCAATGATGTCCTTTGGAAGAATCTCTTACCTGGGGGAGCTAGCATGAAATGAGTTGTTTGCATAGTTGCTGCCACTGTGCAGTCCTGTCTCCTCCCCTTATGCAAACCAATGAATGTGTAAGCTGACTGCCAGATATCCCCAGTGTCAGACTCTGTAACAAGAAATGCAATGAGTATTTGATGGAAGAGAAGTAAAATCAGATTTAGCAGACTGGTTACAGCAGGCAGATATGTTAGCAAATGAGCATATTACTCGTACTAGTGTGCATGTGCTGTGGTGATATGTTTGTACAGGTAAAAGATAACAGAAATAGCAAAAAGTACAGATAGAAAAATAAACCAATAACTAGCTATGCCACTGACTTGCCATGTGGCTTTCTGGAAGTTATACAACTTCTTATTATGTTTTAGTGTAAGTGCTATAATATTTTGCCTAAAGTATCAAACAAAAAATTTTAATGTCTCATTGCTTATAAAAGATCATCTACTTCTATATTTAAAGAGCATACATAGGAACACATCCTGTGAATCAGTAAAAATCTAGTGATTAGTCAAACTACAGTAATGAGATCCAAGTTTATAGAAAATAAGTCTTGAATAAACTGGTATTTTTATATATATCCAGCTGCATTTGGAAAGTTAGCAAAACCCAGGTAGCATTCCCAGGTAGATGTTTTCAGGCAGTCGCCCAGTTTTGAAGAATAAGAATATTAGATAGGGTGACTGAAGCCCTTCCACACCAGTCACCCTCAGTGCCACAGAGCAGTCACTGGTGCATTGAAGTTATTATTATGCAGTTAGAGCCTATAGGAAAAACATGTGGAAAGAAGACAGAGGAGTTACCCTAATTAAATTTCTGGTAAATGTTTCCTAGGTATCAACACATAATCAGGATTTTACTACCCAAGAGACATGACTATCTACCCCAGATAATCAATAAAACACACCCTAAATATTTAAGCTCCCATCCCAAGTGATGCAGTTCATCTCAACATCCTTCTCCAACTGTTATCACAGTTTCAGAGGCTGACGAACACTGATCACACTTTGGCATTCAATACATTTTTCTTATGAGACATAGTGCGATCCATATTCTCAAGGCTACTGCTCGAGTCATAACTAAAGTGCCAATCTTTGCCCCTGTGATTAGTTTGGTTCCCATGCTGCACGGGTTCCTGGACACTGGAAACAGTCATAAGCCCTGAGAGGTTGGAAGGAGGTAGCCTTAATTCTGTCTGCAAAATATTCTTTTTATAAACATCCTACAGAGTGCTTTGCTTGCAACAGTTATCCTCAGTAGGACGAATTTCCTGCTGGTCAAATCCCTTTACCCACATTCTGTCTCACAGGCTCCCATCTGTTTGAGGGAGTTCTGTGGTTTCTTCTTTTACTCTGGACAACAAGCTGTCCACTGCTAATTTATCAAACAGATGTGGAACCAATTTAGCATTCAGAGGTGCACTTTGTCTTCAGACCCCTCCTTCAGGCCTTTCTCCATCAGTTACAGCTGCCCTCCTCATCTTGTCATACTCTCTTGTAATAGCAACATTGAGCAGAAGTGGTGAAAAAACCACTGCTTCTGAGACTCCACATGTCTGCTCTGTTATGAAGCAAGAAGAACATGGGTTTTAACCATAGGTTTCTTACCAGAGGTAAAAGAGAAAGCATGGAGGAAGAGACAAGATTCCTGTGAAGAAAAAAACATAGATGAAAGAGAAAATCACGAATGGAGCTTTTTTTTCCCTTAGACTCATTCAGTACAGAGAAATAGGAGACATCAAGACCAGCAACACTTGTCCCTAATGCCAAGGGACAGGTATGAAAAAGGTTTATTTGGCAAAAGATACCTTTATCGAACATTGTTTTTAAGTGAGCAGCCGGCTACCAGGAGTTACCTACTGAGAACCACAGGACTCTGTGGTTAGATTGGGAGCAGACATTCACATCCCAGACTGAGCCCTAGAATCTGGCACATCTCTCACAGACCAGATGCTGAGATGTGCATGCTACTGTCACAGAGATTCAGAATTTGGATTACATTCTGTTCACAGTGCCTTGTATTTTGCTGGAAAAATAATGAAGATTTTGATGTATTCACAAAGGGCAACATTCCCAGGATCCTGGAGTCTGTCAATCTGCTAATGCCAGGCAATAATCTGGCTGTGTGCTGAAAATGTGACAAGGATGACTGCAGCAATGTCTCTATGCACTTCAAGTGACTCTGTATGTTAAAAATATGCTGAGGAGCAGATACATCCTAGAAGAGAGAACAATATCTCTGTATGGCTCTGATGCTCAGCCTGGAGTGTTCAGTGCAGGCCTTAGCTGTTACATGTAAGACTACAAAGAACAGAGACAGGTTAATATTTCCACTCAGCTCCACTCACTCATCTCTTCCAGACTGCAAGTGGGTTGGGAATGGATCAAAGCAAGAACACTTCCTAGCTTCCAGGTTATGTCTCTAGCTTGCATTTGCACCTCTAGCTTTGACACCCTACCTCCAAATATTTCCTTCATTTTCTCTTTTTTCCCCTCGCCAATGGAAAACATCTACCCTGCTAACCTTATCACTTTCCTCACTGGATCACCCTGCTGTGTTCTATCAGTTACTTTCTAAGCTATGTGACCAACTGCCTTACACTAATATACTAATCTAATTCTATGATACTGTGAAAAATCTTTCTGTCATTACCTCTTACTCAGATTGTTTGCTGAGTCAGCCAACATGCATTTGGGGTTTCACTCACACACAAACCTCTGAATGTCATGGATATTGCAGGAAATTAATTTTTTTGTTGTTGTTGTATCACAGGTCCATTATGTGTGGCATTTTATTAAGAAATTGTAATAGTCCAGATATCTTAAGCACTTGCAGTCTAAATATGGTAAACAGTGGATAAACAGATACAAGCACATTGCATGAGGTAAAAATGTAGTTAAACAGAAAAAGAGGAGATGCATTCCAAATTTTAGAGTCCACATCCGCAAACTCCTCAGCAGAAATATTCAGTTCTCAATTATACAGATTTTAAAGATCTTAGTAGATTTTTAGTACAGTGGTACAATATTTGTTTACAAAAGCCACAGTTGAAAACTTTCCAGTCAGGTTCCTCCCCAAAGAACTTCTCTACTGCAAATTCTACTTTTTCTCCATGTTCTACAGATTACCTTGCTAGAAAAATAACTTCTTTCAAAGAGAAAAACTTTGGAAATACTCTCAAATTTCACAGAGGTTTAAAAAGAGTTTTCCTCAGGCATCTAATCATATGTTAATCAATTGGATAATCTTTAAAAAATATTCAAAATGCTTAACTCCTTCAGTGTATTCCCTCCATGTTACCCATATATTATGAACCTTGTAATCCTGCTAGTTATATCTAAACTGAAAAGTTTTCTCCTGTCTACTACTAGAATAAAAAGTTATCTCAATGAGCCTAACATAATGTTGAATACAAAGACTGAAGTGCAATTTTAAGGAATCTTTGTTCAAAAAGGGGTGTCTCCAATCTTTATTATCATACATCATCGCTTTTTTGGGTAGTCCTCTGGCAGATGTGAATAAAGTTTTCCAGCCATTTATTTATTTCAATCACAATAGGCTGAATCATCACCATCTCTAAATCATTTTTAACCATGCACATGATACATAATAAAAGAGTTTGCTAGAAAAATGCAGATTTTCCATCCCAATTTTTAAAAATCCTACTGCAAATTTGAAAATAGTAATTTTTTGGGGGGGGGGGGGGGGG
>NW_005054333.1:509193-555556 GCF_000277835.1 Geospiza fortis
GTCTTTAGTGATTATATTTTTCCTATATTTTCTCTAAATACATAATACTAAGAAAGCCATACTACAAGGTATCCTTGGAGTTTAAATGGGATTCCAGGACACTTCGTGGTCATTGTTTGACAGGAGATCAGTGCTAGAAAAGATCACTGAGAAGTTACATGGAGGCAGTCATAATCCAGGTTTTCACACTGACCAAATAGCTCTTCAGATGACATGGAGCCTTAGGTTTTTGCTTATCCCCACAGGAATCAGTTATAAAAAATTCAGAGAATTTTTATTTAAGGTAATGATTTCTATTGACTTTTCTTTAATCTTCAGCCTCAAATATATCATTATTCTGTAAAAAATTATATAGATATACAAAGTCCTTACCAGTTTTTCCATAGGTGGTTTCAAAATATGCAGCCGAGAAACCACCACTGGGGATGAAGAGACTATTCTGCCTGAAGTAGCGGGTGTCAATAGGCAGAGGGCTTTGAAAATACCAGGGTGTTCAGAGATGATCACTTCAGATGCTTTTCCACCTGGACTGTTTTCCCCATAAATTACTTTATCTGAATTCATTTCTATTACAATCACTGCTATTAGGGCCAGATGTATGTGTCCAGAGCATTCAGCAGCTACAGTTTGACCTGAAGAACCCCATGCTTCTGATTTCTGACAAAAAGGAGCATAGAGTACTCCTAATTGCAACAGCAAATTTTTATATTACACCTGTTCTTATTTGTTGATTTGTTGCTGGACAAGACAAAATTAACACCTAATATTCTATTATTATCAGGCAGTGATTGATAACAGCTCCTTTCTTTCGTGCAGAAATTGCAGGTTGTTTCTTATTCCTCTTCTTTGAAAAAAAAATAGAAAAAACAAAGAAAATGGAGCATTTTGAATAAGAATATAGAAGGAAAACATTCTTTATCAGAAAAGTTTAAAACATTTTACCTAGGATTTCTGGAGAGAGCTGAGGCTCTTCCTTGCATAAAGACAGAGAAAAGCACAAGTTGGACACACAGCCTTAACTACCAAAGCCATTTCACACCATCAAGCATAGGACACAGATATATATGGATACCAGCACTGGGGTATATTGTGCCAAGAAGAAATGACGATTTTGGCAAATTTTTTTTGTGTTTTGGTGAAAAACAAAAGTTGCACACCTAGTTCAACCCACCAAAACCTGACCTTAATAAGTCATAATAGCTGTACTCTAGTCCTGCCACTAATTTTTTATAGATCAATTATTTAATGCAACTGCCTTTTAAAAGAGGTTCTATGGCCTCCACTTGCTCATTTGTGTAGAAGAAAAAATGTCATACTGAGATCTCAAGTGTTGGAGCAATTAAAAAATGAGAAAGATGCTGTTCTAGGATTTTCAGGGACATTGCACTTCACAGTCTTGAATTTTACAATTAGGATAACTTCCAATGTGTTTATAACCTTAAGAATGTCAACATGTTTCCATTATCTACAGTGTACATATTATTTTGAACCTACTTCACAGTGTGGAATATATTAATGTATTTATTTAGATTCTGATAAAGTGGTCCTTCAGACACTTAAGGACTTAAAGCCTTCATAAAAATCTTGAACAGACAAGTATTTTAAAATGTTGAAAAATCATTAAATGTTAAATAAGGACTTGCATATATTTCCATTGCTTCATTAGCATTTTTTGATTAAAAACTACATGCAAAATTTACAAAGAGAACACTAAGGGTCTAATACTCTCTAGCACTTAACAGTTCACCAGAGCATATTTTTCAGTTAAAAAAAAAAAAAAGTAAAAGAATAGAAGGGGAATAAAAAGCTTAAAAGAAAAAAGGAGAATGAAATTTATTTTATCTGGCTTTGCACATGATGGGCAGATGTGATAGATGTCAGCTCTTGTACATTCACTGTCTGATATTTCTGTCTGATAGAGGGTCAGTCTCAAAAAGTGACCTATTATGTAGGGATCTGAAAAACAGATCTCATGGGTGTCGTGCCCTTTTACATTATTCTGAAAGGCTCTGACAGCTAGTAGCCAGTCTCTCTCCCTTCAGCTTTCAGAGGGCTTCAGAGTTGATATGACCGGCCTCAGGCAGGTGCTCATTGAGTTGTGCCTGTAAAACTGCTTGAAGTTTTACAACTGTGTTCCAAAAATGATTTATGTAAAAATACCCTCTTGCTTACTCCTCATCTGCTATCTTTTTGCAGTTAAAGCCACTTTGTATCCTTCTGAAACATTATTTCTTTTCTATTCTTAATGGTTTCATCATTTTCATACAAGGTAAAAAATTGAGATTATACTGGACCACTGCAGTCATATGTCAAACAGCCTCAAGAGGGCAATTAATTCCATTGCCATTGTAATGCAGAGATCAAATACACCGTTGTACATGACACGACCTTCATAATTGTTTCAATCATTTCTGCCTCTCTTCCAAATTTAAATGCTCAGATCCCAGCTGCCTTCAGGTATATAGTTCCTAGGCCCGCAGGGGATTTTAATCACACTGCTGTCCATGCCATATTTCAGAAGGATTGGGGAGGAAATCACTGACTCATTGAGCCAACCTCTTTGCATCTCCTGACAGGGATAAGGCAGAGAGAAGACACACACAAGAAAATAAAAAATAATTATCCATCTTATTTGGAAGCTAAGGACACCCGATATGAGAATGAGAAACTATGTTTTTATACAAAGCAAGTTTTTAATTCCTGTATCAAATTATAGATATCATATGATTTATATGTGAGATTTTATATTCACAAAACCCAAAATGTTTTCACAATTTCTGTAATAAAGTTCTATAAATGTAAAGCTAAGTGAAATTCTATAAATGTAAAACTAAGTGAATAATCTACTAGGCTTAAGTTGTTAAATATATTTCTCTATTTGTTTATTCAATAAAAATCTAGGCCTTTTTTTCTCTGAAATCATTAACCAGATTTCTTTGCAAAAAAAAATCCCTCTTTAGAGAGCAAAAATTGCACATTCTTGTGCATTTAAACAGAAAATTTTCAGATCCACATAACACTTGTCAGTGTTTGTCTGCACAGTAAGTAGCACAGTTGGAGATGAGGAGATGCACAGTGGGAAATGAGGGTGCTCACCTGATTCGCTTGGTATCAGCTTTTACTTGGCAGAACCAACACCAGTTGGGAGCTCACAGAGAATAAACTTATTTGTGGAAAATTAGTCATCCATAAGGTCAAGAGAAAATTTCTTTTTCCAATTAACTCAAGTGCCATGGATTTTAAAACTTTGAGAACAGAACTATAGCCATGAAAAACCACAACATGATGCTACGTATTATTCTGAAAGTGCTTTTTTTTCTCTTTCTTATTGTTTGAATTGAAACAAACTACCAGCTTTCAAAGAATCTTTTTTATGCTGACAAAGCTGAAGTATCTTCTGCAAATCTTAACAAATATTTCATTATGTAGGCCACTATGCAGGGTGATAGTTGATTCATATAAAACTTAAATGCCATGAGTAATTCCATTCAGTTCATAGTATTACTCATACCCTTTAATGAAGATACATATTTAAGTATCTTGACAACTCTTTAGAATATACAGGGTCAATTAGAGAATTAGGGACTTTTCATGTGGGCTGATTACCAACTTCCCCTGCTCCCCCCCTCCCCCAGAAGTCCATTTTTGAATCACTGAAGCCTCTTAGAATTCTGAGCAACTCATACAGAAAAAAATAGTAAAAAACAAGAAACAGAGTTGTAAAACCAAACCACGCTATGTTGCTGGCTTATGAGGCAGACTATGTAGTGTAACAGGAGAAAAAAGCAGACTGACTTACTTTTTCCTAAAAAATATTTTTCACCTTGCATCTGTGTGCCCAAGTCCCTCTGGAATTTTAAGAATGTAATGCATAACTAATTTTAAAACTACACAAAATTACCATCTCTTTTTCTGAATGTGGTTCAAATGTACACTTGTGCAAGTTTTGGGTTGTTTATTTTAAATGGCAAATGGAAGATGGACCCATACTGACACCAAGATACACCAAAGAAATCCCCTGGGAAAGGCCCAACACAGGTCATTACACCCACTGTCCCTCCATCTGGCTAAACAGAAGCAAGAAGTTTTCTAGTCTGCCACCTAATTAATAAGAGCACAATTCCAGAATTCATTTGCAACTCAGTACTAATGAGTATATATTGACAGCAAGAGTTTCTATTTTAGACATATTAGTGAATATAATTGTATTCCATTCCCAGTGATTGGCATTTTGGATCACACATCATGAAAGAGGGTGGAGATAAAGTTTTCCTCTCTGAAGAAATTCAGTGTTGGATACCAGGGTTCCACAATAACAGCCAAATCAAATTGTTGGAACTTAACACTGTGAAGCACTTTTCTTTCAAATTACTTGATGATTTTGAAAACCTGAATCCATCTCTTACTATCTGTTTTTTAATCCATATGGAGCAGCAGTCCAAACTAAGATCTAGAATTAAAACTACTAAAACACATTGGAAAATCTTTGCACAAAAAAGAACAAAAACTAAGTTCATTCTTTTTAAAAAGCGGTATAATTTTCCTTCTTTGTATTTATAGGAATTCAGATATATCAACTGTATTTTCCCATAGATCTCACAATTTTTCCATTTCCTATTAACCTGTGATGAATTTAAATAATGAAATTTCTTAACTTGATGCTAATTATCAAACCGCAGCCAGTGCTTGACAATAATTACATGCATTTTATATGAATAAATAATTTTTAAAAGAGCAAATATTCTGGTACTTTCAAATAAACTCTTTACTGGTTTGTGTACCACAATAATCTTCTCTTGTTCTGTATATTGTCCTCAGAGGTATCAACACTGAAGAACAGGAGAATAACACTGCAGCTTGTGTGATGCCCAGCAACAAGAATTTTATATGCCTCACTAAGGGTGATATAGAGAATTGCATCACATTCCAGTGGAAAGAGATATTAAACACAAATATCAACACAACATTCAGAGGCCCATATAAGAATGAGTGAATGCAATAACAGGCGTTTTGTAGGCAATGATTCTTTTCATACAAGTTTTCAGGCTACCTTAAAACCCTAAGCCCTCTGGTAAGATTGAACTATTAACTGTGATGAAGCATATGTGTGTAACACTTCACAAGTGGCAAAGCTGGACATAATGACATACAAGACAGCTGAATATGTTAAGGCATATTCATGAAGTAAGATTGGTTAGGGAAATAGAATATATATACATATTATCAGTAAGAACATCCCTTTCCCTGACAATCTACAAATTTACATGTCACTATACAGTGTCAGTCATTGGAGTCTTTAAAACTGCCATTTAAAACAAGTGTAATTTAAATATCACTGTATTTTCTTTATTTTTCTAAGGTTAACCACATATAAGTGACAAATGCAAAGTCACACAGGCGTGACCAGTGCAATTGGAGTTATACAGAACAATTCACAGAAAAGCACCTTTACCAAAAAGATTTACGTAATTTAAATTAATTTTTTCTTACAGAGCATCCATAGTCAGTGACTGAGATCTGAGAGTGTTGCATCCTTGATTCTACATGAGCGCAGCTAGAAAGTTTCCGATGAGGTTCTAATTTAAACACAAATGGAGTGAGAAAAGTGTCCTTATCACTTATCATGGTGGCATAGAGACATAAATCAGCTTCCCCTAAGCATGGGCAAAATGAGGAGCTGATTCCAGGTGCAGATTTCCATGGGACATCCCAGCAAACAGTATTAGGACATCTGCTGCTTACAGCAGGCATCAGTCTGCGGGTGATTATAAGGAAGTAGCTACACTTCCAGCAAGGGCTAAATTTTGTTTTCACCTATTAAATCAATGCATGGAGCTGGCCCTTTGTAGCAAGCTAAATTAACTTGGTCAGTTGTTTGTTTTTTTTAAAAAAGCCTGGGATTTTCCAAAGCCAGTTCTAAAGCTATTCAGTGGACTACAGTATGTGAAATAGCAGCAAATATAGTTACAACAAATTTTTCATGAAGTCTAGGTCCTCATTCTGTCTTCATCCTTACCTGTGTCAATACCTACCTGGAACTCTGTTCAGTATACAGACATCTCCAGTCCTAACAGAAGCCTACTGTTGAACAAAATATTTTAGACTCTAAGCTGAGCTTCTTCATAATCCTTTAATACATCATATGGAAATACCACTGCTTGTACATGTAAGCATGTGAGTATGGCATATTTGAAGTTTTCAGGACACGTATGCCAGCATGAAAATACACTCATTTACATGCTAGGAGACATTATGGTAAAGATAATCCAGGGTACAGACATATGGATTCAACTAGCGAACCCTCTTCAATACGAGCATTTTTTATGAATATGAAGGCACGTTAGCAGATTAGAACTGATGTTCCCTATACTGAAGAGAAATTCAATCTACATAGCTAACAAATGAGCCTGATTTAGATTTGCTAGGCCCAGGATTTACTACCAAAGGGAAAAAATGAAATCTGTTTGACACACCATGCCCCTTTTATCTTTCAAATAAAAAAAGAACTCTTGACAGTCATAGAAAATATAACATTTGTCCTCTGTAATTTGTGAAATAACTGTACATATAATTAATGATCTGAAATATTTAAAATAAAATATTCTAATTATATTTGTGCAGGAAAAATGGGCCCCTATGAACTCAACATTTTTAAAAAGCATTTTATCTCACTCTAAAAATAGTAGAACATTTAGAAGAGAATACTGAGAGAAACAGCATTGGTGAAAGCTGCGGTTTGTAATTGCAAAGTTAATTATCTTTCCTAAACCATCAGTTGTCACTTAGATAGACCAGATTCTAGCAGGCTCTCAGGGGACTGACTTTATTTCATTCCTAATGGCTTGGGACCCACCATTTTGCTGTCTCTGAACATTTGGTCACTGAATGCACCATTTATGGAGTATTGTTTAATTAAGGGCAAATTAAGAGAACTGTGCACAGAATTTAATTTCATATCCTGTGTAAATTCTTTTAAAGAGGGTACTAACTATAGGCATTATAACTTTTCATTATCCACTGTTTCTACAAGGTATTGACAATTTATTGTTTGCAACAGTTAAGAGTTTTGTTTACCCTTTGGGGAATTCTGCTGGCAGTGCAGTTTTTTGCCTCATCATTCCATTAACCCCCTATATGCCACTTTCACTGCTTTGTGATCAGCCACATGTTTGAAAATCCACTTTTTTTCTCATATATGTTCAAATATACTTCCATAACAAAATAAAACAAGGCTAGAAGAGAAGATGTACTATATGCATATGCATATAGTGCACATGTGCAACAGGAATTCCTACAGGACTAGTGGAGATTACGTTGTCTCTGCTGCAAGCAGCCAAAATTACCTGAAACTCCTTATGCTGTTGCCTCTAAACAGAGAATAAGAAAACACAGAGAGCTAGAATATTCAATGTTGTACAGAACCTCCTAGTCCCTTCTTAGCAGAGACACTTGCACTGTTTTGATGAAGAACCATTAAATGGTTCTTCAGCTATTCCAAGCGACCTCCAGTTTGCTTTTCCTTCTCCCTCACTCTCACCAAGTCCTTCTGCTTGAGCTTCAAAAGCTGTTTGGATTGTGGTGCAGAACAATGGCTGGAATGCCACCAACACACAAAAAAATCATGTTTACTGAAATCAACTAAAAATTGTATTTACCAGCAATAAAATTATTTCATCTGGAATGAAGAACCAATTCCATTTTATGCTCACAAAAGCATATATCTTGAAAGTAGCCATTGATAGTCTTTGAAAGTAACAATCAGTCTCCAAAGAAAGCAAAAACCTTTTTCTAGAATATTTTAATAATCATAGAGAAGATGCATACTCTGAAGCAAAGGTACTTCAAACAATACAAAATACAGTTTATATATATCCTGCAAAACTAGCACTAATCTATGTAGAGCATGAGCATGGAGCACAAGTAACTGTCAAACATCCATGGTATATTTTGCAGAATGAGCAGAAGCAAATAAATCAAAGGCTCCTATCTGAAAAGAGATAGAAATGGTTAGCAAAGCTTGAAGACAACTGCTACCCTTATGCCAAACCAGTGGCAATACTTGATTTTTTCAGGAAGATTGCATAAAATTATTCAGAGAGGTTAATCCAGCAAAGCTAGTAAGAGCTAGGCAGAAAGGAACACTGTTTTCAATCCACAGTAAGCAATCTCTTGCTACAAGTTCCCTGTCATTCTCACTTCAGAGCGTAGCTGTTTTGGCTGAAGAACTTTGATAGTCACCCCATTTCTTTCCTCATATTTCCGTTCCAAGAGGACAAGAGTGAATTGCAACATTTGCAAATTGACTTCACAAAATACCAACCAGGATAGCCAGAAGACGTGTATTCCTGGTTAAATTGCTATTATTTCCATATTCCAAGAAAATGACTGAGCCGCTAGTCTGGGATTTTGATGTGATAGAGGACTCTGTTCTCTGTCTTATGTTATTAAATCTGTCCCCATCTTTCATTCACTCCCCTGAAGATATAAGATCCTTGATGTATACCAATACTGCAAGTAAATTAGGATAGGATCCTAATACAATTAATGTTTAACTATTTTTACTTCCTAGCATATTTTTTAATGGTGCCAAAGTTGATAATGCAAATCATTAGTATATATTTAAAACTTCAGAGCATAATGGATTGTTGTGGTTGTTGTTGTTCCTCTCTAGATATAGCTGTCTATTTCTGAGGAAACTGGATCTTCAAAGCATGTCTTACTGGAGAATGAAGCATTTAATTTTTTTAAGGAAGCTCATTTGTCTGCTTAGAAAAAGCATATGAAATTTCACTGCAAAAGCAATTATAACACAAAATTAGCACTAAGAATGAAAGGACTATCTTAATGATGACTGTAGCATCACTGACATGACATTATAATACTGTAAGAATTATACACCATCCAAAACCTGTCAAATGAGATTTAGGAATATAGTTTGGAAGTTATCCCCTATTGAGTTACTGTCCATAATCCTGATACAAATCCTGTAAAATGTTCGTGTGAGGTAGTCCATATGCTAAGGGTAGCATATAATTTCAAAGCTGTCAGTTTTAATTTCTGTTTTATTAATTTTCCCATAAGTCTACAGACATACATTTCAGAGGACATTTATCAAGTAGATTGTATCCACACAAAGAAGCAACAAAGCTGTGGTTTATCCTGACATGCTTCCCCATGAAGGTTTCACACATTGGAAGGAATAAGTGTAAACACCATGCTATGAGAAGCAGGTGGGATGCTGAAAACCTGGAGGACCAGAGATGAAGGACATAGGGATGGATTCAAGAGGAAAATATGGATTTTTGTGTGCATGCAGAGGGAGACTGGAGGGGAGAATCTATATTTGAATTACGGGTCTACACCTGCTTAAGTTTTTCAGTCCTACCATCACATTCTCGCCCTTAAAGGAAAATTATGACAAGAGTTAATTTAGCCCTTTGCCTGAAACAGCAGCTAAGATCATGCTATCTGGAAAGAGAACCGTTAGATATCTTGGTAAGTACTTGGTATCCAGTATCTTGGACTGGCTTTGATTAGTTGAAAGAAAAATGATGCAGGAAAATGTAAATGAAGAACAGGCCCAAGCCTTGTCTAAAAGTCCAGAGCAATCAAGTAAACATAAAAGTTTGCAGGAACTCATTGCCAGTTGTATTCTTTTCTAGTAGAATGTTTAGCAGAGGTTGATCACCTCTTGTGGCAAGGATGTGAGAACCTGAAGTAATGCATTTAACACAATATCAGTTCTCTTTCTACTACACAGCAATTTGCACTTTAACATAACTGTGAGCCTCACATTTAAAGGATAGGACTATGAAAATGCTCTGAATTTGCATATTTTCTTGAAAAAACATCATGACAGGAAAGCTGTGTCTATAGTTGATCCCATATAGACCATTTTTACCTTTATCATAACTTTTTCATCTTTAATTCCCATGTAAAAGACAAGAAAACTCAGATATAAGCTTTCTATGTAGACCTACTCTGCCAAATAAAATAGGGTGAGTGGCTGAAAACTGGATTCTTGATTGTTCATACTGGTTAACTTCTCTCTCACCTTTGACCTACCCCAAGTATCATCTTGGAAACAGTTTATTCTCACGACAGATTCCAAAAGGGATATGATAACATTACCAAGCATGCTTCTCTCTACCCGACATTATAAGCCACTTTCCCAATTGTACTTTTTTCAGCCAGTTTGTCTCCAAAAATCCAAAATCCAAAACCTCCAAAAAAGTCATAAGGCCTGGCAACAAGGTAGGATTATAAAATTATAGGACCAGCCCCTACTCTGACTGATATGTTCCTTTACTGACTTAATAATACAAAAACTGAAGAAAGGAATTTTTTCAAATAACATCACCAGGGTTCTATTGAGCATTTCTGATAAGAATCTCTGAAATAGCTTAATGGTAGAATCAAATTAATTTCTAGATATCTGTCAATATAATAGAGGCAATTAGATCATGTGTAATGTAAGACTGGTTTTAAAATTTGCTGGCATCATGGATCACCACTGCATGAATTAACACAAATGTTTATATTTAAGTTAATACTTTATGAACACTGCAGTATGTATAATATTTTTATCATGTAAAATAAATTAATGTATTGAAGATAATTAAGTTGCAATGAAAATGTGTTTTGATAATTTACTAAAAATAACTGAGGATAAATCTATTTCTGTCAAGAGCAAATTTGAAATCCAATGTTCTTTATTTTAATCTCCCCATTTTTCACTCTCCCTCAGATAATTGTTCTTTAGAATAACAGCAGCTATGTCTACATATGTCAGTGCTCAGATTACAGAGGTTCCTTAGACCATCTTGTGACCACAAGCATAAATCTCAGATCTTTTATCCAGTGGTTCAGTTCTAGACCTGTAAAAAAATGAGCCACTGCTCAAGATCAAAGTGTTGGCTCTCCATAGGATTCCATCTGGACTCTGCAGCTCAGATTCAAACACTGGGCATGGCACAATCGTGTGAAAGTCAATCATACAAATAGCTGCTGTCATTTTGTTTCTCCTATATATTGAGTTTAACTGCCGGCATAGAGTACTGCCCTCTCACTGTCTTTCCATGTACTGAGGCAGACACAATGAATGACACCAATTGCATTTAACACAGTTTTCTTCCACAAAAATAAACATTTTCTGTTATGAGCTCTTACAGTGTGAACTACTTTCTCTAAAACAATAATTTTCAAATAATTTGTACACACATGATTTTTCCATATTCTAAAAGACCATCAGGAAGAATTGTTGGCGATTCATTGCAGTCAGAGAGAATTGGATTCTTAACATAGAAATCATCTGCCACAAAAATTTGGAGGATTGATTCCATACTTCTGATCTCATCACTTTCAAAATATTTTAATAGATATAACAGATTAAGATTCACCACTGAGAATCCCAAGAGGTGATATTCTGACTCTCAGATATCTATCTCTCCAAAGATTCAGGCCTTGAAATTTCTGTCTTGTATTAATACCACTTTCTTAGAAACTGAGCAAATTTTTCATCTAGCACAAATGCTCTCTAGATCCTGGTCTCCTTCAACAGAGGAACTACATTCTTATATCTATGTGGAAAAGCATCTCAATTTAATCTTGATGATAAGAATAATTCTCACTCATTCTCTGATTCTGAGACTAAAATCTTTCAATGGTATCCCACCCTAAAACTTGTTAATAGCAATAATTTTTTAAAAGAATAATTTCTAGTGTGATTTTTATACTGATAATGTCTCTTTTCCTACAGAAACAGTTACAGTACAGCATTCTTTGAAAAAAATTGGAAGTGTGGAGGGTTTCTAATCCAACTAAAATAACAGTTTACCTGACTGTGTTCTTAGCCACAAACCACGGGAATGCTTCCCTACAGCTTGGCAGGTGTGATTTGGAGATAATTGCAGCAAAGGGAGGGGGCCATCTCTGGCTTGCAATTCTCCTAGAGAGACTGCAGGTCGTTTTTCCTTCTGTGTAACCTTGTATGATAATTTGTCCAATTCCACCTGTCTGTTAAAGTAGCTCTTACAGTTGGGTGTCTGTGGTTAATTGATACTGTTCTGGTTTAGTGCAGCGTCTGTGCTAGTCACGGGAACAGGCAGAAATAGTTTTCAAAGTTGAAAATTAAATCTACAATCACTACAATATCAGTATTTTGCCTAAGAGATTTGCTAAATGGTCAGTCTGGATGCTATTCTTTTCAAAAGGTTCAAATGTGTTGCAAGTTTTAAAATGGAAAGCTCTTCTCAGGAAGAAATACAGACTTCATACTGCAAAATTTAAATCAGAACTGGAAAATGGAGTGAAAAAATTTCCGTAATCTCTTGGCTGTGATAAATAAAGATATGATAAAATAGTCAGGTTGACCTTGGCAGTTTAGTGCAAAAACTTGTTCTCTGAAGGTTCATGGATTTGGAAGCAAAGATCTCATCAATAGCCTTAAATATGTCCACAGATTGAGAATGAAGTTGAATCTTAGATACAGATCCTGTAACTAACCATCTGGATATTAGTTCCCTAGTTTTGCAAGGAACTTTAGCAGGTGCCTACATTTATATTTTAAGTATTCATGGACAAAAAGTTAAGAATGTTCACAGGAACCTTGGCTGAACTGTTGGCTGCATATCCAGACAATAAATCTATTTATAGACATATACATATATAGGCCATATGACACCAACAATCCATATTGTATATGCTAACTCAGCTGAAGGCTTCTCAGCAGTGTAGGCAGAATCAGTTTTATGGAAGCAGCAATATGGGTCACAGCAGATGGGAGAAAGAGGCTAAAAAGATTCAGTGGAGGCTTCAGCGGACAGAACAGATGGGTTGTGGGGGGAGAGAATGGGGTTTCTGGAGTAAGACTGGAGCTTGCAACTCAGAGGTCAATGAAGGTCCATGATATTCTGGGTACAAAGTGATTGAGAAGACTAAAAAGGCTGGAGAAGCTAAGTGAGGCTTTAGTGGGGTTGTGTTATCAGGGTAGTGACAGCTCTTCTATCCCTCTGCGCTTCTGAGACCTTGACTATTTTCATGGGTAATCTCCCTCTTCCTCACTGTCCTGAAGCACAGAACTTTCACCATCCACCTTTTACTCATCACCCATGGACCTATCCTCATCCACCACCCTTTTCCTCATAGGAAGGCCTGCAGTGTCCTGTCCTCCCACAGAGGCAAGGCCTGCTCCTCCTGGGATTAGCAACAGTGGAACATTGAAAGGGACAGCTGTGACAGATCACTTGGGCCACACACCTTCCTGGAGGAAAGGCAGACAGAAAAGTGACCATCCTCTCCCTAAGAATCTGCACATCCCTAGGTTACACCCTGTTTGTTCACTCGGTGTTAGCAGCAGCAGGAGAGGAATATGGCTGTATGAAGCAGGAAACAAAGACCTGCTGTTCATCCTGGAGAGCCAGGCCCCATCCTTGGCATAGAGGAAGTGCACAGTCTGCTGCCATAAGCTGCTGCCTACCTTGTCTTTTGGCTTAATGCAGCTCCGTATGCGAGTGTGACTGTTGTGTGTATATACATATGTGTGTATGTATATAGTTTAATCCAAGAAATAATTATAAAAACACAATAATGAGCTTCCAAGTATTATCAAGCCTATTAAGCTACAAATAGTTCATTGAGGACCAATTTCTAAGTGCTAAATATTACAGCTAGATTTTGCTTTTATGCAAAAATCAATGCAAACACATGAATCATTGAGAAGCATGCTGCAGCCTTCCAAAGTCAGTTTCTAATTAGCAATCCATTGATCCAAGTAGCTAGTACTACAAATAACACAGAAAAAAAAAAAGTGTTCTACCAAGTGTACGGAAAAAAGAGTCAATTTTTTGCCCTTTATAATTAATTTCAATTCTTTCCAGAATTGAGGAAAGTGCCAAAGTTTTGCATCCCTAACACTATTTCCTATATTCAGCAATGTTCCTTCTTTCATTCAGTCCCATCAGTTAGAAAACGTATTCAGATTATGCATGAGAATAAAACAAATACAGAAAATAAATGAGGGAAAACTAACAAAAACTAGCAAACTAACTAAAACTAACTAACTAACAAAAAAACATTTTTTTTCTTCCTGCAAGTGCTCTCCCTTCTTAGAACAGGGCAATTGAGCTAGCCTTACTACCCACTACAACAATTTAGAGTGCCCTGATTCTTAGGCAGATATTTAGGATGGTGAAAAACTGTTATCAGACTGGAATGAAAACTAACACAACCTTAAACTTTTATTTATTTATTTAATTTATATATTTTGTGCTTAGAATAAAGCATATCAATATGCAAATCCTTCACACATGATTGTCCACTAACTACAGAAATTTTCAGCTGTGTCCTATAGGAAGCTAGGATTCACCACAGCTAAAAGTCATAGGAATGACTTCCAGAAGTAAAGAACACAGATTTCACCATGCATATTTTCAATATGAGAAAGAAAATCCTACAAACTTCTCTAGTTGAGATCCCCTATTTAGATGTTTTGCCTTTTCTGTGAAAACAAGAGGATATTCTAAGATTGAACTGAATCTTACAAAATGGCTGAACACAGTCAACATAAATTTAAATATTGCATAGTAGCAGATCTGTGTCTTGCAATTTTTCTGGTTAAAATTTCTGGTCTGGCTAAGACCAGAGTTAAGTTGAGGTTTGCTGCAAAAAGAGCCATTATTTAGTCTGTCTTCAGTGATGTATGGGGTCACCATCTGTCTTCATTTGATGGTATGTATTCATATTTTCCAACCAATGACCTTTATACACCTTCAATTTTGAAATAATGTAAAGGTTTAAAACTATTTGCTACATCTCAGGGTAAACTGAACAATTTTAAAAACGCATTAAAATGTGAGTTGCATTCTCTAAAGAAAGCCAGTCTTCAGTATTCACATAATGGTGCTAACTGAACAGCAGCAGTAATTCCAAAACTCAGTGAAACACACCATTTCAATGAAAGTTTGAGATACCTTTTCAATTCAAGTGTTCAATATCTGCAGGAAAAAAAAAGGGATTTCCATCCTTCTTAGTACCGGCACATTCAGCTATTTGTTTAGAAAGAGCAACTTATTTTAGAATCTTGGTGAAGTATTTACATTAAATTAATTTCCCTATTAGAAACAAAATCTTCATCATTAGGGTACCTTTTTTACTCCTCAAAATTATATGGCTTCTCAGGGAATTTAGAGAGTTATTTTAAAAAAATATTTGCTGACAATTGTGTTAAATAACTCATATTTTTGACATGGGTTCATGTATCTGATCATGAACAAGTTCCAAAGCAGAAGCTTGAATAACATGATTGTAACTAAGGAAATTGATGAAATACAAATTTACAAGAATTTGTAGGTAAAATTATGGAGCAGTCTTGAAGCTTAGCAGAAACTACTAAAAGAAATCCTACCCCATAATCTTTATTAACACTGTATATCTACTGTGGATATGGTGCAATTTTATCTTGAATCTAGGGATGATTGCACAGATTGAAAATGGAGTAAAAGTTTGATAAAAGAATGTACAACATGACAAAAGGAATCTTAGCTTGTTGTAAAGACTTCTTGTTATAAATTGAGTCAGACTGATCAAAAGCTATTGCTTTGTTTCTGTGCTGTATCTTGTAGCACAGCTCTTAGACATTGAACATAGTAAATGGGGTCCACAAGACATACTTATGAGCTGAAATTTCACAAAACCTACAGAAATCCTCAGACAAACATAGTTTCCCCTGAAATTTCAATATATTTAACACAAATTTCTGTATGTTCTGGCATCTCTCTTTCACTCTGTGTAAATTTTCTGATGACAAAACTAGTAACTGTATGAAAACATTTTTTATTTGCTGTTGGCAAACATCATGACTTTAAGCATTTTATAACACATATTTATTAAACTATCATTGCTCTGAAATACTCTTGCTTACACATTAGGCAATAAGGGAAAAAGAAATGCATCCCTTCGTTTTCACTTCAACTTATATGTCCTCCAATACAGAAAAGGGAGTTGCAATGAAAGAAAAAAAAAGAGTGGTGTCACCAGTTTAAGAGCAGGTAGGATGCTTGAGTGAGAATTAGTATATATTAGCAAATGTTCCAGCAGTCTGATCTCATCAGTGATGAACACAGAGCCCGTTTCTCTGTTTAAAGATCATTAGAAAAACCATCAGCCCTATTAATGCATAAAACTCTCTGTATTGTTGTCGTCACATTTCTTCTTGTCTTTATCTTTCACTGAATGAAAACAGAAAAATTTTCTGTGTATTCCTGTTTTCTATGAAATTTATCATGGCAATACTCTTCAGTTTTCAGTTTACATGCCTCAGTTATTTTGATATAACTTTGTCTAATCTTCTGATGTGCCTGCAGGATTCATGTATGCTTTCTAGTTTTCAGGAAGGCAAAGCAGAAACTTCTTGAGAAGCAGCCAGTTGGTCTAATGAGATATTTAGAAACAGGATGCTACCAAAACAATTGAAATTTCCGTTGAAACACATAATTTCTGTTTGGTTTCCTTTAGATTGAGGTACAAATGTGATTAACCCTAAAACTCTACCCTTTCAATAGTATTCCCACTGATTCTCTAGCATTCAGCAGTGTCTTCTTACAGCAGAATTGCAGTGGTCACTATTCAAAGTTCAGCATTTGCCCCAAGTTATCAAGCCATTATCCACAATGAAGTGATGAGAGCAACAGGAATCTAAAGCTTTTAGTTCCTGAAAATGAGAAAAAAACCCTCTCAAATCTCAAAAAAAAAAAAAAAAAAGCTACTCCTTGTTTTAAACTCATGGCTAAATGTGAGAGTCTCAAGTACTAAACAAATTGCCAGTGTGATCATGTTCAACAGTGAAAATACTTGGTTACTTATAGACCATTGTGCCTTTTAAGTGTTTTGCATATGTCTCCTCTTCCAGGTTCCAAAATAACCCTGATACTCACAAGATTTTGAACTGAGATTTAGGAGGCAGCTGGAAGCCAGTGATAGGTGATCCATGCGAAGTCAAATTAATTTCTTGTTGTCTTAGAGGTTAATTTAGCAGTAATCCAGAAAAGCTATCTGTAATTTCTTCAGCTGTGCATAAAACCTGTTTCCTGATTGTCAACAGTTCTAATCTTGAGACTGTTGTACAAAATGTGAGTACCTAGTACTGCTATTGCTTGAAAAGACACAGAGCCATGGCGAAATCACAGAGCACATCATGAACATTTAAGTCCACGAGAGAGTGCTGTAAACCCTGAATTTACATCATGACAGACACAGCTAAGCAGGGAGAGGTTTCTCTGAGTTTGGTGTTTTTTCAGGCATAATTGTACCCTGAACATTCCTTCCGCGTGGGCTTAGCTGACTGCACTGTGGTGTGCAGGGTATTGTAATGCCATTTCTGGGTCAACTAAAACTCTGTTTACTGTAAAACCTTGCATTGAATTCTGCTCCTGGATGCCTCAACTTTATTCCATTTTCTAAGTGTCTTTGTGAATTGGGCCTTAATGAATGTCCAAAAGTCACACTGAATTTAGGTGATTTGATGCTGAAATGTATACCTGTCTCGCCACTGAATGTAAGCAATAAACAATATTAATACAATTGGGAAATATGTCTCACAAGAAAAAGCACATTTCCTTGTTTAGAAGGTAAATAAATAAATAAATAAATTCTATTAATGAATAATGCAAGACCAAATAAATGCACATGTGCCTGATCCAAAACACATTAATTTTCTATTGAACATTTAACAGGAAAGCAAAGAAAACGACTTTAGGTGTAAATGAAAAAAATAAATAAAACTAAACAAAGTTTTCTTTAGAGACATTTAAACACTAAGATCAAAGAAACTGCCTGGTACTCTTACTAAATTACAGGCAGCCAAGACTGTTTGGCAAGCACAATATTCGCAGTGGAATTTCCAATAGTTTTTTGCCCTGATTCAATGCTCTAAGAAGCTCATTATTTCAAGTCCTAGCTAGCTGCAGAGAAGTTATCTGAGAGCTAGGCTGACATTGATAATACATTAAAAAGCTTAGAAACACATTCTACAGCACCTACTTATGGTAGAGATATTTGTAACATGAAACAAATAAAACTATTAAAGTATTCCTGCCTTTGACATCTTTAGCCATTCAAAGCTGAGAGGAAAAAGAAAACAGAAAATCTTGTCAAAAAGTAATATTTTAAAACTCTCATGAAGAAGAGACTTTGCATGATCTTTCCCTTTGTTGCTGCAGTCACGAAGGAATAGAAGCAGTCAGCTCTGAAGTGTAGAAAAGCATATAGAATATGATTTATTTCCCAAATCTAAGGAAGCATCATACCAGTTATAGAGAAAATTAATATTCCCTCTCCAGGCCAGGCAATGACTGAAGAAATGGCGTTGTCTTTAACAGAGACATTAGCCAAAATTCCTCAAAGTGTCAAAGTGTTTAATGATTGCATGCTCTGCTTGGTACAATCTTTCATAAATTTGTGTTGCTACTGTATCCAGATGAGTTACTTCTGTGCTTCTGATCAGTATATACATCTTCTAATATATACTTTTGGGGCTTTGATTGACCCATAAAACTCAACAAGATGTTGAAAGCACACAGAAAAGAAGAAAGATGCAAGAATATTCCATAATTCAGTTCTATGCATAAGTCTTTAAGAGTACTTAAATATCATCATATAAAGGCTTGTACAAGGTCCCCTCTCCCCCAAAAAACAAAAACATTTGTTCAGTGAAAACAGGTGCAGTGGCAACATTTTCTTTTGTTTTTGTAAAATGTCAGTGAACAAAACTCCTAGGACTCTGTAAAAGCCAAGTATTTCCTAGTCTTGTTTCTTTTATGTTTGATTATACAATTTTCAATGTATTTTACATGAAATAAAAATACATGTATTTTTACATGTATTTTTACATCCAGAAACTTTTTTTTTTGACATTTCCCAGATGGAGAACATCCAGAAACTTATTCTTTGCATTCACAGCTAATAAAAATAAAAAGAGGATAGGAACATACACTGTTGTTCTATGCTCATGTTTGAGAATGTTTGGCCTTACACGGGTCTAGATTCAGCTACCATTTAGAAGATTTTCTATACAGCTTTAAGGGCTGGGTGCACTTCTCTGAAAATATAGTTTCTGTAGATAGGGTTGATAGAGTAACAACAGCTTTTTTTCAGCCATCAGATGCACTAATAGAATTAATTTCACAAGTCACATCTAAACCGTACTCTGTATGGGTAGTCAGTCAGAATTTCAAGAAGGCCAGGACCACCATGTGGGATGCCACAAGGCACAAGTGGCCTGGAGTTTATACACAGCCACTGTGATGCAGTAAAGAAAAGGTGTCTGTGAGTAGTCAGGGTAAATGTGCTACAGTCAAGGTATTTCCAGAATAAGCAGGAAAGTGACTAGATATTGGTAAGATCTTATCTGGAATACCGAAAATATAGAATTATGGCTACAAAAACAAAGAGGAAACTCAAACTACAAAAAGATACAGATAACAGCTATGCAATAAGCAAGAAATGTGTGACAATGCTGAAAGGGATTTCTTTGCTTATTCTAATCAAACAAAGGCTGAGATAAGTGTGTGCTGCCATCAGGAAGTACAGCAGTGGTTAACACTAAAGGATAAATGTTAAAATTGATATTGTCCAAAGAATAAACTGGTGTGTTTTTGTCAAGAGTAAAATTCTTTTGTTAATTAAAAGACATTGCACAGCATTACAACAAGGAGCATCTGGATCCATCCTTCAAGTAGAGCAATGATTGTAAAAATATGTCTGATAGATCTTGATCCTATTATTAAGGCATTGTATCACATGTACTGTCTGATAACAGGGGAGTAGTACCAATGCCTCAACCTTTCTTCACTTCTGCCTCTATGTTTCCCTCTTAATTTTGTTTGTCTGAAACATACAGTCTGCATTCGCCACTGCCCTGCCACTGCCTCTTCAGCAATGTCTTGTATATACAGCAAAAGAGAAATAATGGCGACAGTTATTGCAAAACAAAAGTTCAAAAAATTGTAGTGTTGTTCTGCTATTAACAAGTCTTACTGAGAAAAAACTGTGGCAAATGACAGTCAAGAGGTATTTGACTTTTACATAATTATATTTCTTTAAAGTGAGATACATATATATATATATGCACACAGGAATCTAGTAAGCATCAGCTGGCACATCTATTTAGCTATTCAAATATATTTTATCTGACAATGTTTATTTCTCACATTTATTTCTACTCACTGGGCATAGAATTGACTACATTATGCCAATGTTTGCCATGTTAACTATTTCTAAAGGTTACCAACTACGTAATCATATATGACATGAAAAAGTAGTTGAATTTCACTCCCCAGCAAACTGAGTTCTGAGTCATTGGTACTTCCTTCTGCTGTAAACTGTAAGTAAACCACCCCCCACACTACCCCCAGTGTACATGTTAGAGAAATAAAAAAGTCAAGTAGATATGCCATTCTTCTTCATTTGTATATGAAAGAGCTGTGAGGATGTTACTCCCTTTTGGTTGCAAGATAATGCTCATATGCCCTCCTGCAAAAACTTCACAGAAACATCCTGACCTCTTCAGATGCTTTTTGTTCAAATATTTTCAGTTGAACAATGAAAGCCAAAGGCTTATGATGCATCTCCTAATTAAGACAAACAGCATTCATTTCCATTTTTAAATGCTATGTATTATTTTGCCTCCATCTTTCTTCTTTTTCGCTTTTCACTGTATCCCAACCATCAAATATAAGACTTCAGATTCTCCTCAAAACAAAGGCCTGCACAGCTGTTACTTTGCAACAAGCACATTGTGGGCCCCATCCAAAGCTCATTGAAGTCACAGTCTTTCAATTGACTTCAAAAGGCTTTGGATAGACTCCTTTCTTAAGCTATATCTTAATATGTGATGCATTTTTAAAGCTGGAAAACCTTTAATGCACTGACGTTTCTGCAGTTTATTATAACAGAAGATACAAGAAAAATGTGCAAAGAAATGGACTAAGTTAATTCTGCACAAAGTGTTAATATGAAATGTATTCTTATGATACTGCTGCCAACTACTTTTAATATCCTAATAATGTATTGTTACTCAGTGACAATACAGAATAATTTTAAATCCCCATTCATAAGGACTCCAATTATAATCTAATTCAGCTCAGATTAACTATGCTTTGATGGCAATTTCCTTATACAAAAAAAAAATTAGTCTAAGATAATGCGCTGCAAATATAGTTTCAATGCTAATAAAAGGCAGTTTAACAGCCTAGAGAAGTTCATTCTGACTACCTTTTCATTGCAATGATAAACAGTACATAAAGCACTTCAATTACTTATTTAATGCAAAATACAAAGTTGTAACATAAAATTTGGTAGAACCACTGATAACTTCACTTTAGGTATCCGAATTTTTCAATAAATAAAATTGGGTTTTTGCTGTTTCTACACAACTGTGACAGAGTTGAGATCGGTGTTAGCAGTGTCACTACAGATGCATCTGTTTCATATAATAATTTCATTGCTATGAAAAACTGCAGCAGCTTTCATTGTTTAAAACTGAAGCAGCTGTAAGTGGGACATTTCAGTTCATTACTGCTTCAGCCAAGCTTTGCACTGAAAATTATTCAGTAAACTTTCATGACAGCTTTTGATTTTTGCTATAACTTACAACACTCTTTTACTGCCATAAGTTGCTTTCTTGCAATAAATGTAAAACTATACGGAGCTACACTGCTTATGCCAGCTCAAGATTTGATCCAAAAGCTGATTCTGACATCAAGGCCCTGGCACAAGGGCATATCATAAATCTAAATGAAAAATTACAATAATGATATCTGCCGAAGTTTTTAATCTTAATGGTATACTAAGTAATTCCTTTCACTGGAGTGCAATGATTACAATGCCTGTAATCTTTAATATTAACTTCTAATTGACATTTTTTTCATTCATTGAAAAGCAGTAATTATACTCCAACCTTTCTCTGTTTTTTTTTGACTACTGTTCAAGAGGAAACTTATGGATGTGTGAAATCTTCTGAGTGATACATAGCAGAGGCAACCAGAACTTCACTTCTTGAAAAATTCTGTCAGTTGGATTTTGTATTCCAGAGCAAGCAAGAAAAGGGTGAAAGGAAATTCCTCTGAAACCCTTTTATGCAAACAAGAGTGACCAGAAAGCAGTCTAGTTGTGACTGACAGCTTTGATTAAAGGAGCTTGCATGGCAGTTTGTTATCTTTTATATCAAGCAGACAAGTGGACTGGTCTCCTTTATCCCCAGGTAGCCTAGATGACTAATTACAGGGACAAAATCTCCTCTAAGAATTTTTCTGTTCATTTTCAGAAACAAATACCCCTTAAATCTGAATAATTTCATAATGGTTGTAAAGCAGGTCTGAAAATTGTCCACAGAAGACCTCGATCTGAATCCCCACTTACAATCAGAGACATGGAATAGGATTTTCGACCTGCATCTTCTTCTCTGAAAAGCATCATTTTAAAAAAACCTCAATTTAAGTTGAATGGGTTCTTTCAGACACCACAAATTCTGCCACTGACAGAGGAAATCTATTCAAACATACCAAAATATAATACATTTTCCCTTCGGTGATCCAAACCAATTCAAACGCAAAGAGAATTCTTAAAGGTAAAAGACTCTCTCACAAAGAGCCTATGCTATAGTCAAGATATGTTTACACATCTTTTCTTATAAATGGCTCAATTTAATCCCTTAATCTGAACAAATCACTCTACTGAAATTATAACCTTTTGAATAAACATTGGGTTTGCTTAATCTTTTTTAATTGTTGATCATCCCTCTTACTTTTTGAACACTTTCCTTTCTCAGTGATTTTACTGAAATGAAATGTTGCAATTTCCTCCAAATTTGAATTGAATCCGCGACTTTCATTGTTTGGGTTTTTTCCCCCATGGTATAAATCTAATCCATTTTGAAAAGAAAATGGGGATGATAACGAATCAGTCTTTAAAGTAGCGGAATAAAAAAATTTATTTATGCTGTAAACTACGGAGTATGTCCCTTTGGTAACTGCCATTTTCAAAGTCCTTTCAGTATCGGAAATGAGATTTTTCAAACTAATTACCCACTGATGACAAAAGAAAGAACAAAAGCCTTCTGGGCTTTGGTTACTACGCCCCAGTTCCAGGAAGGCAGAGGGTTATACTGCTGACCAGCAGATGGAGACACAGTACTCTTCTTGGATGTTGCGTGCCATATTAATGGAGTCACATTTCCTAGGCTCTCTCTTGTACATGCTTTCGAGTTTAAATTTCATAAATTCAAATACTTGGGTTTGGGGTTTTTTTAATCAGCTGAATGCTACCAAATGGTTTTATTTATAGATCCCAAATGAATATTTGGAACTACATTCAGCTTGAGAAAGCCCACATATTCCAGTTCAAAATTTGACTTCTCTCAATACTCTTAAACAATGTTTCCCCTGAAATACTCCAATCCATAAACTCAATGGTTTTCTTTATAAGTGAAAATATGAGTTTACAAATTAATTTGTAAAATATTTTTTTTAAAATTAGTAGCGAAAAAAATAGATTGTCCATGGGTTGCAACCATGAAGAATCTTGAAATTATTCATCAACATCTCTGAATCCTGTGCGTTCAGATACTCAACACAGAGTTTTATCAGTTCTGGGAAATAGCACTAGCATTCTCTCTAATTTTTACTTCTACTCCAGACAAACACACAGTCTACTCATTCTCTCAAAACAGAAAAATGAAGCAAAGACTGCCATATTTATTCTATCAAAAATTGTAAGTGGTGCATCAATTATTCTAGTCAATTGTCTGTCTAATGCCTAGAACACCAGAATATTTTCCTCTTCTTTTTCAAGGGTTGCCGTTTGAAAATTCTGGGTTAACTTATAAGCTAAATTCTGGAAAATAGTGAGAATATTTTCTCAAGCAAGACTGTTTCCTCAAGCATGATAGTAAGTCAGTCATGATAGTAAATAACCAAGACTGAAGAGAAGATAAATAAAAGCATGGTTTATGGTTATGCAACAAATCTACCAATGACTGTTGGTAAGTTTGAAGCAAAATGGCTTAGCCAGGAGATTTGATGGAATTCAAAAGACAGCTAGAAACCTGCAGGATCAATAACAAGAAGGGTTTTTCAAGGCGATTGGACTGAAATCCCAGAATTTCATATCTACAAAGGCTTGATTCAGTTTTAGGGCACCAGAACTCAAACCATCCATCACTAAATAGATCATACTGGTAGAAAGTAACATGGGAGAGAGAGTGGGGCTTGTTATTAGGGATGTAAAGGGGCAAAGCACAAGCTCCATGTTTCTGAGTATGTGGTAGAAACTTTTAACTTTCTCTCTCTCTAAAAAATGGATTTATTTCATGACACAATAGGAAAAGGAACAAAAGTCAAATAGAAAAATACTCTTTTTCCAAAACCGGTGAAATAGAACTCTCCTCAAGAAATGGCATGTGAAATCTGTTTGCAGATGATTTCCTAAAGCAATTACATATTATCCATCATGTTTCCATGACCCAGGATAATATCAAATACCGAAGTACATGGAATTTAATGCTGTTAGCTCTAACAGAGACCTCCTGTAGCATACTGACCAGAAACAGAAAACGTAGTCACAATGAGCTCATGAGTTAATGGTAATTTTGGGTAGCCTGAACTGTTCTTTCTTTGAAGGAATGGCATGGGCATTTTCTTTATGTTTGAAAAATACAGGATTCAAAGTTGTTACTTCTCATTGAAACTGTGCTAACAATAATACCAGCTTTCTAGAAGTCCTTATTAAGTGCAAAAATAATGTCCATTAGTGGATATATTTGTTCACAAAATATGAGGTAAAATTTTTTCTAATAAAATTGAAAATTTGTTTCATTCAAGTCCTCATCAGTTATTGAGTGACCTCAGTTTATTTTCTGATAGATCATAACAACAGACATTCAATTTTTAGAAGCATCATATTCTGAGACATTATTAGCAGTAGTGATATTATCCTCCTAACTGAAGAAAAATTAGGACCATTGCCAAATTACGTAGTATTTTGGTTCTTCAGCAGATACTGAGGTGTATAAAGTGTAATAGGAGTTATGGTTTTTTGCATACTGCATATTTTCATTTAACTTCAGTCCTGAAACTTCATCTGCTTTCTGGCTTGAAGTATCTATGCCAGCAATTGCTTTTCCATTAAAGTCTCTACACATATGAAGAGAAAAAAAGAGGCATTAGAGCTATGACAGTGTTCAGGTCATCCATTAATTCTCTAATGAGGGAAACCTCAAAAACTAGCTGTTGTTGAAGTGGAACGAATTAGACTTAAAGGGCTGGTGAATGTGATTTTTTATTTGCTGCTTTTTGCCTTCAGCAAATACTACTGAACAAATCCTTTTGCCCCCCAAAGGGATGGCTAGAGCTGGTTTTGGTTTGAATCTCTGTCAATATTTTTAATTCAGGCAAATAAAAGTGATTAAGCTATGGTTTGAATGTTTGCCAAATCAATCTTAAACAATAAAATTAATTCTGAGTTATTCAAGAAAACACATGAAAATAGAGATAGCAATAACTTCTCATTTTTCTAACATTTCAAGTATCTTTTTGGTTTTCTTAAAAATATAAGGAAAAGAAGCTTCTCTGCAGCAGCATGTGGAGTACATGCAGACTTTTGTCTACATTTTAACTCTCTAGGAAGGGTTAACAGGGAATATTATGAGCAGTGATGTTTAAGAAAGTGGTATAAGTTAACCTTTACAACTATCAACACAGAGGCATTTCTTGCTCTGTGGTAACACTTCAGTTACAATAAAACATGCTTATGGAACACATAGTCAAAACTTGTTGTCAATTATTTAGTATTCCCATAAACCATTAGACGGTCAAAAATATCTTTAATTGATTCCATCTCTACCTACACTACTTATTATTTATTAGTATAACAAACTTCTCCATGGGAACAGCTAATTGTACCTCCCTAGTGGCCACTTCAAGTGGAATAAGCATTGCGCAGTGCTGCCTAAGATACTGCTGAAAGGTCTTCAGCATTTGGGATTTGATTAAAACTGTATTACATGTACACATCAGCAACCATTGCTAAAACAAAACACCAATCTAAAAAAAACCACGTTCTGCTTAACACAATTTAAAAGCCTTGCATGTATGGAAAGAGGAGAATGGGAGAATCTTCTATCTCTTCCCATCCCACACCCCCAACAATCCAATCATTTTGTGATAGAAATAATACAGCATTCTCTTATATGATGAGAAGGGAAAGTGTGCACCCTACCAGCTGCACTGTAGGAGAGACCTTTTCCTTTTACATATAAGTATCACAGCTAGCTACTGCTCTCTAAGCTGAATGATTTTGTTTCCTTTTTTTTTTTAAAGTCATAATTGTTAATCTTATCTGTAGTAGAAAAGACAGATGTTATGGAAATAGTAAGCCACACCATGTTTAGATTTTTCTGTGACAAGATATTCCATAGGCAATGTTTCACAAAGGAAGATTTGGACAATAAAACATACACTGAAACATGCAGGTGAGTTGTAAATACTGCTGAATGATATTAACATAAGAGCAACTACACTATGTAGATCATATAAACCATGATTTTAAAGATAGATATTACACTGATTATTGGATTGAAAGTTTAACAAAAAAAATGAACAAGTATTCTTTTTAATTAAATTAGTGGAGTTTTGTCACACTCAGAAACCCTTTGTTGAAATGAGTAATCTCCGAACATCTTTTAAAATGCAATTTAAAATACACCTGGCTGATTTGGAATACTCTTACTCCTTCTTTTGGGGTTGGTTGGTTTGTTTGTTTGTTTTAAGCCAAGTGGCATATCTGGGAGTGATCTTTCATGCAACTGTTTAGAGACATTTTTCAAAAACTGGATTCTAACCCTGCAGAAAGGATGCCCAGACTACATATTTGAAAGTAGATCAACAATATAAGTGCAGCACGGGGTTTAGATCACAGGAAGAGTAAAACAAGGAAACCATCTCATCCAGAATAAGATCCTGATTTTTTTTCAGAATAGTCATGGATAATAGAGTCAGTTCAAATTACTTCAAAGTATTGATCGTCAGGAATCTTAAAGGTAAAAATAAACTCTGGCAAAATACTGATGAACCTGCAAGAAAAACTCCACCATTGTTTGCAATTTTAAGTGCCATATTCCAAGGCATATGTTGACACCAGCCAGACTACTGTCTATTCTAAACAGCAAACTAAAATTCAAGTTCAAGATACTAGCAGAAAAAGCTGAGTTACCAGATATGGTGGGCAAACATTACAAAGGTAGGAATAAAAGCAGAACATTAAATTCTAGACAGAGATGACAGAAACAAGAGCTATTTAACATTCATCAGCATGAAATGGCAGGAGTAACAAAGCATTATTTTGAGAAGGAAATGTCTTACTTTCTGCAAATGCACTTAATTGCAGGGTTTTGGTGCAAACACTTGTTCCTTATGTTAGGTCAATGGCATATTTCAAATATACAGTCAAGACCAGTGAAATTGGAGAATCGGGGTCTCAGTTCTTAGATGCTGGAGTTGCTTTGCCTGTTGGAAGGTGTGGCTCTTACTATTCACAGCACAGTGTTGCTCACCAAGACTGCAGTAGGTATCTAACGAGCAACACTTGCTGCTCAGCTGTGATTGCAGTAACTATTTCCTACAAGCAGGAAGGATCATGGAGTGCCAAATGCTGAGACTGTGACAGTTTGCACAGTAAGAGAGTAATAATCCTTGCTTATACCAGTGGAATAAAACTGATATGAAATGCCATGTTACTGATTGTCCTTGCAGTGCCTCTGACTGGGAAATCTGTTGTATCTGGGTAGTGATGGCTGATATTTGGCTGATATTATCTACACATCTAGGTAGAGTTTCTGCTTTTGTGCAGAACAAGCAGGACTCACAGGACATACACTGTAGGGCTGCCCTGCACTTGCATAAGTTACAGACAGAACTGCAGTAGGTTGTCCACGCAGTATCGAACTATCTGCATTGGCCACGGAGTATCCTTCAAACTAGGTGCTCCAGCTGTATCAGGTCACATCCTGAGGTGGCAGAGAGGCCAATCCCTACTGCAGCAGAGAGATCTCATGGAATGTTACAAAGAGTAAAGGTTATTAGTATTTGCTAACACAGGTTTAAATGTAATTTTAGGAGTAATATTCAATTTTATGTCTTTAACCATTTTTAAAAGAACATCAAGCATTTAGGTAATTCCATTAGCTTATTTGCTGAAAAATCTGCCAGCCTAATGTTCATCAGACTTATTTTTGTGTATGAGAGGTAGAAGAAGAGTATAATTCCTACCTCCATGCCCTGCTGCCCATACCTGCTGCTGTTCTGATTTCTACTACAAAAACAGCAGAAGCAATGAATAAGAACAGGGCATAAGATAGATCTCAGTGTATTTTTGCCCACTATAATGGGTAGATAGATGGCATCAATATAAATTGGAAATAGCTTTCTGATACCTTCGTATTCACAAAGAATTGATAAAATAAGGAAAGCTTAGACTCATCCCTGCCTCTTAATTGCTTCTCTTTGTGGGTTTTACCTACAGTAAACAACCCTTCTATTAGCTCCCAAAAATGTGTGAGATATATAAAAGCCCTTTAACAGAATTTTTTTTTTATGACAATTTCAACATTTTTAGTAATTACTTTTACTGACTATTTTACTTCAAAATCTATTAAAATCTCTTGGTTTATTACAATCATTTTTCTCATGAGAGGAGGAGCTAAAACATTAGTTTGTAATTGAGCCCACTATTACTGCTAGGAATTTTGTTTTGACAACATTAGCCTGACTCTACCAATTTTAGTGAATGATCTTTGCCATGCCTTCCAGCTGCCATATGACTAAGGCAAAAGTAGCATATTAATATAGGCCTCCACCAAAGATGTCTTATGAGGTATAATTTTGTTAGCTCATTTTAAAAATAGAACTAGTTTAAAAAATCAGAATGTTCATCCTATAAAAAATCCAGTATCTCAATGTATATTTTAACCCTGCGGACATGACAACAAATTACAAATACACAAACATTTTACAAAACCAGACAATTTGACAAATTCTAGATGCTTGTCAACCAATGTGCTTTTCAATGAGAATGGAGCAAAAATCTTTGGAAGGAATGAGCTTTAGAGCTAGGGAGAATATGTTCTCTTCATCTTGACAAGAAATCTAAAAATAGAAATTCCTCCAGATTATTGCTTCACTTTAAAAACTTTTTTTGACCCATCACTTAATTAAAAACTTTCCCATCTAGTATGAAAAATGCAATTCTGTGTGTTCTAAATACCTAATAATAGGGGAAAGTCACTGTAAAACCCAGGCAAATCACTTGATTGTGTATAGATTAACATATCTGGCTCAGTCATAATGGTAGAAATATGGAAACCCAGAGGGAATTGTTCTGCTGTTATTAGGACTTGCTATAAATAAAATATGAAGCATATATTCCAAGAACAAATCTCCATTAGGATTACAAAGAGGTATCTAAATGAAGAGAGAATTCTCTTGCTTACAGAGCATACTGAAACAAAAAATCATTGTAAACAAAAAAATTACTAATAGAACTTTTTTTCTGAACAGATTTATGAATTTTATAATGGAATATTGTTTTCACTCTTGAAAGACTCCACCCAGTCAATGCCTCAGACAGTATCTACATTAATTTGTCCCAAAATGTTTTTAATAGGGATCATAATACCTAAGGCAAGCACAAATGTATCCTAGGTGGAGAATGGATTGAGAGCAGTCCTGAGCAGAAGGACTTAAGGGTGATGGTTGACAATAATCTGGACATGATCCAGAAGTGAGCACTCACAGTCCAAAAAGCAAATCATACCCTGGGCTGCATCCAAAGCAGCATGGCTAGCAGGGGGAAGGAGGGGATTCTGCCCCTCTGCTTCCCTCTGGTGACACCCCACCTAGAGCACTGCACCCAGCTCTGGGGTCCCCAGCACAGGCAATGGATGGTCCTGCTGGAGCGAGTCTAGAGGAGTGCCACAGAAGATCAGAGGGCTGGAGCAGTTCTCCTGTGAAAATAGGCTAAGTTTTGGGTTTTCAGTCTGGAGAAGAGAAGGCTCCATGGAAGACCTTTGAGCAGCCTGCCGGGGCTGTTGGCAGCCCACAGCAGAGCTGGGGAGTGACTTTTTACAAGAGCATGTAGTGACAGGAGAAGGAGGAACAGCTTTAACAGTTAGGGCAGGTGAAGATCAGATATTGGAAGAAATTCTTCACTGGGAGGGTGGTGAAGTGCTGGAAGATGTTGCTCAGGGGAGCTGTAGATGCCTTGTCCCTGGATGGGCTCAAGACCAGCTTGGATGGGGCACTGAAAAATGTGGTCTAGTGTGGACAGTGTCCATGCCAATGGCAGAAGGGTTGGAACTAGATGAGCTTTAAGATCCCTTTTGACCCAAACCATTCTGAGATTCCAATACTCCATAAAGAATAAAAAAAGAATTCTTTTTCTTTTTAAATGAGGGCTAAGTGTGTGTTAAGATGACATTAAAAACCCCAATCCAGATGCTAGCAAGATTAATGGGCAGAAAAGCAAGAAAAATATGATTTTTCAAAATGTGAAAAGTCTGCTTAAAAGCTGTAGCTGAAAGTCCTTCTTAGGTTTACAGGACAAGTTTCTAACACAACATACTGAAAAACCTGCAAGAGGTAAGCAGTATGTTCATGAGTAATCAACCAGATAAAGACAGAGTAAATGCTATTTAAAAAAAAAAAGAAAATTAATTTTTTAAAACTAAAGAATGGTATTTTTATATATAGCAATATTTATGTTTCTATTTATTATATTGTAGTAGTAGTCATGTGAAACAAATAAAAATCAATTTTTTGGTAACAAATTCTTAGCTATTCCTCAATAACAATAGCAAAATCCAAATCTCATTAGTAAAACTTTCTAAAAGAACCCCGAAACAAAACAGATTTCCCACAAGTTTCAGCTTTTTCTACCAACTGACCTGTTATGCCTCAGCCCTAAAATATTGTGCCTTATCAAATTAGAGACCTAGTTATGTCCAGGACAAATCAGATATGTCTGTACAGAAAACACCTTGAACAAAAAACAGTTGCTTCGATATAATATTCTTGCTCTGAGGAGCAGCAAAATCTCCAAGGATCTCCAGCTCTCCAACATCCTTTTCCTTCACTGACCAACTACAGAGCAGCAAACATTTCCTTCTCATTCTATGAAGCATGAGAAAGTGTTGAGTTTCTTTTTTTTTTCCTAGTCCAAAATGTCTTATTTAAATAACTTTTTGTGTCCTAGCATAGCCTGGGATCAGGTTATGTATCCATTTACCCTCTAAACCAGTTTTTATCTGCCAGTTATCTGCTTGCCACTTTTCCCTCATCATAACTGCATCTCCACAGCTTCTTTTATCACCTGGAAATTGGATACAGCAGGACTTAAAATACTCTCATTCACTTGACAGCAGAAATCAACACTGTTTTCTTCACAGAAGTGTCTTTTCTTTAATAACACCTCAAAATCCCCTACAAAGAGAGAAAAAAGAGATGAGAAGATCTTAGATGAAGGATTCCATGAGTGAGACAAGAGCCGTCTATCTTTCCATTCTGTTCATGGCACAGCACTGGGAGATATTCATCATAGTGGGTTTGTTGAACAATAATAATTGCTGATAGTAATTAAAGTAAGCAAGATACTGCATAGGCTCAGTCAAAATGTTCCTATCATTAAAATTAGAAAAAAACAGTGCTAGTGTACTTCTTACATATATATTAAATATACAAGAAAGTCTACAAAGAGGCAATGACTGCCATATTACACTAGTTTTTTATGATTTCAGAGGTCCATTATTATCCTAGAATGTTCAATGAAGACTTTGCTGCTACTCAATTCTTATTCTGTTCAAAATATTACTTTTGTCTTTTTCCTTAAAGGAAACAAAAGTGAGATCAAGCTTATTTTTATTTAATTGTACAAGTTCTCTAAAATATTCTTGGATGTTTTTATTTAAATGAAAAATCTATCAGTGAAGTTCTGCTTTCTTGTGTATTTCAGTTGTTTTGGGAATAAGTTATTCTTGGATGCTAAGTTATTATTGTAATATCCATCACAGTTTTCAATATGACAAAGTTACAAAACACTGGCCAACAGAAAGGACTTCTCATTTTTTAGCCTTCAATTCTGAGAGATAACGTCCAAAAGGATTTCACAGATATGTCTCATATTTGCCCTGAGGCATCAGTTCATATTTCAAAAATTATCTACTTTAGAAAATTCAGTTATCCCACAGTTCTGGTGCAGAATGTAGAGAAGAATATTTTTTGAAAAACCCATTTTGGGATAATTTACCCTTTTAAAACAATGCTCATGAAAGAACATTACAAATGTACAAAAATAAAATGTTTACATGCACACATGTATATATATAGTTGCACATACACACACATGTATCTGAAGTCCAGTTGAAGACTGAAGCTTATAGACCATGTCTTCTCCTTAATTATGATGTATCATGAAAATGTTTTCATTCTGTCTGTCCTATTTCATTGGCATACAGGCACCTCACTGCCTCAACAGCAGCAGAAAAATTGTGAGATCATTTCAGTGCCCATTATTTCTCTGCAAATTTAGCTGTGGGGAGCAAAAAGAACAAATTCGCTCCCATTGAAAAGAATCCACATTTCTGTAGATAACTTGTCTCACTGATGTTTTTTAGAGGACATAAAAAATACAGTAAATATGACTGAATTAAACTACAGCGAGCACTGGGGAAACTGGGCACACGTAACTTGATGGTAGCAAGTGTTGTCTTAGCTCCATCCATTCACGCCCACACATGATTCAGGTCACACATACTTCAGTTATTTCAGCAGATTTTGGTAGATAGCATCATTTTCAGTCAGACTTGGAGCCAAAAGGTCTTCTCCATTTAAAGGAATGTTATCCAAGCAATGTTGCAGAAAAACATTAACCAAATAACACATACCAACAATAAGAGGTCAAAAACTACTTTTTCCCTTACTGTTAGAAATAAAACCGGTTTTCAGCTGCCTAAGATGTATGTAGGAATATACCTGTGAAGACTTCCACCCTAACCATAGGAAAGGTATCTCCCTTAAAAAATAATATTGGTAATATTCTGTGTGTTCTATACATGTGTTGACCTCTATGCCTGCTATGAGGAGAAGAAAGAATAAAACAGAAAACAGAAAGATATAAGAGATGACTAGCAACAACTTCCTACCTTTTTACTTCAGAATATTTGTTGACTGATAAAACTTCCTGATATTGGAAGAAGGAATGATTATTATTCTTTTATACTGAAAGTAATTATTGTATTTTCTTTTAAAGTGTCTGAAATCAGTGGTTATCCAGCTAAGCACATGTATTAACTAATCTGCTGAAGTGATTTCCTCTCCAAGCAGCAGCAGGGTCCAGCTAGAAAAGGGCTGACAGAACAAATTGTTGTCTGACTGACAATATTCGCCAGAACAGTCACTCTGCTTACACTTTCTTCGGTTTTATTTGAGAATATTTTCTTAAAACTGTGGTCCGATTGCAGGTTTATTTTTTTGTCACCCATCTACCACCTTGATCACAATGTCAGGGACAGATCCAGCCATACTGTGAAAGGGAGCAGTGACACAGAGACGCATCTGCAATCAAGTCAGGTGACACAAACCAGCCATGCTAATTGGAGGGGCTGTAACTGGTTTATCCACCCCAAATAAATCCACCCCTGGGTAATCCTTTATTTTATGCCCAGCAGACAGGTTCCTGTGCAATAACTTTTAAAAGAACCTCGGGAGTGTGAGGTAGATTTAAGGATGATGTTTTGCTGGTTTTATTATCATCAAACACTTGCTTTCCTGACCCCACTGGCTTCAGGAAGGACTTTTTATTGTGTAAGGTTTTACTCTAAGTTTAGGTGGTAGAATCTTATCCAAAAGGATTTAAACAAACTTTTGGGTTTTCTTATTATTTGAGTCACGTTTTTACTGCTTTCCCTTTTAACACTGGGTTTGAATTCAAGTATCATTTCCAAAGAAACAGCTATGATAATCTGTGGTGAGCTGATTAATAGCACTTACGCAAATTTCAATGACCACAAAGTTGTGAATGTGTCTGTGTGAGTGATCTACTTCTTATAAAGTAAATGAGTCTTCTTTCACATATTTAATAATACTCAGAATTCCCTTCTCCTCCCCTTCCTCTCTGCATTCACTCTGAAGTCCTCTCTTTCTCTCATTTATTGTTGTTGTGGCAAAATTATGTTTTTCTATACTATTTCCACTCGCCCACAGTTAATCATTTATGGTCTTTTCCACTGCAAACATGCAGAAAACACGTAAAAAGGAAGTCTGTTATCACACAATCAGTAACTCCGATTACAGCTTGATCAGAACTGACATCACTGTGGTTTCATTAGCGATATTAGATAAGTGCAAACTATTTTCAATCTCCTTTTTTTTGTCTTTTGCAATGTCAAAGGAGACACTCACCCTGCCCCAACTGGTTCTGTTTGACAGTGACAGGACTGCATAAAGGATTCCTTTCACTTACCATCTCAAGACCATTTTACGTGCCAAACAAATCAAATCTACACATCTCTCACCATCTTGATCAACCTGCCCAGGCAAACTGTTGGAAGCATTACAACCTTTGACTTGTTGACTTATTTTTCTCTCTTTACAGCCTAAAGCAACTCTTAAAATGTAGAGGATGTACGTGCAAACAAATAAGTTTTGCAATATAAATACTGGGGTAGAGAAATTCTCCCACTGACAAGATCTGATGACGAAGATAATCTTCTCCCCCTGTGTTTCATGTTACAGAGTCTACCTAAGTTTGGCAGGTATACTTAAACCAATTTTTACAGTAAAAATAAAATAAGTACTCATCCCAGGAGATTTTTATTTTATTCTTAATATTTTTTCTTTTTTTACTTCTATAGTAACAAAAAATTAATGAAAAAAAGTGCTCTCAAGTGAGGAATCCTGTATCCCTTAGAAAAATAGCTTTTTCCTAGGAAAAAACAGCATTTTTAATTTTACAATATCTATTTTTAATTATAAAACACTTTTACAAAAAACTTCTCCAACACTGTTAAAAAGAAATGGGACAGACCCTGGCTGCAAATATGATTCTTCAAATTTGTTTTTCCATATGAATTTTTTCTGCTGTTGGCTTTTGTGAAGAGCAACACCATCCTGACTTACAGCAAGAGCCTTTTTTCCTTAGATGTTTCCCACTAGACTGAATAAGGAATGTACTTTCACAGACTCACAAGAAGCAAGGCATTCTTTTTGAGGAGCCTGAGAAAACCCAGAGATCCTGGCAAAGGGAGATGAAATTCTATTATCTGCTTCGAGCAAGGCCTGGGGAAAGTTTTTTAGGGTTTATGGGTACTTAAGAGTACACCTACAGGCATGTTTGGACAGTGAATATAACCATTCAGGATCTGATGGCTAAATTAAGATATTGTTTGCTGTGACATGGGAAGATCAATCAGGAGATTAAAGATTCTATGCCTTAACTGGTTTCTCATCTCTCTCCTTGGGTAGTTTCTATTGTCCCTGTCAGAGAGAGCATACGGCATTAGATGGAGCAGGTATAAACTACTGTGGTAGCTATTCTGGGCTTGGTCCACTTGAACTCCAAAGTACAGCATCACGAGGAAGGATATTTGTAGCATTGCAAGATTACACCCTGAAGTCATACTTTAGAGACTCAGAAGACTAATGGATGTTCTTGTACCAAACTGGCTGGGAACTTGAGTGGGATCCCATGACAGGTCCAATTTAAATATGCAAGTGGTCATGCACGAGGCAGTCATCCTCATCTGTGCTACTTATATCAGTAATAATTAAACTGTTAAGTGAAGAGACTTTGGAAAAGAGGATTGGATGTAAAGTAGCATTAAGTTTTCATTGTATTATTTGGCATAATATTCACCGTGAAATGTATATTTTAAATCTTTCATAAAATCTGTATTCATTCTATAAAGAAGGATGGAAAGTTCCTCCTTTCTGTAAAAGGAAGGAAAGGAATTTAGAGAAGATGAAACATTGATTCTGCCTAAATATAGAATGTAGTCAAATATGGAAATTATTTAGAGATAGACAAATATTCAGTCTGGCTAGGTAACTGTATGCAGAAAAGCAGCCTTCCTCCACATCAGCTCTAAATCAAAACAACAAAACACAGTCCAGTTTCTCCTGCCTCGACAAGGAGAAAGGACATCTGGAGGTTTCCCATGGGAATATTCTTTTCTTCAAAATGAGGGACTTGAAATACCAGGAAAAGAAGCATAGAATTCAAATGGCAGAGTGAAATCTACTAAAAGCAAACACTGCAGTCCCAAAAAAAGCACTGGTCAAAATCAAGACAGCAATACCAAGACCTTCTGCATGAGGTGAAATGAGCACACTTCTGTACTCCCATTAACTTTAAAATCCCAGCTGGATATAACACCTGTGCAGACACTGCATCTCTTCCTTACTCATATCTTTCCATAATCACCTCCTTTCATTTACCTATAACCTTCTATTCTCATCCAGACACACCTATTCTTTGATCTTCATTCAGGTCCTTCCCCCACTCACATACACTTCTCATTAGCAGAGAGAAGATGCATCTGACAAGGAGAAGGGTTTCTGTCTGCAAGGGGAGTTCAGCTGTGTGAAGGAAGAGGCTTGGTCTTTGGAAGAGGAGATTAAAATTTTTTTAACAATACAGTAGCTTTGGGAAACAGATACATGTCTGAGTGGGGGAGGAGGTGGGAACAGTTAAGTGAGGAGAGCTACAAAGATATTTTCATACAGGTAAAGATAAACACAGTAAAACCATTGAAGTCTAATTTTGGAAAAACTTCTTAGAAGCCATTCCCGGCTAATTATTCTCCAGTAATAAATGAATAGAATAGTAAATGTTATTAGAATAATTTACTATTCATCAAGAATAAAAAATGAATAGAATAATTCATTATTCCCACATCCTTGTTCTTTGCAAGCTCTGGCAAGCTAACTAGGGCACTAGGAGGAGTGTCTCAGGAAGAACAGGGAAACAATGAACTCAGAACTTGGAAAAGAGGCTTTACTTTTAGGTGAAAAGTTCACATATCTATCAGCATTTTGTAATTACACTACTGAGATGAACTATTACATTTGAGCCATATTCATCTTGCCATACTGTGTAAAATCAACTTAGCTAGTTATTGCATAGAGACCCAAAATTATGGAATAGGACTCTGATCTTTTCATACAGACACAATTTTTTCAGTGATTATTTTCTTGTCATACTTTTGTTGGCACAAACAGGATAAGCAAACGGATATGGCATTTGTACAGGTAAAAGAACTTATAATTAAAATTGCCTACATCCAATTCTCTTGCCCATTTTCTTGGTTCCCTGTATTTTATATAGATATATGATGTATATTTTTTTTATTTTCATATGTGTATAACACACAAAAATAATTTCTTCCATCAAATAATGTATAAATCCTTTCTTCTCTCACATGCTCCCCAGACAGCTTTCTCTGCATCACAGGCCCAGTTATGTCCATAGACCCACCAGGTGCTATTTCCCAGAGCTCCATTTGGTTCATGCTCCATTTGCTAAGCATGCTACTCTCCACCAGCAGCCAAAGGTCACAATATATCACATCAACTGAATTTGTCTAGGACATCTATGTGTGCTATACAGATTCACAACAGTAATGTTTCTAGGTCTTTCTGTTTAGAAATAGTTTAATTTTAAGAGTCATGAAGGTGCTCTTATTAAGGCAAATATTCTGTTTTTACAGGTTCTAAGACTTTTGTATCAGCAGACATTGCTTCTGTCAGACTCTGTTCATTTGATAACATCTATGTTTCTAGAGAGTCTCAGCAAGTGAAACTAAATCCATTCATAAACAGTTTAGCCCAGAAACATACAGTGAAAGATTTTTTCTGATGTGGGAATACTTCTCTCATACTCGTAGTTAATATTGTGTGTTAGAGAAGGTTAAAACAATAAACTGAGTGTTGATCAGCTTAGGGTAGGGCACTAAGTATTCTTATAAACTTGGGCAAGTTAATCTTTCTATGACTCAGCTTCTAAGATGCAAAATGGAAAAAAAGCTTTATCTTACTGCATATCTTCCTTTTTTGCTGTTGGTTTAAACTCTTAGTTCAGTGGGTTCAAGGCTATCTCAACATTCATCTTGTAAATGGACAGTTTTGAAAGATTTCTGCAGTCAGCACAGCTCACCTCTGTTCTGGGATGTGTCTGTGCTTTGCAATCTGTTTTACATAACAGGTAAGCATTAGCTTTGCTTCGTTCTCAGACCTCGCTAGACTATGGGAAGAGATAATAGGCAAGCCTAAGATAATTCATATACATGAACAACTTTAAAAGATGATTAAGATTTATTTATAATATACATTGATCATTTAAAAAAAAAAAAAGGAGAGCTTGGGACTCAGAGATCAATCTTCCATCATAATTCTGCTGTAACCATATATGTTGGGTGATATTGCAGTCTTTTGCCTTTGGCTGTGTGTTTATTTTCATAGCTCTACTGAAATTTTAAATTCAAGGAAAGCTGTCATGTCCTCTCTCTAAATTTAATATATAATAGTGATTCAAGGAAAATCTTTAAAATGAGGCATAAAGCAAAAATTTTGGACAGTCCTGGACAAACCAGGAATCTGATAATTGCAACTGAAAAAAGGAGACACAGCAGAATGATGTGAAAAAGAGGCTCAAGAGAAGTTCTAAAGCAGTACTTCAAATGCATGTGAGAGGAAATAATGTTTTTCCAGTGATTAGGAGATGAGAACATATTCAAATATTTTTGGTACCTATAACTAAGGGTTGTTTCTTATAAATATTACTCAAAAATTCTAAAATCTGTAGAGATGTTAATGAAGTTTCCTAACAGAAAACCTCAGTTTGCCCAAGCTATAAAAATTATGTCTTTTGAGAGTAGCAGGTTTTGTTTTACTTGGTTTTGCAAAGAAACCTGCACACCTAAATTTCAGTATTTTTCCAATTTGGAGAACTATTCCTATTCTAGACAAAGACAAAAAAGTTTGTTCATTAACATTTTTATGTTGACCTGAGACACGAATGCCATTTCATATTAGTCAAAAACAAAAAAAGAAAAGAAAAGAAAAGAAAAGAAAAGAAAAGAAAAGAAAAGAAAAGAAAAGAAAAGAAAAGAGTTAAAATAGAAGTTGCTCTAAATTAAAGTACCTTTTTACTCTAAAATATAATTTCTACCTCCATAATAACTTTGTGTTTTTAAAATGTAAACATTATTTGAAAATTTCTAATCAGAAAAGTTTCTAAGCAGAATATTCTGTAGTTTGTGAATTGTCATATTTTGGTAAAAACAAAGTTGGGGGAAAAACTGAACTCTTTAGCTCATTTTCTTATCTTTCTGCACCTTCTGATCTACACTTTTTATTCTCTGTTTCACCAAATTTTCTTTTTAATATTACTGTTTAAATGTAAACCTATAATCTAGCAGATGTTATCCCTAATTTGTCACTACAGGGATATAAATTTCATTATACTTCCTCTTAGAGGGCAGGGAGGATCTGGAGAAGCTTCTTGTAGAATCACTGCTAGTCTTGCCTAAAAGTTTTTATTACTCACCTAAATACTTGAAAATAGTAAGGAATATAAAATAATGCCAAAAACTAAGGAACATCTCATGAATTTTATTTAGATCAATGTTGTCTCAGCTGAAGAACTCCTGATATGAATTTACTAATTAAGCAACACTGGAAAGCATGAGAAAATGCAAGTCTCTCACACTGTCCCTGGGGGAAGACGATCGACTAAAAGAGGCAAGGTATGAAGTGTGCCATAGGTGTGGTATGCTTGCAGGTGCATTTCATACATTCATAACACCTGGGAAGGCAATTCCCATAACTTTCTTTTTGGAATGATTCTCAAAGTATTTGTGGTTAAAAGTACCCACAAACCTTGTGGGAGAGAGTGGGAAATACAAGCTTTGACAGCTGGTGGTCATTCGCTACAAACTCAGTATGTTGCACATTGCTCAGTGAGTATCTGAAGTCTGAATTCAAAAACTGAGGCTTGGGGTTGAATCCTGTTCTTGTTAATTCAAGTTCCAGTAAAAAAAAACAAAAACAAAAACAAAAAACAAACAACTTCTTACTCTTTTATGGTTTTGGTTCTGATCATGGTGCACAGTATTTTGTTGTCATTTAAGAAACACACGCCATTTCTACTTTTCTTTCTTCTCCTTTCTCATTTTAATGAAGTTATACTTTGCAGTCCTCAAATCTGCAAGCAGTAAAAAAATAAGCACTACACCAACTTGTTTATCACAGTTATCAGTGCACTTGTTTGTGTGAGATTTCCTGTGTTAACAGAAGCAAAACATACCATAATGGGTGACAAATATATGTTTTGAAATTTGTGCAACTGGGATTACTACTTATGTTTTGTGCGACTTAAGTTACTATGCACTTGGAAAGTAAACACTGAGGAATCCAAATCTAAAGTGAAACAATGTGCCTATCAATACAGCCGAGTTTTTACCACAACTAAATTTAACTGAAGACAAAAGGAACACATTTAGACACCTGTAACTGCGTGATAAAAATCCATTAGCTTTGAGAAGAGGTCAAAGATGTTCTTCAATAACTTCAGAGGAAAATATCTTAAACTTTTAGTTTAACAGCACAACAACAAAATAGGTAAACTAACTTCAGGAACTATTTTAATCTATTGTTTGGGAATCAAGCAGTCTTTTTTCTTCTCTAATATCTCTGTATACTCACCAACAAATCCAGCATATTTCCCAAATACATACAACATTCTCCCTACTCAGTTGTTTCAATAAATATATCACTTTTTAAATGCCATAGGTATATTTATTTTTAAGTGATTGGAAACATTTTTCAAGTAAATATTTTCTAAAAGTGTTCATGTTTACTAATTGTTATGAGAAGTTTTCCATCCCACCTGTATTGCTTTCAGTGCATAGCAGAAGGACACTTTCCACTTGAAAGTCACCTTGATCTGAATGCCAGCAGCCTTCTGTCCCATATGTCACACAGTGCCTCCACAATATTTTGCCACTTAACTTTTTGCTTCCATTACCAAATTCCCTTATGATTACTTCCTTTTAGGTTTAGCTGGGCTTGTTGGTCTACCACACACAGAGAAGACATTCCTAATACAGGCTGAAAAACTGGTGTTAATCACATGCATATAGCCACCCAAGGATTTTATCTTCAAGAGAGAATTTGGGAGTAAAGTATCCTTCTTACCTGACTACTTCTAACGAAAAATTTCCTAAGTTAAATCAGTGACAGCAAAGTCAAAAGTCATTGTAGGTTTCTTCGCTAATCATCTGTGAAATAAATAAATAAAATTTTCTCAGACTCAAAAAATACTTTCAGCCAGATTTTCTATTTTAGACATGAATGCCTCATACAGTCTTGCAAATGTATGATATATGCATGCAAATCAGATCTTTACATCTGCCTACTTCAGGGTGTAGATATTTCTCTATATATGTGCATATAAGCAAATATCTCTGACTAACATTGAAAAACAAGTAAATTAAAAAGATATCTATGTCCTTACATCTGAAATTAATGGTTTTATACACGTTATCACCTGTCTACTGGCCAACATTAAAAAATTGGTTTGTCAATTTTAACCTAGGACTGAGGATTTATTTGAGGAAATTCCTATGTCTGGTTGTGTTGTTGGGGCTCTAGACCACATGAGCGAAGGGGAATCTTGACTGCCTTGTCCAAGAGAGAATTCAGATCTGTGGTAACAGACTAAAATCCAACAGCACCAAACCGCCTATAAAAGCAGATTTGTTCTGATCTGTGAATTATATAAAATTCTTTTCTGGCTAGAATGGTTACCTGAAAAGCCTGAGGAAATAGATGTAGCCATAATACATAGGGTCAGTCAGGTTACTCAGAAAATAGAGTTAAATATTTCATAAATATTTGAGTTTTCAGACTTTTTCTTAATGAAAATTCTCAGAAAAACTATACCTGGAAATGGGAATAGAAAAATCATCTGTACATGACAGGTGAGTGGACAAGGGCACACAAAGCTATGGAATCAGTCTTTCATTTTCTCCAACAATTGCTTATACTAATTATATCTCCTGCTAATACCAAGTAAATCACTGCCCAGCAAACACCTTCTTGTAAGGTATTTTCAGAAGACAGTTCTGTTTTCCTTAAGATTTTTACGGCCAGTCAAAGCATTACCAAAAGGGACTAAGTTCTCCTATCAAATTTGTAAGAAAAAGAAAAAGATTACTCTCTTTTCCCTTTATAAAATGCAATCTGAACAGTGGAATTTGCAAATATTATTTTTGGAGAACTCAGTAGCCTGTCATGCCAGATAGTCTTGTCCTATTGCTGTCTGCTTCTTCTCTTGTTAGCAGTCCCTTAGCTCAGAAGAAATGACATTGAAAAGGTAATAGAAATTAAAATCAATTTTCAAAACATTTGAATAGTAAAAATGGCATTTGAAGAGCAATACAAATAGAAAAATGCTTCTGAGATCTATCTAATTGTGGTAAAGGCTTTTTAATGAGAAATGGTATGTCTCTGTGCTGTTTCATAATTCACTGTGCCACTCTCAATGCCTCTATAGTTTAAATACAATAAAATTTTAGTAGGATTTTGAATACTCCCCAAGTTAACAGGTAAGTCAATTTAATGCCATAAAAATAGATGTAACTCCAGAGATTTTAAATAGTTTAATCAGGTGTAACCATTTCTTCTAAAGTTCTGTGATATTTTCTATCATGCTAAAAAGCACTACAGCATAGCCAAGTGTGTGGCTACAGGCACCTGCAGTGACTGATTGCATTTCATGTGCCTGTTGCTGAACAGTGAAGTCATTCTGCAGAAGCCAACACAGGTTTGGGAAAGTCTGCAGAACCTCTGCACTAGCAAAAAAACCACTCAGGTCTGGCTTTTGTGACTGCACTACAGCAAACCCACGTACTTTCAATGGGAAAGGGAAGAGACTTTCTGTTTTTAGGTGACTTCTAGGCAAAAATACCACTCTTATGTGTACAGCTGAAAGTTTGTCATTGCTTTAATATGAGTACCCACAAAAAAAACCATACTTGTTAATGCTTTGATTTGCAGAGGAAAACCTTGATCAGTTCACCCTGTCCACTTGTGATGGAACTACCACAAGCCCCTTTATGAGCCCCTTTATCAGCTTTATCAGCTGCCTGCCTCTGCTGATGAGCAATAGAAAAATAAGACTTTAAACCATTTTTCCATTTGCCCTGCAATATGTTTTGCAGCAGGCAGGAGTTACCACCAGCACTGCTCCAGTCCTTAGGCCATACTCATTGTTCAAGGCTCACTAAATACAGATCTGTTTAGGGCTTTTTTTCTCTTTCAAATTTAATGACTTTCTGTTTATTTTGTATTTTATTGTGAACCCTCCTACATCCCCACCCACTATTTACCCCATGTGGTAACACAGCAGAAAAACAAGGTTTGATCTTGTCCTGGGAATTTATTTTATGTTATTACTAGTTTGCATTTATTAACTGAGTCCTGTGAGAGATATGACATTGACAATATTTGTGATTTCATTGTAAGTTTCACAATAATTGGCCCTCTTATTTTGTGGGAAAAAAATAAAAAGAGTGAGCTTGGGGATGATAACATCTCAAATTCTGGTAGGTTAGTCTAAAAGAATACATGTGCACACTTACACAAAATCAGATATATTGCTTTTAAAAATCATTCAACTTTTTGAAGCTGATCTCATTACTTAAAAGTCTGACTTGCGATTCTGAACACTTGTGTGGCAATATGGGGTACTTTAGTAGAAATTTCTTGGGGTTTATTTCCTTCCAGTGGTGATAAAACAGAGTAGAAGGATATATGCAGTAAAGTTAATCTGATTTCTTTTAGAAATCCATTTTTTTCTTTATTTTCCTTATAATTAATTGTTTATCCCTGTTCTAATAGATTTTTTTTCCTTTCATTTGCAACATAAATGAAGGTAGGATGTTAAAGTAATCTTTCCAGAAACCAAATCCATGAAAAAAATTTTACTTTTTGCTTTGAGTTGCTCTAACTTTCCTATTCCTATTCAAGCTTGGAAAGCTCTAGGTTTACTGGGCACTAAAGCCTCATTATCTACACTGAATTAAAGTTAGCCTTGCTTTTGAAAAGTCATTATACAAAATGGTGGATAGCCATATTTTTACTCATACTGTTACCTCTTCAGCTTCACATTTAGAGTTTTTTGCCTTTACCTTAACATATTACCTTAACTACCTTTGATGAAACAATTTTCCAGCTGCTGTTTCTTTGCTTCTTTGAAAAAAAAATGGGGCTTGATTGGCATTTGTAAAGGAAGGTAGATTTCAAAAAATGTTTAAAGACTGAAAATGTCTGTTATGTAACTAAAAAAATCTAAAAATGGAAACAGTTTTTAGTTATTAATATGGAATTTTTAGAGCATGAAACAAATGGATCCTATCATGCATGAATCAGTATGAACTACTGAACATACCTTTTTATTCATTGCTGCATAAATATTCTGTGACTGATTATGATTTGTAGTGAATTAAGGAAAAAAATATCAAAAGGCTATAGAAATAGAAAAGGATACCCTGACCTACTGGTAAGTCTTGTTTGTATTGTCATGACATTCCCTGATAGCAATAAGATGAGAGGTGTGGACACTGACAATGATTTATTAGCACTGTGGCTTGGTGAAAAACTAAAAGTTTGACAGAACATCTAGAAAATATCTTTTCTCTTTTCTAAAAGGTTTACCAGTGTCTGTTTGGATACTATTTACACACAACCACATTTGTAAGTTTTGTCCTGATAGCTGAAGTGATGGGAAAGTAAACAAAGTAAATCTATAAAGACAAGCCCAACACACTCTATATCAACTGCACAGAGGATAAGTGTAACACATCCACTGAGTATATCCATGGGACCTGCCTACATGCTCTGTCAACTTTCTCTTGAGAGCCAAGATCAGCCTTACACATAAGCTAAGGGAAAGTGCCCCAGGGTGAAGGGACCTTGTCTCTATCTCTGCTGCTTGACCCAGGCGCGGGTTGCTTCAGACATGCTGATTATTCAACAAGCCTCTCCATCACCCCTGAGAAATCTCAGGTAGCCCTTGAGTTGTGCCCCACTTGTGAAGCCCTCAGGCTGTTTGCCCTAAGTAATTGTCTGCCTCTCACCATTACCTACCAGCTCTTCTGTTTATCAGGAATATGTGGGAAGGAAGGAGAGAACATGAATCCAGACCCCTAGGCTATTACCCTTCACCAGTCTCCAAAGAACTGTCTATACCTGTATCTGGCAGCATGCAATAAAACAGCAGAACAAGTACCTGCCCCACAGGCTTAGCCTGCCTGAATCCCTCACTGAGCACAATGGCCTTTCCCACTGGAGAGGGGACAACCAACATATCCCACAGTCACCCTCCATCATTCCCTGCCCAAGCATTCTCTGGAACAAAGCTTTGCAACTTGGTCTTTGAACTGCAAGGCCCACCAGAGTCATCAAAGGAGACAGAAAACTCTCTTAGAGCTTTTTTGGGGGAAAAATGTGAATTTGTGGCAAGCTACCTGCAAGAGCACCAAGTCAGAAGATAAGCTGATGGTTGTGTGAAATCGTGCCAGCATGGCCACTCAGATTTAAAAGAGAGAGGATTAGGAAAGAGAGTAGGATGATACAACACAAGGTAATATTAATTTCAATTTCAGTTTCTCAACTATCAATAACTGCTCTTCTCTCTCAGCACATCCCTTTGGATTCAGGTGGCCCTCTTGCCACTTCAGAAGCGATGCACCTGAGCACACCTCCCCTGGGTTTTGGGAAAAGCTGGATGCGAAGCCCAGGCTGACCACCCACCCCGGGGGCTTGTGGCTGGCCACCAGCAGGGGGGGAAACGTCTGCCAGCCCAGCTGGGCCTGCTGCTGTCATCCACCATCAGCTGATGCAGACGCCTGCGAGGGAAGGTGGAATGGGGCCATCCAGCAACAGGGTAAGGGGCAGGCAAGGGTGAGGAGGGTGAGGAGAGCCCACTCCCCCCTCAAGGCCAGAGGACAGGGTCTGCCTGCATGGCTGCCCTTTCTTGTCTCCAGCCGTGTTCAGTCGCACACATAGGCTGTCCACATGAACCACCAGGAGAGCTCCCTGGGAGTGGGTGTGCAGGCCATCCTGCCCTGCACGTGGGCTGGCAATACCAACAGCTGTATAAACTTCCAATGTAAGCATTTTTATGAGGCATTTTTGTGAGCATTTTATGCTTTCTGGGCTGTGAAGTAACTGAGCCCACTGTGTGGGGCAGGGGACAGCATCCT
>NW_005054333.1:555583-662715 GCF_000277835.1 Geospiza fortis
ATGGCTCTGAAAATGCCCCTCAGGACCACGGAAGACTGAGGGGAAGGACACCCAGGATCAAGAGCAGCCAGACAGCTTGTCATCAACGAGCTGACTGTGGATTAATCTACACAATACAGAGGCAACCACAGAAATGAAGGTATTAAACAAGAAGTGTGGAGGCGTTCATTTTTTGTGAGTATGCACAGACGTTGTGAGAAAATATTTTCTCTTTCAATGATGGGTAAAAAAAGCAACATAGCAGGTACCATAGAACTGTATACAAAGTTTCCTTATTCTTTTACCCACTGACAACTTTACATATGTAACATAATATGGTGTATGTGCTTGCAAAACATATATTTACATCATTAGTCATTCACAGAATAATGAATTAATTAACATCAGAATATTTCTGATATCAAGATGAAGCAGTCCTGTTTGTGTTTTATGTTTAAAGGGAAATGCATAGGTCAGAAATTATATTAGTCTCTTAGTTTCACACATAGATTAAAATTTCAATACTTTGTGGCAAAATCTCACTACCTCAAAAGAAAGGGATAGAACTCCCCCTTAACTAGTCTCATTTTTCCTCTGCTGTTTTTTGATCACTATCCTACTGTTATCTGCAGAGCTCCCAGCACCACCACCAAAATTCAGACCTTGGACTTTCTATTGCGATTCCTCTGTTAAAAAATATACAAGTGGAAGTGGAAGAGGAAAAGATGATGAAGATCATCAAAGAGGAGCTTTCCACTGGTAGTTCCATGAAACAGTCCCATGAAAAATTATGCCAGGCTTGAAAATATATGTCAACACTTTTCTACCACTGAGAGTAAAAGGAAGCACCATCATCTATGAATTTCTACAGTAAGAAAAGTGTGGCACATACAGAACTCCACAGTGCTCCAAGCAAATATTTCTATGTAGTCAACAATCCTACCTGTGACACCATGACACTGTTTTGGGTTTGTTTTTTTTTTCAAACCTTCTGTAGAGACATTTCTTTAGTGCAGCATATTAACAGTAGCCATCAATTCTTCTGCTCAGGCTGAAATCTTGGGAATTAGTAACTTGGGAAAAATAAAAGCCAAACAAAGAAATCTAGTGGTATACTTAACAAAATGTAGTAGAACTTTTCTGCAAATCAAAGAAGTGCAATAGCAATTGCTAATGAAACCCTAAAAGGAAGGCTTTTAGAGTGATAGGCAGAGCAAGTCTAGAAAAGGAAACAGAGAGACAGGAAATGAGCATAAGTGTTGGTTTCTCTTGGCTTATGATCAGGGTATTTAAAGAAATGTTTTCTTTCCTGAAAGTCAAGAGGAAGAAAAAATACGGAGACAAACTAAAGTCAGTTCAAACAAGGCTTTTAGAACATCATTTGCTCTGAAATATATGACAGGTTAGGTGTTGCTATCTTGAAATAGCTAGATGAACCCTAGACTTTTTCCCTCTACCTAGTTGTTATCTCAGCTGGATATGTTTTTTGTAAGGACAACAAAGCCCAGTATTATATGTGTGAATGATGTGAGCCTTCATACCTGTATCTAGGTGGATTAAGAGCATTAGTATTAAGATAAGTAGGTTAGAAAAAGTAAGCTGAGTTTTGCCTCCAAAGTGTTTCCTTAATCATGTTTCTGAAAAAAACTATTTGATTAACTGACTTAAATAAAATCAAGGTTTTAAAATCTCATTGGAAGCTAAGTGTTAAAGACTTAACAAAATTGAATTACTTTAATTGCTCATATATGGAATTAGTTCAAAAACTTCAGGAAAGATACAATTTGCTACATCTTCTAGTTAGAAGTCCATTGTCAAATAAAACACAGATATTCTTATCCTGTATAAAAGGTGATACTGCCTTATATTGCCTTTTCATTTAGATTCCATGTATTTATCTTACTTTTCAAATTCTAACCTGAATTCATGAATACTATAAAGGAAAAGCTTACAGATTTATAAATTTCCGTGAATCAGCTTTTTCACTATTCCCAAGTAGATGCATTTATTTATCATCACTTCAAATTATTACTGCTTGTTTATTAAGGGTATTTGTTCTCATACCTTTGTTTATTTAGACACCTAGAATTATGTACTTGGGATTTTTTTCAGAATCAAGGGATACATGCTAGGTGCCTCTTTTGACTAGAGTTCAGTAATCTCCTGAAGTTCCAGGTTCTGATTTCCACATCTTTCTTCCAACAATTAATCTTGCTCTTAGTCCTGTGAGTTAAAGTCGTCACCTAACTTAAAGCACTTTGATGTTATTGAAGCCAAATCTAGGTGATGTGCTGTCTTTAACACCAACTCCTGACCTTACAGCCCACCTTTCCTTTCCCTGTTCTGTATATCCTGAAGAACTATTTTTGCTTAAAGATTCTGCCTTTGAGGAAGATAAAGATCCAAACAACCGCAGAAAGCTTTGTAATGAATGCCAACACCTTGAACTACACTCAGGAACTAATTAGCAGTTGATGTAGTAACAAGTCAAGAAGCTGTTAATTCACACTAAAAAAAAAGTCAAGTTTCCTTGAGTAATTCATTGTCAACACACTCATTTAGACAGATGTTTACAACTGGCACACATACATAGTACGTATGTACACACATCTGTCAGGGGCTGGATATATACACATGCTGAAGTTTACAGGTGATACTACCTCACTAAAGTACAACAATGTACCATTTTTTGAGTAGGACTGTCCCTGGTTTAAGAAGTGGCACATATTTTGCTGGGAAAGATCTACAGGCAATGGATCCAGTCATTGCTAGAATCCTGGAGGGATGACTACTTGTATGTAGTTGAGGTACACACTTGCTCAAGGTCACAAATCCAGTCTTTATTCCCAGCAACCAAAGGGAGTCACTCTTCCCTCACGTCTCTTTGGGGAGAGATCCTCTCCATGAGCAGTGCATGCCAAATGATATGGAGATAATACATAACAGGATTTACTGCATTAGTATAAAAAATAGAGATTGGTCATGTGTTCTCATGACACTCCCAGTAGGTTATGTAGGTTCACTGTGCTGTAGTGTTTCACTTATAGCATTTTTCCTGGTTGTAATTTCATCTAGAGAACAGGAGTGTTTCTGATAGGTCCCAGGCACTGTAGCTGGTCTTCCCAAGTTGCTGTGCTCTCCTGCCATGCTCCTTGCTGCTTCATAGGCCCTGGGAGTTTCTGTGTACAGCGCTTCAATATCCATTCAGAAGTTAATGCAGTTGCATGGCTCAGGATCAAGACAGATGTTTCCCATGGTTCTTTTTACTTCAGCTGTGCTAGCACCATTTTCAAAGAGTAGTTGAGTAACATGGACAGAACACCAGTGAATGTCACAGTCTCCCTAAATAGATATAAACAAATTGGCACCAGCAAATAAATAGTCATGCGATGATGGCCTGTGCCTCAGGACACTGAAGGCTTACAAGATCACTGAAAACACATTCCTCCTCCCACATTTTTCCTTCAAGTAAATCTACTGGCATATTGCTTTCAGATCCAGCCAGAAAAATCTGTCTAGTGCTGCAGGTAATCAGTCACAGATCAAAGATGTCAAAAGCCAATTTTCTAGAACTGTGCTGGGTTTCTCCTGGAGTGGTACTAACAGAAATGTATGTATGAATTCCCCTCTGCATGAAGAATCACATGGAAAGCTCTCAAGAAATATTTTGCTATTTAACAGTAGGTAGCCTGCTGCTATTTTTGCTGAGGGCAGATAAATCACCACATTTTTTAAAGCAGCAATGAGCACAATTCTGAGTACTGTTTTCCTACATCATAAAATCCAGCACAGATGTAGTTATGAAAGTGTTCATATATTTAGGGTTATACAATTATGCTGTAACCAGTGTTCCAACACAGACCTGTTACCTTCCATCCCTTGTAGTTCAGATACATAGAGCTGATGATTTAGAATATTGCATGACTTGATTAATCTGTACTAGTTTACTATTCATATAGATGTTCTAAAAAAGTAAAAGATCCACTTTTTTTTTTTTTATATGAGGAATGGAATAAAATTTCTGCTGTGTTGACATTAACACTAAGGCATTCTTCTTTAAACCCAGTCATCCAGAAGTTCTCAATTATCTTTTGTAACCTTGGCTCATGAAGCCTTTACTGGACACTTGCACGGTGATACATAAGAACTTCTGTATCAGACCAAACACCCTATTTCCGACAAGTCTGGGTTCAGACATTCTGGAAAGCATTTAAGAACAAGACAAAACTGCCATACTACTTCCCCTCCCAGATCTGAAATGTCTTAATGCTAGAAAAATGTCAATGGAGACTTATTAGATACATTTGTCCAGTTGTATTCTGAATTAATAAAATATTTTAATATCCACAGTTTCCTGTGCCAAGAAGCTGCACAAATTAAATACACACTATTTGAAAAAGTATCCCCTCTTGGTTTGATTTCAATCTGGTATGTGCACAGGAGTAAAGGTCTTTATACCCCAAGTGGATGTGGGATTAAATTGTCTGTTTGAAAGATTTAGGAACAGAGGGAAGATACTGAAGCTAGAAGTGGAAAAGAAGTATTTTTCTGTTGTAATATGAATTTTCTTTTCTTTTGATTACTATGATAGGACAAAGGAAAACTGTTTACGAATAGGATGGAACAATAAATAAATGTTTGATCCCCCTAAAGGTTTTACTTGGAATATTATAGCCCAGCTGGAGAATTACCTGGTACAGGATTTATATATGGCACATATGATACAATTTCAGGCATGACCATTGCACACTGGAATCATAGAAGGAGATCCCACCTCAGCTGTAGTGTTTAGGCAAGATGACTTGTTACAAGTGCTAGAATATTGTCAGGGCCATATAGAACACACAGTAAGCAAAGAGCTGACCCCAGCACCCAACAAAGTCATATGGAATAACCTAGGAGGTTCTATGTACTAGCTGTTCTATGAGGAACATATAGCCCTTCACACTTTGTAGCAGGTCAGTCTAGACCACAGCTCAGTAAACTTATTTGCAAACTTTGGTATCTTGCATTAAACTGTAATAAAATTTGCAACAAATAAGCATTCAATGTGAAGAGAAAGTGTTTTAATATGTGAGGACTGAAGTTAAGTTGCCACAAATATGAAGTGTACCGTGCTTGCCACAAACACAAATTTTACAGCAGCTCTTCCAAACAAAACCTTAATTATTTTGTTTTGTTCCCATTGAGAAACTGGCGCATAGATGTTTTGTAAAAACAAGTAGGTAGGTCTGTGGCTTTTATCCTTACCAAAGAGTTATTCCTGTTCTACTCCAAAAATTAAAAAATCAAAAGCAATATATGTAGAAGGGCATATTTGTCTGTATGGCTACCTGTATACTGGGTCAATAAAATATTCTTTTTTTGTACATGTTAGCATCATTTGTTTCCTTTGTTGATACAATGATTTTTTTATTGTTGCTGTCAGTAGCAAGGGTGATAATAGATTTGTTATTCATGGAATTATCTATCTATGACTGGGAAGCAGACCTGACTGTAGCACTTGTATTTCTATAATATATCTGTAATTATGCATTCAGGAAATTTGACAGCAAAATGTCAAAACAAAAGCAGATTTGCTCTGTTGAAGGTGCTTGAAGACAAACAGTGTTACATCAGAAGATTGTATCTGGTTCAGACAGGCTATTTACTGCAACAACAAAAAAATAGCCTTTTGAATTACTTTCAGTGTTCCATATCTCATGTTAAAAGGTTACTGTGGTGACCTGTCACTTACTTATCAGCAGCACAGGGGGCGAAGATGAACAGGAGTCACAAAACAAGTAAGAGAAAATGATCACTTCAGAAGAATGATTTCCTGCAGCTTTGAAAAGTGAGGGTTTCCTTCAGTAGCATTTAGTAGCTATGGCTGAGTACCTCTCTTACTTTACAGGCATTTCTAACACCCATGTGAGGCATTATTGATTTTCACACAAGGCAATGCCTGCTTGCTTGTTGGAGCTACTGTACTGCTCGGAGGAGGTTGTACCAAGCTCCAAAAAGAAACAGTGATAAATTCCCTCATTTTATATGAAGGGCAATATAGTCTTTTCCCTTACCCTCCAGTATCTACAGTCTGACAGCTTCATATGGTGGTGTCTATGAATCACTAAACAGGCAGTGGGAGTTAATTCTATGAAAAAAATTAGGTGGTGATACATTTCAGTCTATGGTTGAAAGGGGAATTTAATTGTCACCTGAGAGAAAGTTAAAACCAAAATAGTTCTGCTTACCAAAAGAATTTAGGCTTACTGCACTCCATTTTTCAAAAATAGATTATTTCATTACTGTTTTTTGCAATGATTATAACAAAATTGCAGTTAGCATTAACATCATGCTGAATCTTTCTGCTTAAATCTTTTACATAAGTGGTAAGAAAAACTGAAGAGGAAATCAGGGTTTCTTGCTACAGACGCAGGTGTGACTTCTGTACCTGCATTGAAGGTTTCCAGCAGACCCATATGCAGAGAGGCATCTGAGCATTCAGCCTGGAAAATCTATGGTGGCTGTCACACAACACTCTCCCTCTTCACCTTCTTAATTCTTATTTTGCTTTTGACAGTTGGTAAGTCATCTTTTTAATGGCTCACCACAGTTTTAATGCACAACTTCAGACCAAATTGTTTGAAACCATGACTTAATTCATGGAATCTATTAAAAAATGTGTTGACAGCCTTCATTCCAGGAAGAAAATGTTAATTACTTGTATCACAGTAGCACTCAAGATTCAGGCCATATTGCCCTAGATTATAGATATGCATACTTCTTGTATCTGTTTTTTTTGCTCAAAATGAAATTGACTGATGTGAAATACTGCCACACTTATTTTGCACAATACAGAGCTAGCTGTTATTATTATATATATGAGGAAGGGTGACAAAGGCATGTTAAGTTAATTGTTTAAGGTTGCAAAGAGGTCTACGGCAGACCAAACAGTCACTTATTCACTTTCTCTGGCACAATAAGAAAGAAACCTTTCTAGAGGAAATAGTGTCCATATGATACTAAATAAAGTATATGATAGAGAAACAGGACTTTTAATAGCAAGCATTCCCTACATGACAGTTTTTATTCTGAAGCTCAATTTTGAGATATCCTTGGGTTTGGGTCTCAGAAAAAAAAAGTACTCTACAATTCCACCAGACCCAAAATGCTTCCAGCTGGGCTTTTAAAATCTGGGCCACCCAGATCAGTGGCCGTTTGTGAACATTTGCTCTTACAACTGTGATTTGACCTATATAAGAGAGTAATTCAGAAAATGTCTGGAGTCTTATTTTGTTCAACAGATCTGTAACTGATATGGGCTAATGAAATATCATTCACCATAGTTCCTAGCCAGATTCACAACAACTTCTTGGTCCATCTGTTCACCGAAGACACAGCATTTTACATATCTCTTTGTACCCATATTTGTAAAGTCTGTATTTAACTTACTTAAATATATTTATGATCCTTTTTCCATCAGAAATACAGAAATGAGTGTATTCAAGAAATAGAAAATAATATAGGTTGGGTACAACAAAAACATAAACCACCCACTTTGAAAAAAAACCAACCAAAAACCAAAAAAAAAGAAAACCCAACATGCTTGAATCTTTCCTGCATAATCTTTTCCTATTCAAAAATACATATTTATGTGAATTCAATTCAGAGTTGTTCTTCTACCAATAAAGAACTTCACATAGCTAAATTGAATAGCACATGAATAACGAATAGGCTAAATATTGATCATTCAAAATATTCACTAAGTGCTTAGAAATTTTAACTGCTTTAAAAGAATGACAACTTTGTCTGCTAATGACATCTTCAGCAAAAGAGAAATGAAATTAATAGGTAATAGGATTTTATGCAACTTCTCTAGATGGTTATTACTATGCTTTTACATACATATTTTTCTTGCAGATACTGGTTACGTGTTGGAAAAGTTATTATTTTTTTAAATAAGCTGTTCACTCATTCATTAGAATTTCTGATTATCAAGTTGTGTTTCTTTGTTTATAAGGTATAGTTAAAGGCAATGGCTCTTTAAACTAATTTTTTTCCAACAATACAATTTAATGTATATGTAAATGAAGCCATAGCATTTAATAAAATGTACCAGCTCATAAACACTGAAGATTTTCATTGGTTGAAAGGATCTTCGTGAGAGAGTTAAGTTTGTCTTCATCACTGTGGCTGTTTTCTTTTATTTTCTTAACTGCCAGGAAATGAAGCCTGATTATAAAAGACTGATGGGAAAAAAAGTTAAAGGAACCCACATTTCATTTATGAATTTTTAAAGATAGATATGCACAGGTAACACTTATAAAGACTGGCTAGGTATAAACAAAAGAGTACATAAATATATTTATTTGTAATTTAAAAAATATTGAATCCCCAAAGTTGTAGTGTCCCATTAATATGCTTTTCTTTCTTTTTTGAGTAAAAAGCTGTTGGTGAAAAGGGGTTAAATACAGTTTCTAAATGAAAAAGAGTTTTATTGTGTCAAGTGTCAGGAAGTGAGTAGAGGTGCAAAGGAAAGAGAGAGCGAGAGAATAAGATCGTTAGAGCTGATACCATGAAGTGTAGCATAAATTCAGAGATGACAGAGCAGGTGAGGTCTTTGAAATGCAGCCATCACAATAATGTCACCTACAGAGAGATCCACAGAAGAAAAAGGAAGGAGAAGGAGGGAAAAAAAAAACCCCAAAAAAAAAAACAGGGGAAAAAAAGAAAAGACAAAGCATAACCGCAATCCAAAAGTGATCTAAATACAGAGCAACAGACTTTACTACAGAGCAACAGACTTTACTATGCGGAGCCTACTGAAGGGATTTTAAAAAACAATTTCTAGTAAGCATCAAGTAAAATAGTAATAATATCATGCAGACCTTTCATAGGAAGTATGTCATCTCTCCTTAGCAAGTAAGTTGCTTGCAGTGCCAGATTCTGTCTTATAGAATCAAATTAGATACATAAATTGCGTGAACATTTGGCCCTACACATATTGTTACTTTGACTGTTCCTTTTATCTTGTCAGATACCACAAACTTTGACAACTTTATTTGTACTCGCTCTGATAAATTCTCTAGTAGTGCACATAAGTGTACATATTTGCCCCAATAGAGAATGGTAATTTATGCCAGACATACTTTTATTTTCATGTGAATCTTCTTCATGGCTATCCAAGGAAATGATGTCAGGAAGTTTTCCTTCTATTAGTTTCTCCTAGTGCCACAGTATTTCAACTCATGGGCAATGTGTTGCTCTTAACTCTCTGAGCTATGCTCATCCCATTGGTTTTGCCTGAGGGCAAAATCATACAGTCAAGATTAGTCAAAGATCTTAGGAAAGAGAATAGGAGTACTTCCTCACATAAGGCTAAAAGCCCCTTGTCTGGTTTAATATGCAAGGTGGGCCAAGTTTTCAGGTGGTATAAATCGGTGTAGCTCCTGAACAGAATTAGCACGTTTCAGCCAAGGAAGTGGTGCTACGTATGCTACACTTTCTTACTATAGCAGAGATGTTTGTTACACCAGGAAACAGAGTTGGTTCTACAGCAACCTTGTCAATTAAAGAAAAAAGAAACTTAAAGAAAAACTAACACTGCTAGTTAGGACTCCTTCAGTCCAAATGTTGTATCTAGTTATGATAAGAGAACATATAACAAACCATATTTCATCAAAGACCAAAATTTACAGGGCTCATACAAGATTCATTCCTGTTTACATTACATGTCAGATTCCTGGCAATTTCTTTTGCTGTGACTGTACTAGGAGCTACCTTGCATCTTACAAAATCTATTTAAGTTTCAGAAGTCAGAAGAGGACTATGAACTTTCCAAGAAAAGGATTAGAAAGAAAGGCACTAGAAGTCAGAGAGAAAAACATGCACTATCTAGAACAGAGAGCATGTCAGACTAGTAAAAAAGAGAAGCAAGGCACACTGACAAACTCAACAAGGAAAAAAAATGCTTTTCAAATTCAAACATCTTTGTGTTACCAAGCATTCAAAAAGTAAAAGAGTTTTAAAAGTTTGTCAGAATAGGAAGTTACTTGACAAGCTTCAATGATTTATATGGCATTTGCTTGGATGAGAAAGTCAACATGGGACAATACTCTAATAATGAACATTTAACTTGCCATGTGTAATCGATTATTTCAGTATCATCTTTTTCTTATACTTAGCTATAGCTTACCTATTATGGAAAACAGGGACAAAGGGGTAAAAAAAGTTTAAAAATATATACATTTTCTAAAATAGATAATTTCTACCTAACTGAATGTTTTTTGAAAAGATGTGATGAACATAAAGGTCTGTTTAATTATGTTATGGGGCCAAACGGAAGTTGACTACTGCAGGAGATATTGGTATAAGGTTGCAAGCGGGTCAGTGCAGTAAGTTCTAGTTTGTTTTCATTGATGACAACTAATGACAAAGTATCTTAGTTTGGAGAAGTTACACAATAAGCCCTTTTGTCCTGAAATCTGTGCACCCTAAAGAATCACTTGGCCTTGTAACATGTTTTCAAACAGCTTTTTAAAGCAGGTATGTGAACTGCTGATATTTTAGACCTTCTCTGTACACGCTATTCACCCATTATTTGTTTTACAGTTCTTTTCACAGCTATCAACAGATAAACTTGACAGCTTTGAGCAGGAGAGGCTGGACTACATGATCTGTAGAAGTCTCTTCCAACCTCAACTATCCTGTAATTCTGTGATCTTTTCAAAGGAATTGCTGTCTTCCTTTCAGTATGCTCTGTTTCAAGCAAAGGTTCAGCTAGATTTAAATGGTCTAAACTCCACTTTTGCTCTTACATGCATTGTATTTTTGATAGTGAGATGTCTTTGATAAGATGGAGTTACCTTGCAGGCTTTTTATTTCTGTAGTACTTGCACTACTGCATTTGACTTGGCAGGGGAAAATCCCAGAATAACTGGGGGTGATTCTTGGTTTTGAAATCCATGCCCTGAGCCTTTTATTTCTGTTGTTCTAAACAGTATTTCTATTGTTCTACCTTCATTCTTATTTGTATCCTGCCATTTTTAGTGACTTCTATAGTAAATAACACTATTTCCAAGCTGGCCAAGAGGGTGTTCGATAAATTTGCAGCTAACTCCTCAAATTCTAGTAGAACAAAGCAAAAGAGATTCCCAGTCTTCCTTAATTGCCCAGACATGCTATGCACAGATTTAACACCAGACTGGACCTTTGTCACTGATCTTTCCTATTGCAGCTTTTTCTAATGTACAGATTTCAGATCTGGTGTTTGGCAGGAGTGGGAACATTGGGTCTCTAGTGGCAAGGGACTACTTAGTGACAATAGAGCACATTAGATCAATACACAGTGGAAGCAAAAGCTTGATCCCAGATTAAAAGGATAAAAAGACAACTTGGTTGAAGAAGTTTTATTTCATAGACAGTGCTGGACTTTATGCAGGATATAAGACTTGTCTCACAGCAAGGAGGAACAACAGATGTGCCCTCAGTACCCAGGCCTCTGAGCACAACTTCCTTCTGTGGACCCGTGTGAAAAGAGGCTCAGTAGGAGGATAATACAGCTCTTGCAGTTTCATGTTTTCTCACCAGAATTGAGCAATAGTGCTTATTTCCTAGTGTCCACGGAGGTCATCACTTGCCTGACACTCTCCATGACCCCATTTGTAGCAAATCTCAGCTAATTCAGAAAGCATTCTTATGCAGTCCAGGGAGGCTCCTGGAGCAGGATTTCATGTGGGCAATAGCCATTCCCAGCTATCTGCAAGCACATCTTCCTCTTTACAAAGGCACTGGATACTGCAGTGCTGGGTACCAGTGACAGGCTTCAGCTTGACAAATGCACATAAAGCAAGGGATATTCACAGAATTAGTTAAATATTTTCAGTAATGACAGAAATGGATAAAATAATGAAGGATAAAGAAATAGAATCCTCTAGAGTGTTTTATAACTTGACTAAAGGTATCATGGATAGCAGGGACTTTACAGGCTGTCAGCATTAACATTAGCAGTTTTTAACCATGACCTGAGCTCTGACAAGCTGTTTCCACACTGTCAGTCTCTCTTCTTGAGCTGGCAAGTCATATATACTAAAACTGTCCAGACTTTATCTGTGCAGTTACTTAAAAAGCCTATCTGGTGCATTTGCCTGTCCCACCAGTACAAAGAGAGCCTGGAAAAGTCTGAGTGACCTGTTAATCTGAGCAATCTTATTGGATAGTTTAAAACAAAATATCAACATGCATCATCAGGTTGGCTTGAGACTTCTCACTCATCTTTCTATTTCAGCAGATTTTTTTTTTTGAGAAAATACCTCACTGCTCTTTAGTGCAGGCATTGAGTGAAATACTATTTATTAAAGAGATAAATAAAAGGAATTTCCCCACTCAACCACTAAAATGTTAATTCAAAAAAATTAATTGGGTAGAGTGATTAATGATTTAGAGGTATGTATGTTCCTGAATTTAAATATCATCTGGCCTTTTCACTGTGCCTGTGGATTCAGGAGCCCTTTTAGAATACTAGCTCTGGACATGCTGCTAGAAGGAGACCTGAGTGAGAACCTAGCAATCTTACCAGATTCCCAATCAGCACAGCAGACTAGACAACAGAGAGCTCAATGCTTTTCAACTTAGCTATTTCAACATAATGCTTAAATACTTCCACAAATCTTGAAATCCCTCTGTTTTGCCAGTTTATACCAAAGTAAATGAATTCCTTCTTTCTTTAACTCTAAGAGATCCTACAATAAGAAATCTGCAAACTAAATGAATGTGTGAGTGTAAACCTGATGCTAAGCATGACATATATGAACTGCTACATGCTACACGTGAGGCACTGGAGCTGGTTGCCCAGAGAAGTTGTGGATGCCCCAGCCCCAGAAATGTTCAAGGTCAGGCTGGATATGGTTTTGAACCATGTGGTCTAATGGAAGGTGTCTATGCCCACAGCAAGGGGATAACTTGATGATCTTTAAGGTCCCTTCCAGCCCAAAACATTCTATCATTGCTACATACATAGACTGGTTAGTAGAAAGAAAACTTTGGAGCGCAGAATTTTAAAAGTAGAAATAATATGTAGTAAGGTCTCAGTGCTATTACTTAAAAGCTTTAAGCAGAATTTGCTTTCTAGGAGACTTTATAAATGGAAAAACAATTGCTCTCTCACATGGTGACTTTACATTAAGTCTCCACTATAGGAAAAAAAAAATAAAAACAAACAAAAAAACCACACAATGATAAATAAGAAGCAGGAGATTTTGGCAGGCAAAAGTTATGGAAATGTATAGTGAGAGGAATGTGTGCATCTGTATTATTCTATTGTCTCTTATAGTGGTTTAGAGACCTTTATCTGGAGGCCTGGAGACCTTTATCTCCCCAAACATCCTTGTAAGAAGAAAATGTCAAGTAATTCTCACTGTTAATAAAGTTCTGACTATTAGGTCAACTGCACAGCAAGTTCCTTCGTTCCTTCGTTCCTTCGTTCCTTCCTTCGTTCCTTCCTTCGTTCCTTCCTTCCTTCCTTCCTTCCTTCACAGTCTTGGTGAGCTCACTGCTGTCGTGGTAGTACGTATTTCCATAGGTTTTCTAGAAAAAAAATACATTTTACTTTGTATACTTCCCCAGTACAAGTCCTAGCTTCCTTCCTTCCTTCCTTCCTTCCTTCCCAGTCTTGGTGAGCTCACTGCTGTCGTGGTAGTACGTATTTCCATAGGTTTTGTAGAAAAAAAATACATTTTACTTTGTATACTTCCCCAGTACAAGTCCTAGCCAGTCTCACAATGGAAGAGTTGGAAGCTTTCTTTTGAGCCTTGAAAAAGCAACAATCTTGGAATTGTTTTCTAAATTCTAAGGCTCTTTTGATACAATCCCCAATCTGTCTGAGACAATCTAAAATAAAAGACAAGTTGCTAATGACATTTCAAATAAAGGTAAATATAAAGAGGCAAGACCTGATCCTCCTCCTATACAGACTTGAATGGTCCTTCTAGAACTCAACTGAAGTGATTGGTTCAATGCGATTTTTTAAATTAAAAAAGGTTTCTCTCATTCTTGTTTCAACAAGGTTAGTGAGTTGTGAATTTGAAAGTAATTTACTTTCTCTCATATCTAGTGGATTCATGGCATAATGGGTTTTTTTTGTTTTATTTTGTCCAAATGGTCAATGAGCACTACCAGATCCTACGCTCACATCTTTTAATGGACCTCATATGCTGAGACGCAAGTTGTGAACAGTTTTCATATCTGAATTTCCCCTGTAAAACAGGTAAACTCTTGTTATTATAATTTGAAAACATTATCTGAAATATCATCTGAAACAGGTACATTCTTGTATTATAATTTGAAAACATTGTCTGAAATGCAATGCATTGTAAACTATTTTGAAAGCATAAGTGAAAATTATTATAGAATTGCCAAATTACAATCTACTAATTGTTATCTAATAGAAAAGTGACACCAGATCTAAAATTTCACCACACCTAGAAGCCTAGCTCAAAATATTGAATCTTGATTTTCAGTTCCTAAATCTAAGTAGAAGTTAATAGTCAGGAACTAGATTTGTCTGTGGACTGGAAAGGTACATCAAATCATCCATGAGGCAAAACATCCTGAAATGCAGTTCTGAAGACTTCAGGGTTCCCTCTTAACTGGAAAATCTAATGTTGAACTCCATATGTAAATACAGTGGAATGCAACAGAAATGAACCATTTAAAGCAACAATGCAGAAGTGGGCTAAAGCACATATTCAGACTTGTCTTGAAGCACATTCTTAGGTATGTTCCTCTGAAAGGTAAGTTACTAATTATCATAAAAGTCTTTCTGTCTTAAGTCACCCAAATGGCACAGCAAGCAATTGATAAATAACTAAGCCCATGTCTCTTCCCATGGAGATTTATTAGCAGAGGAAGGTAGGACATGCGAGGTTTGTTTCTTGTTTAGTTATTTTTATATGTTTTGTGTAGTTCATGTGTAAGTCTAGTCAGATCAAGAAGCATCTTTTTTTATTAGTTTTACTCTACTTTTAATTACCTCTTTTTTCTGCCTAGGTTTACATTTTTATGTTTAACTTCTTACTGTGTACCCTCAAGGAAAAGAAAAGCTAGTGACCTTGAATGGAAACCACTGAAAGGGGAAAGTTTTTGGATCCTCCAGTTGTTTCTTGGGGTCATTCCAGAGTAAGTAAAAAGGTTCCTTTTCCGAGTGGGCTGCTCAGCCATCAGACTGCTGTGAGGCAGCAAAGCCAAAAGACCACAGACAAAATAGTGGCTGATGCTGGAATTGGTCACAGCAAACTCTGCACAGGGGAGGTCATGGTTCTGAAAAATGTCAACTGGCAAACGCTTTCAAATCTGTACTTGCTGCTTTGCAACAAATTTCTTCCCAAAATGTCCTGTCCCAGAGCCAAGGGGACAAACAATATTCATATATCAGGCCAACCTCATCAAACTGTAAATAAAATTGCAGCAACAGGCCAGCAAACTTCTGTAACCTGAATATTGCTTTTCAAGTGAAGGACAGTAATTAGCTGAAAAATGCAAGGTTGCTGAGCTGTTCTTAAACATGTCCTGAATTTATTTATAGGGAAGCAGAGTGTGTTCTGTATCTCAGTAGTGGCTTAAATTAATGAGAGTTTCTCTAATCTTTTCCACACTGGAAATAAGGTGTTAATAGCTCTAAAATGAAATAGTACCTAAAACACAACTCAGTCATTTTCTTCATAGTTCAAAGTTATTTGCATAAGATATATCACCCTTTGCAAATATTTACTTTGCTATAGCCAAAGACACTGCAAATTATATGTGATGGGTTTGAACTCCTGTCTTTCACACTTGTCTTTGAGTCTGTGTCTTCCACTCTTTCTTGTTGGATTCCAAAAAATGAAGAGAAAAAATAATTTCTTTCTCAAATATAACCCAACATGGACTTCAAAGTGAAAGACCTGAATTCTACCTATAAAATTTGATTACAGCCTGATTAAAAAGATGGGGGGGGGAAGGAGCTGTATTCATGGGCTCATTACAGGCACAAAAAGGGGATGCTCATACAGACCATAGAGAATTTAAAAGATTTATTTATGATGTATTACTGTAATTTTTAATTTAGACATGCAAATTTTTTAATTTGCACTGACTGCTTTGCCTTAATGGTTTTGATTAATACTTGGAGGTAGTGTTTGTGAAAGAGATTTATACTGTGATTCATCTGCAAAATAATCAAATCATTACCAGCTAATGACAAAGCTGTGAAAAATGATATAGATATTGTGTAACTCCCAGCTATTGCAGTGCACGTGAAGGTGCCCAGTTCTTTCAGTAAATGTGGACTTATGTTAATAACTGCTCTGAAGTTTGCTCTAATTTGGTAACAAAAACCATTGATCTTAATAATACTGCATGATAAAAGTAGCAGTGATTAACATCTCTGAACCCTACATTCTGTGAACCTGCTGAAGTTGGAGATACCCCTTCTTTTAATCTAGAATGGAAATCCCGTAGAAATTTCTACCTGTCTGTGCATCTTACTTCAGTACTCTCAAATCATAAAGTCTTGTCATAGAGAGGAGAGTCTTCAACAAAAAGTGTAGGTAATGCCTGTGGCTTTTGTTATTAACAAATAAAAGTAAAAATTACTGACTGTCAGTTTCTAAGCTTTTTGCAATTAGAAGTTTCTTGCTTCCTATCATGGAATTCTCACTTCATCTTCTTTTCTGGGAAATATGTTACTGTAAGACTAGTGAAAGAATCACTTGAGTGCTAACACGATATTTTTTGCATGAGTGCATGGCCACAGACATACATGCATAAACATGCATGCACAAAAAGTCCAAACTCTTAGAAACATCTCTGGATGAAGAAGAGACAATTGCAAAATAACCCCATAAAATTAGCTGCCAAGATATTCTTTTGCTTGAGTTTAAGCTTTTTATGGATTTATAGCAGAATTACCTTTTTCCTTTTTTTAAAGGCTTTTCTGAAAGAGCAGATATATCAGAACTTTCTGCTGAAAAACAGGAAGAAAACAGGAAGAGAAACTAGTTGCTTACCAGCTTGTGAATCTATACCTCTAAACCAATCTAGATCAACAGATGTAAACTAGAGTAGAGCTATTAAAAGCAGTTAAGCTACATGACTTTAAACCAGCTGCTAATCTGGTCCCATTGGTTCCATCAATCTAAGGACGTAGCCTCACTTCAGGCTTAAATTCAATTTAACTGCACGCTGCTGCTTCTCTCCTTTCCCTTGCCAAAGCATACCTTACTGATGTTTCACTTGTATCCAGTGCTGATTCAGTTCAGCTCACTGATCTGACAGAAGACTAACAAAAAAATACAGTTAATTTATTGATGTGACTCACTCTTCAGCTGTGGCATTGCTATAGCTGAGTTAAGGAACGTATGGGAAGCTGGGGAGAGTGTGTCTGTGTGTGTGTGTGTGGAGCAGCCTGCCCTTTGGAAAACAACCTTATTAAGTCAGATGAGGCAATAAAATCCCCTTTGTTACTCCATTGTGCAACTGGGGATCTCAAGCAAAATGAGAGTCCCACAGAATACACCAGCCTTCTTTAAGCTCTCATTTTCTAAGCAGAGCCACTGTCAGATCTCCTCATGATCATAAATCTATTCTTTGATTTTTCTTACTGCATGACTCATACTCTCTATCTGCCTTTCCACAACAGACTCTAAGATTTCAGCAGCCTACTTATGGATTAACAGTAACATCTTCTCTTCTGACAAACCATCCTATAAAAGTGCTTGGTTGTCTGATAGAGTGATTCAGCCATTATCACTTGAATAATCAAAACCTAGCCAACTCCCTGCCTGGGAGGGACACCAGTCTGGTGTACACACTCAGTTTTTCAACCCCATGGCTCTGTACACCTATGTTCCCTTTTCTGATCACAAATTTCAAGTGCCTGAGTTTACATACCAGCTTAGATGACTCACGGGTGAGCAAATTCAAGCCTGACCTACTACCTGCCAAATAAATTCTTTCTTCATGGGCAGAGTTCAAAACAAAGTCAGCCCTGGACCATAGCTGACTTTCTCCATCTGGAGAAGCATTCTGGAGGGTGAGCCAAATTCTAACTGTGAGAAGCCAGGAAAATTGAGCTTAGATGTGAGCTTTACTCTAAATTAATGCAATAGAAGGTCTATGAGTACCTAAATCCTGTCTGTTGAACTAGAACTATGCCACATTCAAGACCACTTCTCTCTAAAGCACTCTCAACTGCGAGCAGCAAGTCTATCCACTTTACCACAGAGCTCAAGACTCAACTGCACACTCTTCTTTCCTCAATGCCCTCTGCAGAGCCCCAGCTGCTTATTCATTCTGCCTCAGCTTTTGCATTACTGTGGTTGCTCCTACTCTGTCCCTGTTCTGGGAAAGAAGAATTCTACAGAAAAAGGCACTTGCAGGTAAAGTGGGGCAAATGAAAGCAGGAGGCAACCTGAGATTTAAAAAATACCTACACAAACATGTTAAGAAAAAAAAAAAGTGTCTTCTACATAAACACTCAGCGAGACAATGTGAGTTACCCGTGAGGTGCTGTCTGGTGGCTCCCTGGCTGTGTGTTCCTGTATCCCCTCAATTAATTCTCCTGAGAATGTCTTGGAGTAGAAAGTTGTTAGCAGCAAAATGTCACCTCTCATTCTACTTTACTTATCTGTGCTACCAAATAATTAATTAGGATTAATTTTAAGTATCCATCACACTGCTGATTAACACATTCATTGAAGTCAGTGTAATCTGCTGCAATTACTAAAAAAGTGTTCATTTTCTCTCCTGAAAATGGGCCAGCCTGAAACTGCTGATCTGTGACTTCATGAAACCCATTGATTTCAAAACCTAGTAGTGATTTGGTCCAGAGGAGTGCATGCACCATTATTTGTAGTCCATCCAACCTGTAACAATAAGAAGTATTGCCATGCAAATTCATACAGAACTGGGGCTAGATCTGCAAAGTGATTTGACAAATGCCAAGTGTTGCAAATATTCCAATACCTAACTTTTAGACACTGTGTTAGAAAGTTATGCAGCCTGGCTTGTCTTGTTTGCATAGAGAAAATTTGGCACCTCTGAATAGAATTCACAGAAGACAACAAGATAAGCACAAAACTGCTGAAATAAATACTGACAGAAAAGGATTTGGGCTGCACTGCTAAAAACACCAAGAGATTCTACCTGGTCTGGTTCCTTGACCCTTCTGGAAATGAAGGCCTAAGCAAGGAGCATCTACGCACTTATTCATGCCTTAAAAATTAGGTGCAATTATAAACTCAGTAGTTCAAAGTTAGATACCCAGTAAATCCAGACACTTTCAGAGTTGACAAGCACCTGTGCTGTAAGTTTTTAGAAGCTCAGTCTATGTTCATTTTGAAGTTATTTGCAATTGCATCCACAAACAAGCTTCTGGATTCTGACCTAATTCAACACCCAGAGAAAAGAGTAAAATTCTTAAATCCAACAACCACTTTATTATTCAAGCAAAACTAGGACTTAAAAAAATATATATAATAACATATACATTTTAATAATTGATAATGTGCATTTGTGGTTTCTTTTACCAAACTTTTTACAGCATTTGGGTGTGTAACCATTTCTTGGAAGATTTTTCTAGTGGTAAATATTTCATACATCAGGACATCCTAAAACTAATTCAATTTTCACCTTTACCACAGTGGTCTCTACCATATATTCACCACTAAAAATAAAGAGAAGAGAATTCAGTAATGTATTACTAGGACTCAGCCTCAGGCTAAGACACTTTAAAGAGAGCATATGATTATTGATCTAAGGTGGTCAAATTTAATGAATATTAGAAGGTTTTTTTTCTGGAAAAAAATACTTTACCTCCAGACATATCCACTTTCATTAACCTCTTGCATGATAATTTGACTTGTTGTCAATCAGTTGTTACTGATTTCTTATTTACAAGGTTTATATTTTGGTTCCTCATCAGACAGCTGGACACAGACACACACACATATATATAGGTAAAACAATGTTATTATCCTTGATGCAGGTTAATTTGACACATTAAATGGAATCTCTAGGGGTTTGAAAATTACTTATCTGCATCTAGTGTGCTTTAAATATAATAAGGCCCCAACCATTACAAAACACAACCAGTAAAAAATTGTGCAAGTCTTGGAGACTTCTACACTGGAACACTTAAAAAAGAACTACTGAAGCCAGTAAGAGCTGCAAGTTTCATTAGGCAAGACACTTACAAGACATGGATATAGAATTTATGAGGCAGGGTGATAGTGGCAAGGGACCAGAAATGAATTGTGTCTTCTTTAACATAATCATGTAGGTATGAACAATTCATTCCACATTACTGCTGATGCCTTGAGAATAAAGCTTCAGTCCATCTAAATATCTCCATTTCTGTTAGTGTGATGTCTTTTTATAATTTGAATAAGTGATTTCAAAAATTTCTTCTAAGTATTACCAGGCAGATCATGATGAGTTTATACCACTGATACACAAAATCCACTGGTTTCAATCTACACGTGGATGAGTGAGTCTCTGCAGCAGATTTGTTTCTCATAGTTGAATGATCTCCTTTTGACTCTACAAGAAGTCAAAATTCAGTTTGAAATTTAGACTTTTCTCGGATATATCGTAAAACCACTAATTTACAAATGATTCACACTGAAAATGGCCAGTTCTGAGTTGTGAAAGTCTAACTGTCTTCAGGTAAAAGAAATATACCATGAAAAGTTTACACCTTTAGTGGTTTTTCCAGCATGTGTGAAACCCCAATCACTTTAGTTTTGGTTTTCACTACCAAAAGAAAAAAAAAAAAGAAAAAGAGCTAATGACATCGTGCAATTTCCCTTTAAAGCTAAAGGGAAAAGGATTAACAAACACTTTTGAAGCCTCAGGTTTTTTCCTTCCAGAAGTACAAGTTCTCTATATTGTAGCTGGTTTGAATCTGTCTGGAGAAGCAACTGCATATTGTTGATATGTTGATACAAGTGTTCTGGAGAAAAGTACAACACAGCAGGGCACTACCAGCGCCAGCCAAACTGCAGCATTGCTGTACTAAGATCCTTGCAGGCATATGAAACCTGCAACACCTCCTGACTGCAGAAATCCAGTGCAGCTAGACACAACCTTACAGTCAAGGCTTCATTTGGAAGATTTTACATAACCTCTGTGCCACATGTCACTAGGCTCCACAAGCCACCCAAAGCTCCCTTGCATGTTCTAACAAACTTGTGACCAAAAGCCAGTTTACAGGCTGTGCAGTCCTGCAAGAGGAGAGGAGATGTTCTCTCCAATAGCAGATTGCTGAGATTTAATAAATCACCCCAGTGATCTTAGCAAGTAAAATCACCCCCAAAATTCAGACAAAGGCAACATATTCCTGCCAACCTGACTATGTGGGTAGTGGAGGGACAAAGAATGAGGTCTTCCTAGGAAGGGAGGAAGCAAAGAACATTCTTCCTGGTCCCTTTGAGAAACCAGTAGGAACTCTGAAATACAGTCTGCAATATGAGGAAGATGCACATAAAGCACAGTTCAGTCTTAGGTCAGTCCCCCTTGGTTATACCACCTCACTGGATATCCAAAAACTTGTATCACAGTTTCCCTGTTACAGAAATTCATCTATTTAAGCATACAGACTCTTTTAAGACTTATCACATTCAAGTAATTTCAGTTCTTTACACTGTTATTATATCTGGAAAAATAACTCCAAGCATAGTGTGAAATATTCTTCTAATATCCACTCTATATTTATTCACAGCAATTTTAGAACCATAGCTCTTATGCCACAAAGACCTTTTCAGTTAAATAGCATTCTTTGTCTTTAACACTTACTCCTGGAAGAATCATCCTATCCCCTCCCAACCTTTGTTTGTCTAGGCTTAACAACCCATCTAATTTAATCTCTCTTCACGAGATTAATTCTCCATTCCCATAAACATACCCATAATCTTTCTCTGCTTATGTGTTAAGGTCATCTTTCTTGAAAACAAGTGACCAAGAATTTGCATAAATTAATGACACCTTGTCAATGCTATATACAATGAAATAACATGAAAATACCTAAATGGTAGCACATCTTACAATTCTAATGGACTATACAATTGCAATAGACTTTCAGAGTTCCTCTGCATGGCAACTTATAGTCATTATGCAGATAAAATAGTATTTTCTTCTTTTTTCTCCCACCCTCTTAACTGATAAATGCATATTCTGTTCAAGACCAAGGTCCTTAAGTTCCTGGCTTTACAATCTGTGCCGGCAAATTTCATTTCATTTCATCACTTGCATCAACAAAATCATCTGGTTCTCCTTGCCTGATGATCCAATCCTTTATTAAGATGATCCTTCCCCATTTTATGTTATCTGTACGTCTCAAAATTACACTTGACTTTTCATTCCTGTATCTCCTATATCACTAACCAATAAGTTAAATGGGATCATTCCCAAGGCCAATCATGAAAACACTTGTAATAGTTAGTTCATTATTCCTCTGATAGTTTGCCTGTAAAAAATAATTACTACGATCAACAATCAAGTTCAGCCCATTGTCATTGTCTATGAAATCTAATAGAATCTTTGCATGGGACTTGTAAATATGCGTATTAAAAAATTCTTGGTCCAAGGCTTATAGACTGTCAGTATAAAGACTGGATGTTGTCCAAATTCTACAATTCTGAAGTACAGAACACTAATTTTTGCTTCTGCTAAGATATAGTTTTTACTGCTCTACTCTCATTTCCTTTGGACATCATTTGTTTTTTTAGATTGAAATAGTTCAAAACAATCATGCAGCTCTGGAAAATTTTCAACTTCAGAAGGCTTTTGAAATGAAACATAACATTGAGTTCTTTATATATACAGAGTAATGAAAAATTTTCATGCTGCTCATGCAGAAAGAGAATGGGAAATTTTAAAATTTCAGAACCGTTGCTCAAGGAGTCAAAAAAAATTAACCTCTAGAACCAGTTCTACCAAATACAGAGACTTATGAGAGAAAACACAATGACAGAATACCTCCTGATCTGCATGGCCTCAGAGGAATCAGCAAATGACAAGAATCGAGGAAGAGCAAATTTTCTAAAACCTCTCCCTGAATTTACAAAGAAAGAATGGTTGTGGTGGATAGGAACAGAGAAGAGTAGTAATCTATTATTGTCCTCTTTAGTCATCACCTTCATTGAAAACTGATGGAAAAAATTTATTTGATACTTGATGCAGTCCTTGGTACTTGACACTCCACCATCAGCATCAGCATATAGAAGAACTAGCTCCAGTCAGGTGGTTTATATGATTATGTTTATATGATTATATGATTAACAAGCTTTAGACATTTATTTTCTGTGCTAATTCAGAAAGACTTGAGAATAATTTAATTTGATTTCTATAGAGACTTTCTATAGAGACTCTCAAACATCTTAGAGTGTAGAGTTCACAAACTATAAACGCTTGGTTAATCCCAATTATTCTTTACTCTTTCTTACAGTTTTTTCACTTAACAGCATCATCACCCCTTTGAATTTAAATAATTCTGTTTCTCATAATGATTCAAGTTCTCAAGATCTGAATCCTACTTCTCAATCTGTTAACTAACTTTCCCATGTATCCCAAATTTACCTTTCTAAAATCCCAAGCTTTGATTGCAGCCTTCATCATTGCAGCAGTTAAGCATCTCACAATGACAGGTAAAGCTACTTTTTAAATTTCTGTTTCCTCTCTGTAAAAAGAAAATAGTTTCCCTGTTTTATAGAAAGACAATAAGGTAAAATTAGTTCTTTGCCTACAGAATCCATGGCTGAAGTAAGACCCAAACCCCATTCCTGAAAGCATCATACATGTGATAATCCTCATTAAGATTTAATCTGAATATGGGACAAAATTATGCACTGGGCGCAACATTAGTCACCGAAATAGGAAATATAAACCCTAACCTACTCAGTTTCTCTTGATTGTACTGCACCCATTAGTACAAGGCACTTTTTTCCCCCCTGATACTCGGCGCCTCTTTAACAAATATAATTTTTACCTGCTTACGTAATCTCAAGCAACTTGAGACTTCAGGATGCATGCCAAGTGCTCCAAAAAGCACGTATGTTCAGATCAGAATGTGTACAAATGAAAGCATGCTGATACAGTTGCTGATGTATTTCTGTTTCTATTTATTGCATAATATCAGTGCCTGGGCTCCCCTCACTTCTTTGGAAGGTATAGTCCCTTGGGGCCATGGAGATAACAACAGCAAACCCAAACCACCTGGAGACAGTATTTAGTAGATGATTAACCCAATAGTGACTCAGAATGTTTGAAACAGAAACAAGAAAACAGCAGGAAATAACTTGCACTGGGTAACAGGATTTAAATCCCAGCCCTATCCAAGTTAATGCTTAATGCAGAAATTCATTCTTGATATTTATGATCTTTCTTGAATAGTTCCAGTGTCATTTATGATGAATTCTGAGATGTGAAGATGATATGGGACAATGTATCAGTATAAGAGTCATGCACAAACCTGTTTGCTTCTGTGCACTTGCATTTATTGGAAATTTATAAAGATTCTTCTTTGTGATAATAGGAATAAGAAACCTGTAGAAACTTACTTCTTCTTCCTTTAACACTGATTTGAGGGTTTGGGGTTTTTTTCTTGGAACAGCTATGCAAACTGAACAACTGAGGTGGGAGAACAATAAAACTACTCATTGTGGCTTTATTTATTGCAAAAGCACCAAACAAAAGGCCAGTGTCAATCAAGTCTTACTATCTGTTGCTAGGAGAATAAATTAGGAGAAGCTTACAGCAGTCAAACTCCAAGCATGTTCCCCTAGTGTGGACAGAGAGAACATGCTCAGTGGAATCCACCTGGCTTCATCAGAGCTGGCAATCTTCCACACTACCACCAGGGAGTCATTTCGATTCAGGTTTCTGCTACTTGAGCTGGGATGAGGTGGAAGGTCAGAGTGTGAGTGGGCTTAGAAATCGTGGCTAAATAGTCTCAGTGGGTCCCAGCTTAAGGGCCCTGAAGAGCCTTTGTGGACAACACCCATGGAACTGCAATCTCTACTGAGCAGAGTCACAGATCAATTTTGGTTTATGCATTTACAATATTTTCTTATCTGTATTTTATCTTATTTGCACAAGCAAAGTTATGTGTTTAAAGGAGACCTGAGATTTGGGGGAAGAGGGCGTGTCTTTGATTTTTTTTTTAAACAAATATACATATATATATATGTGACATACACAGGAAGAGCAAGAGGAAGCTACGTGGGAACTTTTAGTATTTCCTGTTGTCATCTTGACAAGCTTAAAGTCGAGAATCCATCTGACTCCCTCTGTGGACAGCCTTAAACTGAAGCATAATTGTGCCTCATTGTAAAGTCACTGGGACTGCTCATGATGATCCACATTTAGGCATGCATCTAAATGTGATGTGGGACTATGAAAATTCCATTTAGAAAATCACAGTCCTGGAGTATGTTAATAAGTGAAATCCTTTTGGCTTTTAATTTTTTTTTTATTTTTAATGAAGTCACTGTGCTACTGCTATAACATTATAAAGCCTTCTGGATTGGTGGTCTCTGACAAAAGTCTGGGGGAAAAAATCCTTCAAGGCAGCAGCATCATACTAGGTAATGTCAAATTAAAATAAACAAACAAAAACCTCCAGTAGCAAAGAAACCCCAAACAAACCAAAACAACAACAACAACAAAAACCATAGCCAACAAAACCACATTTCTCCCCATTTTATGCAAGATTTTTCTTTTCTTTTTTTTTCCCACTAAAACTATTAAATAAATATGCTTGTATTTTACCAGTGTGCTTGCTGCAAAAAGTGCAATCTATTTGTACAGCAGAGAGAATGAAGGACTTACTGCTTAAAGGCACAAAAAGGGTGTGTAATAGGATTCTGGCATCTTCCCAGACAGCTTGCAGACAAATTCAGAGATGAACAGAGAAGTATCCTTTTTGAAGTATATTTGGCCAAGGTCTCATTCACAAACAGATAAAACCAACACATTTCTGCATGATAAGGGTCAACAGAATAGCGTATTAGTTTGAGAAGAGAACCCATCTGCAATTTTCTTACATAAAAATATATGAGGACACAACAGGAAAGCTGTCAGCATGACAGTTGGAGGATTCTGCCAAGGAGCCAGATGCTAGTGTCAGAAGAACATGTTCCACAGCTTGGCATCTGGGTTCTCTCATTGCCCTCCAAGAAGGAAGAAAAGGAGGAGTGATAAGATATGCCTAAATGAATAAAACTACAAGCAATTCCACCACCACCCCCAGCATGCTCAAATCGCTACTTCTTTTAGAAAATCCTCAGCTACATGTTCTCCTACATCTTTTAAATTAAAATGGAAGATGATAAATTTAACCCACTTGTGGTTTAGTATGTTGAAAAAGCATTTGCAGGTCTGAATACATAAGTCTCACATGATTTTAACTGCTCATGTGTGTAGCTGTGCAATTTATTTTATTATTTTTTGTTAGCTTTTCACAATTTTGCTGCAGTGTATATTTCCAGCTCAATTTTTATCCCATGTCATTATTGGGGCATATAATACCACATCTATGATTTACAGTTAGGAATAATTACAGCTTTATTCTTTCTCTGAACAGTTACTAACTGAGAAAAGCTGAGAATTATCTAGGGCAAAAACCTAAGGGTCGGTTTAAGAGCCAACAAGCTGATGAAGAACCATAGGGAATCACCTCACTGTGTGTGTGGGGAAGAAAGATTGTTCTTAGGATAGCTTTAAGAAAGACACAGCTGGTGCACTGTCCCCTTATGATTCTGATCTTAGAGTAGCAAGGTTAAGGCTGTGCTCAGTCCCAGGTCCTTTAGTCAGGTTCCCTTGCTATGGGCAATTATCATCTTGTACACATGTTCCTTCCCTGAGCCTGTCCCCATGATGTCTGAAAATGACAGCCTTGACTTGATTCTCAGGTGCTGCTGGATTTCTCCCTTTCTTCTGCTGACCCACTCTGATTAGGGAAGATGGAATGATTCCCTTCATTAAGTTGGTTAAATCCCATACGTAGAGATTTAAAATACTAAGACCAAACTCCTGATGTTTCTGACATTTCTGTACAGAGACAAGAAGGTAGGACCCATGTACTTTCACCTGTCCTATGAAATAAACCAGCTGCTCTCCTCTGAGCTGACACAAGCTTCTAAGATTAGATATTTCAGAATTGCAAGTGACATTTGCCCCCATACCTTACTCGGGATAGACATGAAGTAGCCACATAGCACTGATATTTTAGAAGGCATGGGAGCGATTTCCACCTAGGAGTATTCACAATTCAGGCAAAACAGCAGATGATTGATCTCTTTGCACTTATCTAAGTGCAGTTTAAGTCACCTTCAATACCAGTCCATCCCCAGAATCTTGAGGCAGAGGAATGAAGCAGAAGTACAACAATTTTTAAGTTTTATTCCCTCTCCATGTAATACTGTCTAGTTTAATTGCTGGTACTTGTTCACAAAAGCAATGGTTGATCCCATTCAGGCATTCTTCCTACTCCTCTTTCAACACAGCACCTGCAATAATGATGAAGGGAAATGTTTTTTCAAGTAACACAGAAGAATTCAGAAAACAGTATTGTAAGCTCTGTCCCGAGTTGTCTTGTTGTCAACAAACTGCCAGAAGAATCTGTTACAATTCACTGTAGGGACAGAAGGATAAGGAAAGCAAACTATCACTACTACTATAATACCTACTCTTTGGATTCAAGATAAAATATGCATTTAGGAGAAAATCTCATATTGTTTGACCTCCAAATTAAGAAAATGCTATCCATACAAACATAGTCAACGGAGCCTTTAAAATTAAAGCCTATGTTGGAAAAGTGAATCTCCGTATTTGTTTAGGAATAAAGTTGATCAGCTGAAATCAAAATATTATTTTAGTCACTGTCTATATTTTAAAATTCATTTGGGGTCTGAAACTCTGAATATTCTTGTTGCCTCTTCCATCAGAACTGGTAATAAAGCAACTGCTATTAGAACTGCTCCAACAATGAGATGTGGAACATGAGGTGAAAGAGATCCCAGATCAGTCTTCTATGACTGTCACAGAGTTCACAGTATAATAGGAAAATTTACTTTCAGCCAAGTGGACATAGTGCAAAGGAGCTTATGGGAACCAGCTGAAGAAAAGGTCCATTTCTATAATAACGTTCTCCTATTTTAATTTAATTTGTTGGTACCAATTTTGTCTATATTATGTTCTTGGCCTTACTTTAGAGCTGAGTCTAACTCATTCTTAGAGAAATTATGTTCCCTAATCTCCTAAGTCAGTCTTAAAAAAAATAGAAAATTCAGATCAGCTACTGCTGACCAGAAAATTAACCTTTTCCTGCTGTCCAAAAAAGGAGAAAAAAACTTTGTCATTCATTGTTTCCATTGTCACGTTTGACAAAAAGGGACATATTAAAAAAACATTACCAAGTCCATTTTTTATTTTAACCTCCTTTTTCTTTTTATGAAGTGAAAAAATATCTGACCTTGTCAAGCCAAGGCTGCTGTATTCTCTTTTAGTTTACTGCTAGGGCAGGAAAAATGCTGATCTTGACACCTCTTGGAAAGACATCAATAAGAAGTCTAGATCCATCAACTTTTATTGCCACATGACCACTAGGACAACCTCGTGAAAGAAAACTTTTTCACACAGAATATGCAGTAGGAAGATGTATGTAAATGACAAAACAGCAAGAGCCTGGAAATGCACAAGAAGCAGTGCTGATCAAAGTTTGAGGACACTTGTCATTATAGGATTTATCTGACATGGAGAACTTTCTGTGACATGAAATATATTAAGAGAGCCTCAAACAAAAGCAGAGCAAAGCAGAAATTGTGTGACTTAGAGGAAGTTAATAACAGGGTACAGTTTTGTTTTCAATGAAATTAGGTTGATGTTTCTTGATTCCCATTATATCATCCAAAAACTTTTTCCCAATACCTCTGGGAAATAAGTATCTTACCAGTGGCCAGAGCAGAACTCTAAGTGACTGTGCAAATATCATGGTGGACCTGGTGGACATGAAACACTGTGCTGGGGAAACAGGGGAGCTGAACTTTGAGTGGACTCAAAGTACACTCAAGGGCACAGGCAAGAAGTTTGACTGCAAGGTAAATAGACTCTTCAAGCAAAAAGGTCCTGAGTGCTGCCCATAAAGGGCTAGAGTACCCCTAAACTGGGATACTTTGTGCTCACATCCGGTCCAGGAATGTCTGCATTCTGAAACAGCCTAATATGATGTTACCATTTTCAGACCTGTTGTGCCAAAACAATTCAGAAGTATTGAAAATCTCAGTGGACCTCCAAACCATCCAGTAGTGCCAAAGAGTTCTGCTGATGTACAGCAAAGTTTGTAGTAGCAGACCACCCCAGCTTTTCCAGTGCTTGTCTCAAATTTTGAAATCTTCCCAGGATCTGTCCATGACGTCCATAATTTATTTTTGTACCTGCAGCAGCATTGTATATTTTATGTGATATGTTATGAGGAAATTGATTCGAAATAAAGTTTTAAATTCCAGTGCAGTTCCTTTGTTTCAAATTACCAAGAAATGAGTAAGGAGAAAAAGAGAGTATGAGTGCTTGCTTCACACTTTTTATGCCACTGTGATTCATGACAGGAAAATTTCATTGTATGTTTAGAGTCTTTAAAGAGATATATAACTAACGAAATAAGAATTTTTACAATCAGTGAACATTTGTTTCCTCCTTGCCTCCTCTCTCCATACCCAAACCCCAGCTACCACATAGAATTTTAGGAGAATATTTTGTTGGCTATAATTAAACTATGTGTGTTAATTAGGATTAGATTTTAAATGCACTGCTTGGGAAGTAGAAAAAATACAGGATCTGAATGAGCCCAAATTGAGATGACACTTGAATTTACACAGATGTTTCCACAATCCTAATTTCAAATTGATTGTACTTCCTGAACAGTAAGAAGCCACTTTCAGTTATTTATTCAGATATGCACTACTTTTTTTCAGTGGGTAGAAAAATGTCCAGTCCCATTGTTGACTCCTTAAAATAAAATGATACCAAAGAAGATTTTGACTGGCAATAAGTTCCACAAAACCAAAGTACCCAGATCTGAAGGAGGACATCTGTAAGGATATACAGGATATACAGAATCTCTAGTTCATAAAGATTATTGCTGTTGCTGTTGAACAGAACACAGGAGGTTGATCCATCACACCCATATGTGCCACCATATATTTACACACCTGTGCACACAGAGGAGATCTGTCATACAAAGCCAACACAACATGGCTCTGCACCAGGAAAGCCTAAATTATTAATCATGAAACCAAGTAGAGCCTGAGGGCTACTTTGACTTAATGGCAACTGGCAGTGTCCCCAAGAGACTAAAATAGCAGCCATTAACCCATGTGCTCATTTGGTGTTTTTTCCCTTCTCTTTTATCACAATCTCTAAACCAGTGTCAGGCAGGGTTGGCATCTCACTCTCTACAGACATGAACTCCTCTTGCCTGGCAGCTGATGGTGTCTACTGGAGGAATGGCATGGCACAAGGACAGCATGCTCCATGGACAGATTCAACACAATACCTTCATTCACAACATTACTATTGGCCTGGTAACACTGGACCCAGATTTACAAACTGGCTGCAGAAAGGAGCTTATCACTATTATTAATGTATGTCCTTCTGGTCTGGCCAGGCCTTAGAATTTTTGCAGAAGGAATTCATTTAATTTAAAGCTCCATCCAACCTGATTTGGGAATAGTCCTAAATGATGGAACTCATCGTTTTTTTCCTGGCCACATCTGTGGCACAGAATGTTCCAAAACATCAGAAAGGATATGTCTGAGCAAGTTTTTCATTTTCTTCCTAAAAATTTCTAAAAGAATTAATAACTTTTATCAGTGAGTTGAGCTGGGCTTGTGCAGACAGCTTTCATACAAGCTTCTCCATACTGCTGTGCCAGTGATCTGTAACATAAAACCAAGTATGTGAAAATTAATCTCTTTCCACAATGAAAAAAAAATCTATTCATTTTTTCACATTGAAATCTTTTTTCCAATTTCTTTCTCCCACTTCATCACCAATTATACAGCAATGTTGGATCAAATGTGAGTAACCGGGTTGAATTCCACCAGCTTGTGAATAAGGAACGTGATAAGATAATAGCATGACTGACTCTGGCACAACTACTTATTCTTCCATGTGGTGTATTTTAGTTTTCATACTACACTATGAACATTTTTTTTACAAATTTAGGTCATGCTCCACCTTTGGCTCTTGTCAGAAATTCCCTAGTCTATGTTTATGTATCCTGAGTGTAAAATCAGAATTGCATTACTTAAATTTGCAAAAAAAAAAAATCAATTGTTCTTTTGTGCAGCATGTGACATTGGGACCACATTGTACAAATAACAACTTGCACAAAAGTATAAAGTACTCTCAAGGGGAAAGGAGAGAAGGAAAATCCTACATGGATCAGCCAATCCTTGAGGCAACCGCTTACTTCAAAAGCAGAAACTAGGAGACCTTATATGAGTCATAGATCAATGCTGTCTTTGGATTTGCGTTTGAAGAGCCAAGCATCTTGAGTCAGTTTGAGGCAAACCCGCCCTAAATCTGTACCTGAATTGCTGGGCAAGATTCTCTCCTGACTCAAATCAGATTGGGAGGAAAAAGTAAATGCTGGGAAGAGGAATTCAGCATCAAGTATGATTCTCACCTTCAGGTTAATGTAATGCCAAACTGCAGTCCTGCCTGTAGAAGGGCTCCAAATCACAACCCTGTAAAACAGGAACATAGGTCTCAATAACAAGTAGCTGCAACAAAAAATAACAAGGATTTGGGTTTTTTACAATCTTGCAGCTTCCTCTTGTCACTAAGAACATGAACAACTCTTCGCAGTTTGCCTAGGAGCAATTATTCAATCTAGAGTAATGAAGACAAGAAGCTCTGTAGCAAATGTCATCATCCATTGTTCACCACCATCAGCAAAAATGACACCTTTGACTTGCATTCAATTGATTAAAGTTTAAGTCCATAAAAGCTGCCCTCACATCATGTTTAGTGTTACTTATTTCATTAAATGTCAAAGTAACTGGTAATTAGTTCAATAGAATTACTAAATATTATTACTTCATATAAAATGCTCCATAACCTTTCTGCACATCAAAGCCTGTGATTTACACCAAAATCATTGCAAGTCAATGCTTCCACACACCAGCATAAAATCAAGATGCCATACCGTGTACTCAGCTAAAATGAAATCCCTCCTGTTGATTCCTCCTCTTCAGTTTTTCTGTGTATGCACTTCAATACTTCTGAGAATTTTAGTCTAACCATATCTGAATCTTGCCTAAAATAGGCATCTGCAGTTCTACCAATTCAGGCCATAATAACAACAAAACACCTTTCAGTGCTCTTATAATTGTAGGCATATAGGCCCTATCATATCTTACACAGTCAACCTGTATCAACTGCAGTGGGAGTCACATGAAACCAAGGCCAGAATTTGGCCTACAGATAAGGAAGTAGTGCCAGCAAAGTGTTTCCACTGAAAAGTCAAAACAAGTTTACCAACTAAACAAAGTAGATTTCCTGAAAATGACAACAGGTATAGGTGTAATTTCAAGAACAACTTGAGGGTTTCACCAGCCCTCTCTTTTTTTCACTGTCTTTTGAGAAACAATTCATTTTATCAGAAACTGCATATGTGTGCTTGTATGTGTGAACAAAGAGTCACTACAGAAATAAAGTGTTAACCAACTTGAGGTTTTTCTCTTTTGTTTCCTGGCTATGCAAGCCTGTTTTTTTTTCTTTTATTACTGTAATTATAAAATTATGAGAGGGAGTGGTATGTTGACCATCACGTGCAGGATTTTTACTGCAAATTTTTAATAGTGGTTTTTCATGTACATGAGTGCATGTGACTGTAAATGCTCAGTGTACACATGCATATGTAGATTTTAGTGCTGTGGTGTATTTGTATGTCTGTGTATGCACATACATACACAGAGCAATATGCTCACATAAATACATTGCTGTACAGCTGTGGTAGCTGCAAACAGCTCAATGTAGTTGTACAGCTATCTGCTGCAGGCTGTATTCAACAATATTCCATAAACACATAGCAAAAGCAAAGTAAAATAGAAATCATGGGTCTGTTAGTGGCTTTATCAGCAACGCAGTCCAGTGTTTGATAGGTAAAGGCTGTAAATACTGTAAAAATGCAAACTTTATAAAGTTTTAGATCAGGTAAAAGATGTGAAGCATTGCTGCCTCTTCTCAACTCTTCATTTACTGAACCACCTCTGAGGCTCAAAAATAATCAATGCCTTAACAGACAAGCTCATTTCTGTTATTACTTAATATAGTTAAATGAATACTTACTGCAGATTAATCTAACTGATTAATACCTCTAAGGAAGGGTTCTGGTTGGTCTGTCATGTCTATGTCTGCCTGACAAACAGTTCCAGGAAGGCTATTTGTATTTAAGACTTCTTACTGAGAAGTTGCTCTTGGTGCCATAATTTTCTTCTTTTAGAAAAATAGATTTTTTTTCTTAAATTAACAAATCAGGAAGTTGCTGACTTTCTGGAAACTTCAGCTGAAAATAATAAATCCACCAAAAGAAAAACAGTAGTTTAGTTGGAAAAAAAATACGTCTGATTTCACAGAAAACAGAGATTTGGCAGATACTGACCTTTTGAAGTGGAGGTAAAGTTACAGTCTAACTCCTGACCTAAATACATTGCTTACATATTAAACAAGTATCTGGGAGGAACAAGAGTCAGGACACCTTGCATAATTTTGACACAGTATGAGAAACCCAACTTGAATCTTTATCATTGGCTTCCTGGAGCACCAGCAAAGCTCCTTTTCACCAGCCAGCTCTGCCCTTTCTCCTGCCCCACCTCTGCCCCCCAGCCCTGTGTTCCTCAGCCCCCTCTCTTGCCTAGGAAAGCTGAGCAGTTTTTTCCTCAAAGTTGCTGGATAAACAAACTCACCTGAGTGAGTTTTATACCTAGAACTACATGGCAGAGACACATGGTCAAATCTGCTCTTTGGCTTCATCAAGGAAAACCAGGGAGTGCTGAAATTTCATCTTGTTTTCTCCTTTTCTTTGAAGCCTGCATTGCAGGGTACTTGTTAGCATCTGTCTGGTGGCATCTTCCTCATATTCAGAATCCTCTTCACCTCTTGGTCACAGCCTCGTGGAGTGAAAGCTGGTTTTGCAGTGTGCACTTTTGGTTGCCCGTCTTCAGACAGCTGAAGTCAGATTCCCAAAGTTAATCACAGTTTCCTGGAAAAATGTAGCATTAATTTTAAATGCAAATTATTGAAATGTACAACAAGTAATTCATATTTTCTAATTAATAAATACTGTGTGCATGATGCATTAGTAACACTATTAAATATTTATCTATAGCTGGAGATATTGTGAATTATAATAAATTGTGAAAGGATTCTATTAGCTTTTTTTAAAATAAATAAAATTGAAATTGTGATCAATATAATGAATACATGACATTAAAATTCCTCTTGCCACACAAAACCATATCTGTTTATGTGTTTTATGAACAAATCTCATAAAAATGTTGGCAATATTTAAAAACAAAATATGTTAAATAAAAATAAAATCTACTATGGAAAGTAAATTTAAATATTTAATGATATAATTAAGTCTTATTAATGTAATGTTCTTTATTTTTTTAGATTAAAAATTCACAAGAATTGTCATCCTCTTTCATCTTAATCAGATGGTGTGTTTGTCATAATTATTTGTTATGTATTTTCATTAACATTTGATGAATATTAACTTTGCAAAATAGAACAATCTTTTTCCTGAACAAATCTGCTGGAGCAATATAAGGCCAAGTGCCCTGTGCCTCTGCTGCAGCACCACTGAGGAGGCAGCAGAGCGACAGGAGGATTCTCACCAGCTTCAAGGACTTTTCCCTCCAGCCCATTGCCAGGTGCTCCGTCATGCATGAAGGCAAGTATGCTAAATTTGGGTTTTCACGTCCAATTTGCATTTCTGCTCATCTGGGTCAGACTTTCAGCCATGGCAAACTGATATAACTTCATAATTATCCCAGTTCAGAGAAGGTGAAACTTCACAAAACCTCTCCTCAGTCATCCTCTCCTGATGCTGCCTCTCCCTGTGTGCCTCTTCAGAGCCCAGCTCACCCTCAAGCCTCTGAAACAAGCGCAGGGAAGATTTGGAGAAAGAGACGTGAGACCCTCAAGAGTGTTTATGGCCTAACTTTGCCCTGCATTTCAAGTCTGCTGAGCATTACTCCTCTGGAAAATGATGACATACAGGCAGTATCCACCCAGAGCTGTGAACACTGCCTGTGCAGTAGTGGGGATGCCCACAGACAATAAAGGCAGTGGAAAGTGAGATCCTCTCTCCTAAGGGCTCTGTTGAGCTTCGGGGTCTTTTATCTTGCACAACTCACATCAATGGGACTACATATCCAGTAACACATGGAAGGGTTTTGATGAACTCGTGGCCTTTTGCATTCTTTCAATATGTTAAGTTCTAAAACATCCACAAATGTGCACAAAAGCTTGTTACTTACCTTAGCAAAGCCACTGCAATATCTTCCCATGACTGTTAAAATACTTTTGAGTTGAATAAAAAGAAAGCTAAAATATTATTAGAGACTGTGAATTTAAACATCCAGTCCACAATCCCACCAGAATTGTTTACACAAAACCATGGCATCAACTTATTTTTAAAGACTTGATTTTTTCTCCTTTTCAATTATGAAGGATAAAATAAAATTGAGTGACTGCAAGAATAAGTAATAGATAATGAGGTATTGGGATTTTTTTCTGTATATAGAAGTCATTAAAATGACTGTTTCCTTCAACTGCTTAATTTAATCTCTCTCAAGCAGGTTTTTACCTGTTCTGCTCATAGTAATGTACAGGTATCAGATGTGTTAATATGATACCTCATGGGTCACACCCTGCACTTGAAGAACCACTTTAACCTCTTCATTACCCTGTGGACATAACCTGCACCTCTTCCCATGGGCCTGCTCTCCCTGACCTACAGAGGGGTAACTTTGTGGAAAAGGATGCGTCAGCAGTCAGGACGCATCACGGGGTTCCTTTCCTCTCTACCCTCTGCACAACTCTTTGGGACACTTCTTCACTGCTGTACAAGCAAGGCAGGTAATCACAGTTATCTTTGTAAGCCAAAGCTAAAGCATTACGTTTTTATCTGTTGCCATTGGTTTATATTCTGTCCCTTGAAGTTAATGAAGATTAGGCATTGCACGGGAACATTTTTAAGATGGAGAAAATGCTTATTTTCCCTGCAAGAAATCCCTCTCTGATAGACACATATGAAAGTATATACAATATTTTCATAAACTAACCAAGCACTGAAATTATCTACATCCTAGAGAAAGAGTCAGTTACCTGAGGACTTTTTTTATGGTATGATTAGGGCTGAAAACAAGTTTTATTTGACATCTTGAAAAAAACAGAGGCAGAAGCAATAGGGAATCAGAGGTGTGATGGGTGTCACAGAGAGAACAGTTACTATAAAGCACAGGCCAGGGGTGAACAGCAGTTAGGAAGCAAGTGGGGGACAGGGTCAGAGGCAGGGGAGTTAGAGCAGGAGGAGGGGTGCTAGTGTAAACTTTTCATGTTATCCACACAAACTCACAGTACTGAGTCACCAGACAAAGGGAAGCCATAATTTCTGGGTATATTTCAGGAGAAAACAATAATGCCTTCGTTATCTTAATAGTAACTTTTTGGTAAAAAATCTTCACTGGCCACCCTCCAGTTAGGAAGTTTGTGTATTGTACAGGCATTTGTGAGCAGAGACAATAAACTGCCTTGTTTTGATTCCCTTTACATCCATTTGGAGACATTTTTCCACTGTCTGCTGTTTAGAGAAAGAAGGTAAGGGTCAAGGGACTAGAGTTCAACCCCAAGTTTGAGCTACTGGCTCACTATGTGACCTGGAACAAGAAAACCAGAGAGATGACAAACTTCTCTCACTTCCCCAGCATTACTTTGTAATGCCTCTGTGCCTCTTAACGTTTAATGGGAACAGGAAGCATTTGGTGGGGTACTCTCAGATCAAGGAGGAAAATATGCTTAAATTATGAAAAGTTAATTGTCTTTCTGTTTATTATATGTAGGTGCAATGACTCTACAGGCAGGTTTGAGCATTCTTTGCAATTACGTTCAGAAACAGTCTTTTGACTCAGCAAACCTCTGAAGGTAGAAGCTGATAATTTCATGTGGACAGAGCATGTACCTAACAGGAGTGAGACTACAGATCTCTGTGGTTGTTGAATTTCAGCAGTAATTGGCCTTCCTTCACCTTCCCTTTGAAAACTTGCAGGTTTTATTAACATAAAAAAGCCTTAGGAAATTTTCTGGGCTGTATTTTATGGAGAATTCTGACACAATATACGAATCTTTTAACACCTTCTCTGAGGCTGTTGAGACAGCTGAACAAAAGAGGCAAACTACACAAAGGCTGAATCCCTTACAATCACTTTAATCCAAAATGAAAATAGTAAAACAGATCTACAGGCACCTAAGTACTTGTGATCCTGTGGACATCAGTCAAGGAATCCTTGCATTTTAATCAAACCTTTACTCTCAGGCAAACAGGACAAAACTTGAATGTCAGCCACAAAGATAGTGGAGGAATAAGCTGCGTAGCACAATCACACTGAGTATCAATTCCCTGGCTTTCCTGTTCAGAAAACATAAGAAGAGATAGAGAAGGGTCTGCTTTTTCAGCAATGTAGGCTTTTTCTTATACCTGTGCTGTTGATTCATCCTTCCCATTCAGAAACATAGACTGAAATTGTAAGTCAGCCCTTGTTTAGAGTAAACCTGTTGCTGTCCCTGAAGCTTTACCAAGAAATCTTGTTTACAAGGAAGAGATTATTAGAATTTATAAGGGGAGATTAGGAAGCAAACTCTTGATTTCTTTTTCTTTCTAGTGCACCAATTGTGAAATTAGAAGTTATGCTTTCCTCCAGCTTTGGTCCTTACAAGCAAATTAAAACATAAGGCATAAAGTAGGCTGGCTACCCCTATGGGATATTAAGCTGTACTGTCCAGCAGCAGAAGAGAAATACACTATGCTGTCCATTTCCACGGTGAAACTGGGGACTCAGAGAAAACGTCTCCTGGAGGTTTTTTTAGTGTTGCAGCTCCAATGTACCTCCAACAAGGCAACGAGATACAATCTAATCTACAGTGAACGTCAGGGAGGTAATTAGAGAAAAAGAGATGAACACAACTATATTCCCAGGCTTTTGATGCTGTCTTTGGCGGGTATTATTCTCCCTTTGACAGCCCTTAGATCACCCATTAACCATAAAAGGAGCCATGCCCATCCACTAGTTACTAATAAAGTCCATTATATGATTATATTTCAGAGACAAATGTTATTGATTATAGGCACAGAAGAAACAATAATCACTTTTTAGCTGAATGATTTTGTTACCACTTCATCTGTAATTTTATTATCACTTCACCAAAAGGCAACAAAGATGCTTAAATTAATGAAAAGCTTAAGGTGTCTCAAGCAAATTAATACCAAAGAGAATTCCGAGGAGAACAATGTCTTTATTGAGGAGCAGAATGGCAGAGTTACAAAAGAACTTAATTGCTACAGCCAGCTCAGTTTCCAGTGTTGGTAGCAGTGAAGGAGTTAATACTTGGGTGTTAATCATACAGAGAATTTCCTTGTGACATGAAGTGCTTGTAGATAAGCAGTAATATGCCTTGTTTTACAGGTTTTCTGTAGCTGGGGCAGGGTCCCTTGCTGCACAGCATATATTGAGAAAGACGGATACAGAGAACAGAGGTAATAGCTTTCCATGTCACAGCAATATAAACCAGACAGTTTTTATAAACTGGAAACATGGCTTTAATAGTAGTTCTATACCAGAAAAATCGCTCTGAAAACAATCATATAGATGGGAATTTTTTCCCCTTCCTAAGCAGAGGTGAAAAGGAAAGCCAAGCAACCCACACAAATCTATTTTCAAGCCTCACGGGAAACCCCATAGGTGAATTATGAGTCATAATAAGAATTATTTGTTGTAGTACTGTATGCAATCAATCAGCAATTCAGACGTAGAAGATTTTTACCCTCTGTCTCTATCAGATAAACCCCATAACCCTTTCAGAGGACTTTAAACCAGATGTAAATTGATGTGGAGCATGAGCAACTCCCAATACAGCCATATTCAGAGTGACACTTCCCCTCCTTCAGGGGGTTCTCAAACTTCTTCCACTCAGAATATCAAAGCTACCAAAACAGGAAAATAAAAATAAAAATAAAAGTCTCATCTTCCCATATTCCCAACTGCACAATCGGATGTTCCTGGACAGGTGAAAAATCCTGGCAGAGGAGTGAGAAGAAGCTGGGGGTTTATAAGCAGTGTGATGTCCTAGAAAATAGTGAATGGCAACATTTTTCAATGAAGTCCTGCTGAGGAGACATGATACTGACAACATGCGTGTGCGTTTATCTATTGTGAAGCCACATAGGCTTCAAGTGAAATATGAAGTGGAGAAAATATTCTACAGAGTGAATAGTGCAGTAGGAGTGGAAATGCAGAAAACATAAGGAAAGGTAATTTTCACTTTGCCCTCTACCCCTTGCTTGTCCCAGAGTCTCACTAGCAGTCAATCATTATAGATGTTTTTATGCAATGTTCCAGAACATCAAAGTTGAGACTCCTTATAAAGGAGAGCATATTAGATGACATACTCTCTGCTACTGCACATTAATTTATATTTTCCTTCTGTAAACCCCACCCCAAATTTTGTCATGATCTTCTACAGCACAGAGGAACATGGAAAACACTGAAAAAGCAAGAGATTTCTTGAACAACAGAACACATTGTTTGGTTCTTTATGGGTTTGGTTGAGTTTACCCAAACAAAAAGTGTGCACAGTCCTAAACAGAGACTGCCATCCAGGCTCTGATTCATCCCATTGAGGTCTCTGCATTTTGGGTAAATGTGTGTGAAATTTGTCAGAGGACTCTGAGCCTCAGACACAATATCCTTCACATATCCCCCAGGGAAGCCCAGCCAACCACAGCAGCAATCTCATGAAGAACCTTCCCCAGTTCATCCCCAAGGGCAATTTCATAGCCCACAAATTCCACAACCGTCTGATCACATTTACATTTTTCTGGCTTGGCAAACAGGTTATTATGGTGGAGGCATTTGAGGACAAGTTGAACATGCCAACTGTGTTGTTTCTGGGCTCCCAAAATAAATGTGGGTGTCATCCAGACATGCTGCTACATCCTAGTCTAACATCTTCCTCTCAAAGTTGTAAATAAAATGCTGGAATGTTGCTAGAGCATTAGAATGGCAAGGAATAGGACAGGATTTACCTGTACCAACTGCAGAAGGAGATCTACTCTCAGTGGCCTGTCAGATGAGTTTATGTTCCCTGAAAAGGCATGTTTGTTCAAGAGCCTTAAATAGTTAATTAATAAGATGCAGAGGCTATTAACTCCCAACTGTGATTAGAGCAGGGCTCAGTCACTTACAAAAAAACTTCAAGAGGCCAGAACCTTATTTGAGAAAGTCATGGTTATCCACTTTATGCATCAAAATGGGAATGCCTTGGCAATTCTTTAAATGAGGTAGTCCCATGTATCCCCAGCTTCTGACTCAGATGGCAAATATCTTCTAGAGCCAAAAAGCAATGATTCAGACCAGAAGTTAACAGGTGAAGCATGGTATCTGCCCTCTGATAATATTCCTAGCACAAAGACTTTAGTACCTCACAGGCAGTTAGTCTCATCAGCTTGTGGCTCCAGTGTGGGGCACCAGCCTTTACATAAAATCTCCACTTTGTTACATTCTGTTATGAGGGAATCCGAGTCTCTCTCAAATATGTCAATCAAAAGAAATTCAAGAGCAACACTCTGAACTAAACCAGAATTTGTGGAAAGAGCAGTGGACGAACCCAGAATTGCTGAGCATGATGGGGCAATATGCAGATTGTATGAATTCAAACAGAAGTTATTTACTTTGGTTTTGAACAGTGAATCATGAAATACAGGTCTCAGCATTAGCAGGCATGAGCAGAACCGAGAGCTATCAGTTGACTCTAGAATCACACTTGAACTGAAAAAGAGCACAGTATAGACTGTTTAGAAATTCAGAATTCAATATATATTGAAAAGGTTTCTGGATATCCATCATTGGATGCAGAGGGAAACAGAACGACAAAGGATGAGGAAAAGGCTGAAGTACTTAATGCCTTCTTTGCCTCAGTTTTTAACAGCAAGACCTGTTGTCCTCAGGGTATGCACCTTTCACCTTCCTGAGCTGGAAGACAGAGACAGGAACAGAAAGGATCCCCCAGAACCTTCAGTGGTGACCTGCTACACCATTTAGAAACTAATACATTTTTTGGGATGCACTGATCACACAAGGTACTCAGGCAGCTGACCAAAATGCTCACCAAACACTTTTAATCATTGCTCAGCAGTCCTGGCTCACTGAAGAGTTCCCAGTTATCTAGAGGCTAACAAATCAACACCCATCTACAAAAAGTGCAGGAAGGAGGATCCAGGGAGCAACATCTCTGCCAGCATGACATCAGTGCCAGGGAGGTTATGCAGTAGATCTTGAATGCCATCATACAGCACACATAGAACGACCAGGGGATCAGGCCCAGACAGCATGGGTTTGTGAAAGGCAGGTCCTGCTCGACTAACCTGATCTCCATCTATTACAACATGACCCACAATGGATGAGGGAAAGGCTGTGGATGTTGTTTACCTTGGCTAGGTAAAGCCTTTGATACCACTTCCCCTATCATTCTCCTGGAGAACTGGCTTCTCACAGCTTGGACAGGCAAACACTTTGCTGGGTAAAAAACTTCCTGGATGGCCAGGCCCAGAGAGTGATGCTGAATAGAATTACATTCAGCTGTCAGGAAATCACAAGAGGCATTCCTCAGGCTCAGTGTTGGGGATAGGCCTGTTCATATCTTTATGAATGACCTGGATAAGGGGAATGAGTGCACCCTCTGCAAGTTAGGGACATGGTTTGGTGGTGGACTTGGCAGCACTGGGTAAATGGCTAAAGGTCTTTTCCAACCTTAATGATTCTATGATTCTATGTTGAATTTAGCCATCAACCAAGTCTAGGTGCTTGATCAGAGTAAGGTTTGCAAAAGAAAGAATCATTGACAAATTTTACTGTGATTGAAAATCAACTTCTTATAGCAGAATTAGCTGCCATCAGTCTTGCACATCTTGTGCAATAGGATCTACTAGGGTTCACTGTTTACCCAGTGGGTGGCACTCCACTAACCTGAATTATGGTATTTGGCAAGTTAGGGAGTCAATGTATCAGTCAAAAATTACAGCAGTTGTCTTTCAGACAATGGATTGCAACTACCAATGTAATTACATCAGCTTTCATCACATACACAGAACAAGACAAACTTTAACTGAAAAAACAAACAACAACCAAGTAACCAACCAAAAAAGATAGCATGATGCAGATGAGCAAATTCACTACCATTCATGCACTTTATGCCCTTCACCTGCCTTCCTGTTCCTAGACCTTAGATTGTGGCCCTTAACATGAAAAACCTACAAAAAACCTCAATTTATTTTGTAACTCTAAGCACTTGAAGACTAGCAAAAATGAAGTCACAAAGCTGTAGTGATAATCTGAGATAAACTAATAGGCAAGTCAGTATGGAAAATAAACAGTGAGATGTGGCTACTGTTTCCACAGATGGACCTGTCTACAGCCTGTGGGTTACAGACAACAGAGGCTTCCCCCACGTTTGCAAATATTGAACCCCAAGCAAAAATTTCCCTTCAGCTGTTTTTCTCACCATCACCTTCTTAATCACCTCCATAAATACAGGTTCAAATGAAGGCACTGCAATCACTTACAAAAAAGAGGCTGCCACTAGCTTCCCTTGCCTGTACGCAATCCCTGTTGGAAAAGAAGCCCAAAGTTGTGGTGCCTGTTGGTCCCTCAGTGCAGCACCCTTTTTTTGGTTCCCTGCACTTTCATTTCCTCTGTTTCCCAGTCACAAAAACCAAATCAATGTCCCTTCTGTCCCTGCCAGCCCTCCAAGTTACTCCTTGGGAAGCTGTCACTGGCTGGGGAGTGCTGCAGGTGCCGCCACCCATTAGAAGAGCTAATGCCACAGTGCCAGTTTTGGCCAGAGCCTAGCGCTATCCAGGCCCACTTCCTAAACACCTTGATGTCTCTGCTTCCCCTAGCATGTTACTCTTTTCTCTTCTACACCTTTGGCAATGTCCTATTATAGACTGTGCATGTGAATGCTCATGGGATATTGAGCTTGTTATGGAACACACAGAACAGTAATTATTTCAACCAACCCATTGTTTCAGCAATACCTAAATTAGTACACCACGGAGGCAACTAAATCCTAAATACTGACCCAAACAGTGGTTCTGATTGACAGCTAGCACAACTCCATGTTTCCAACACACTGAAGTTTGTGAATTTTATCATGCAGTAGCAGCCACAGAACATGCCATTGCTGTTACCAACTCTTCCTGAATTTAGTGGGACAAATTAAAGGTGAAAGGTTTCATTTTTCAACCAAAAGCCTAATCTTTTCTGAAGCAATGTATTTTCATTAATAAGTTTAAATTCAGATCATCCCTTTTGAGGGCATTCTGTCTGGGCAGTCCTGTGGTGCTATATTACTCTATTGCTCTGCAAACATTTTTTTAAATATTCTGTTCCTTCTCCATTACCACCACTTCCTTACTCTTGGGACAAAAGGATCTTTTCCCTGATATTTTAAAGCATTAAAACAGCTCGAGGGGTAAAGAAAACACTTTTCATGTAATCTTTGAAAAGTTTAGTTGTCAAGGAGACCAAGACCTTAGCGACCAGGTATGGAGGCCTGTTCAGCTCACTAACATGATTGTGAAAGAAAGTGCAAGGACGCCAGTATACCTGGAGGCAAACATGCTTAGTGTTTCAGGAGCGTCTTGCTTCCTGACATACCTTTATTACACAACAAAACAGTGACTCAGATTTTCTTCTCTCTGGATGGTATTATCTGGTGAGAAAAACATGGTTAAAGGACCTTACTTGGATGATATATTGTGTCAATAAATCACTGGATTGAGGTATGCTCTGGAAATGTCATTCACAGACTGACACTTTCCAAAGAAGAACAGGTCCAAGAGCATATTTCATATAATTGCAGAATAAATGACAGTCAAAAAGTAACAAATTGGAAAGATGCTTTCCTAACTCCAGGCAAAAGGGACACAATCAAATGAGTCTTTCTCTGATATTACTTCTGTTGCCAAGATAGGGACATGTCACACAATGCCCAGGCTGAGACAGAGAGAGGTAGATGCTTGGCATTTTCAATTTTCACAAATTTTGTTTGCAGGTTTTATGTCTGTCCATAGTCTGTTTGCTAGCATTGGGGCCTAGAGGAGTGGACAGCATTTCACAGGAGACAATGCTTTTGTAAGGTTAACCACTAAACCAAACTATTTGTAAATATTTTAGAAGTAAATACAGAAAAAGCATCTGAAGTCTGAAAGAGCCAGGGATTTGCATCTTAAATACACTTAAAATTGAATAAAACATAATAAATAGTGAATATAATTAAAAAGCATTTTGTGATAAAGTGCTTAGATAAGCATGTGCAAGGAACATCAGTATAAAACTCAGGAGCCCCTAGAGATCACTGTCAGAACCAGAGTTAGTGAACATCTGTGTCAATGATTTAGAGAATGCAGTGTATGGATAATAGCAGGGCCTTTTTCAGATTGTCAAGTGCCACACTGACCACAAGGAACTCCAAAAGCCAATCCAGGGACTGTGCACAAAACTCAGGCTGGTGAACTTCCATGTGGATCATTGTGAAGTTCTGTATCAAGGGAAGAATAACCTAGACTTTGCTTACCTGATGCTGTATTCAGAACAGTTTTCATTAGTGGAGATGCTAATGGAGTCATCAATAATAGCTCTTTGCAATTCTGAGAGAAGCTTGCAACACCAGTCATAAAATGTTGGGTGTCATTAGGAAGGACAGTCGCAACAAAACCAAGAAAATCATTTTGCCACTGGGGACACCTTGCTCCACCCATATTTTTAATGCGTTTGCTGTTCTGGTCTGTGCATCTTACGACAGAACAGAGCAGGAGACAGGCCAGAATTAAGAAAAAAAAACATACCTAAAAAAACCACAGAGAAGAGCAACTAAAGTGATAGAGAAGGTGTAGCAGTAAATTTACAAAGAACAAAGACAATAAGGAATCTATATATAAGAAATATATGGTAAAATAGGACAAATTATTAAACACCATACTACCACGTGCTATTTGAAATATTGTCCTTTGTGTTTTTGGTTTCATTTTTTTCTTGCTTAGTGCATTTCTTCCAAAGTCCAAATGTGTTTTCCAACTGGCCCATTGTTCAGGGATCTAGTTTAAGTGTACTTTAAAGATGAAAAAGTGCAGACTACAGCAAGTTGCTACTTTGCATGAGTGCTAATAAAATGCCTACCTAGCAACAACTTCTTGTTTGAATGAAACACCACAGCCTTGCAAACCAGCACACTTGTCACATCCTGCCCAGCAGCAGTGGCCTGGAATAAATATAAGGAAAACTAATACAGCAAAGAACACAACCACCAACACTGGTGGATGTGTCATTAAAACAGACATTACCAAGAAGGGGAAAGGTGTATGATAAGTTTAACTCATGGTAAAATAGAGAGAGAATAGTTACTCCTACTGCAAGGAAAGAGCATTTCTTAACTGAAAAGCTTTTTAGGGTTACTTGGATCCCCTGAAACACGTTGAACAACTACAGTATAAATTCTCAGTCTGACAAGTTCCACTCCTCTAATGCTTCCTAGATATTTAGCATTTGTACACAAATACGTCTCTGGTTCCCACAAGTCAGCTTCCATGCAACAGTTTTAAAGTAATGGCAGATAACAGACTAGTCGACATTCTATTTAAGAGTCCCATTTTCAAAAGTATTGAGTTAGCTTGCACTTGTTTTGATTTTCCTTTTATTTCAAGTACTTTTAACCACCGCCTTTCATTCACAGCTTTAGGGTATCAGCTAAAGCAGGTCTAATTCCGTGAATTGTTTTGGTAGACAGCTTCTTGAGGTGGTTCAATCTAGATTTTTTTGTTGAAAGGAATTGTGGTTGTTTCTTGCTTATTTGCTAGTTGTTTTTCATATTGGAAGTGAGTGGGGAAGGGCAAAACAAGAACTATTTTTCATAACAATTGCAGTACATTTTTTGTTCAATAACACAGAGGTTGACCAAGCCAAGCTCAGCAGCACTGTCTCACCAGTCAAAAAATTTCCCAATGGAAATCCCAGATTTATATTTTTTAAACCTTTATGAACTTATGCTTTTTGCACCTCCACTAGTATATTCAGTAAGTGTATTTTTTTCAAAAAATGAGCACTCACAAGTTTCAACAATTTCCTCCAAAAACTAAAAAAATTCACACAAAACCTATTTTTATGGCTAATAGACACGTTCATGCAATGCCCCCTCTCTTTCATTTCCTGTCCAGTGAGCAGTCTAGCAGAGATCACTTAGACTAATATCTTCATTTTATGTTGAAATGAGCATGCTTTTTGTGGAAAAAAAACCCCAACATTTATGGCTTTTATGATAGTTCATCTTTTTATCATAGCAGAAAACAGACAAAAGAGCTTCTTAACATTTAAAGCTCTGGGTAAAAGAGAAAGTATAAAACACACACACAAGAGCCACTTGTTTTCTCATTGAGTCAACATGACCTTGCACATGAGTAGAAGTGAGGAAGGACAGGGCATACATAGGTCTTTTAAAATAAGGAATAGGATTCTACTATGGTTGACAATCCCAATCTTCTTAAGAGGATAAAAAATGATATTTCAATCCCACCTCTGTTTAATTTTCCTTCCCATCTGGGGGACTAAATGCAATACTGTTTTTTTGATCCTTACTAATTATTCTCCTTTTTTATCCCAGCCCCAAATCAATTGGAGCATCATAGTAGTTTTCAAATTAATTATTAGATTTTTTCCCTTGACTCATTTCTGACACTTTTATTAGAAAAGTGATTGATATATTAACACCATTAATTACTTATTTGACCCATTAATTTTGTCTATCTGCACAGACCTAATTGAAACAGCCTACACTGATTCTAGGATCTCATTTTGCCGATCGAAAATTAATTTTCAGGTACTCTTGACTTCTGAGTCTGTGTGATGGTGAGAAACACTGTTCCCACCTCACACATCTGTTTAATATTCCCACACTTCTTACTCAGTCCCAAAAAGACATTCAGATTCTGCCCCTGAAAGATTTCTATGAGCTTCATTCTCTTCCCTCAATAAACAAGACTACCTCAATAGGCCTCCATAAATGACAGTTCCCGTTCATTTGACATAATTTGCCTTTCCACCATCAAGCTAAATTTCTTCAATAGACTCTTAATTATTCTAACCCCATTATCTAATGCTATTATAAATGTTTAAATAATATTTGATATAGTTCTGGTCCCACTGAAGTTAATGGGAATATTGCTGTTGCCTTAATTAAGATCAAGATAAAATTTATATTGTTTAATTTGTCACATATTACTGTTGGGTAAAAACAACCTAGTTAGTATTCAGAGGTACTAAACAGACCCAGCTCCCAGACTAGAACTGGCAGGGCCTCAACACTTCTCAGGAGAAGTCTGGGAGGCTGTGCTACACAGTGGGCGAGAAGAGAAGGGAGCAGTCACAGGGTCGTGCACTCTGCTGCGTCTCGGCAGCCCCAGAAGGCTTCCCACGCTCTGGGATGCTCAAAGCCTTTAAATGGAGCGCTCGAGTCAGGATTCGTCAAAAGACAGGAAAAACACAGAAGTGAGAAAACGGAGAAAAGCCTTCCCCGATGTGAGAACAAACCAGATACATTTTTCCAAATTATTTTATTAAAATCTGGACAATTTTAAGAGAAGCATTTTTTAAAATCTTTGGCAAAAGACACCGTGTGCATTGATCAGATCTGGTTCAAAAAGAAATACATCTTTTAAACCAGAAACTAAACATTATTAATATGAAGATTTTTTGGCTGGTGACCATTTAGCTTTCATTAAAATTTAAAAAATAAATTACAAGCTTTTTTCAGCAAAAGCCATGGTTATTCTTATACTGTGAATAAAGCCATTAAAAAAACTGAACAGAGAAACTAGAATTTAATGTTTCTTACAGGTCTAATATTGTATTCTTTTCTCTTGTACAATGCCAGCTTCAGCAGAAAAAAACCTAAGAACGGATTAATTTGTGACATCTTTGTTATGTTCACGGCCAAGATACGATCACACCTACATGATAAAATCTCACAGTGCATTACTTCCAGGCTTCTGTGGAGGTGCCTCTCCTGAGGGTCTGGCTTACCAGAGTGACACCTTCCACAGAGACATCTGAAATTCTGCTGAGACCTCAGTTCTGCCATTGGGAAAGTCCCCCAGACACTTCCTCATTTCTGTACAGATGTATTCATCACACTAGGCTGGTGACTTTTAGGACTATGATCAATAAAGGCTGCCCAGGGGCTGTTTTGCCTCCTGTTTTGGGGAAAGGGTACAGCAAAAATGTTTGCATGGCCCAGTTTTGGTCATGGAGTTTTACAGGGGTGGCTTCTGTGAGAAGCCTCCTCCATGTCCAACAGAGCCAATGCCAGCCAGCTCCATGACGGACCTGCCCTGCCCAAGGCTGGGCCAACCAGAAATGGTGGGAACATATTTAAGAAGGATATTGTGCAAATGTAATTGCAGCCAGAGAAAAACTGCAAGAGCGAGAACTGTGACCTTGCAGACAGCACGGTCAGTGAAGGAGGGAGAGGAGGTGCTCCAGGGCATTGGAGCTGAGCTTCCCCTACAGCCCATGGTGAAGACAATACCACAGAGGACCTCAAGGGTGCAGAGATCCACCTGCAGCCTGTGGAGCAGATCCATGCCAGAATAGGTGAATGCCTGAAAAGAAGCTGTGAATCCTTGGGAAGCCCATGCTGGAGCAGGCTCCTGGCAGGGCCCTGTGGACCCATGGAGAGAGGAGCCCACACTGGAGCAGGTTTCTTGATAGGACTTGTGACCCCATGGGGACCCACACTGGAGCAGCCTGTGCCTGAAGGACTGCTCCCCACAGCAAAATGACCCACACTGCAGCAGCTCACGGAGAACTGCTGCCTGTGGGATGAACTCATGTGGGAGAAGTTTGCGGAAGGTGAACTTCCTCTTTCCTGTGGGAGGGGCCCCACACTGAAGCAGGGGAAAGACTCCTCTTCTTGAGCAGCAGTAAAAAAAACATGTGATGAACTGACCACAACCCCCATTCCCTGTGTCCCTGCACTGCTGGGATAGTGCTGGGAAGGAGGGAAGGGTGGGAGCAAGGTGTTTTTAAGATTTATTTTACTTATTCTCCTGCTCTGATTTTGTTTGTAATAAATTCAGCTAACATCCCTAAGTTGAATCTGCTTTGCCCATAATGGTATTTGGTGAGTGATCTCTCACAGTCCTCATTTCAACCCTTGAACCTTTTGCTATATTTTCTCTTCCCTGTCCAGCTGAGAAGAGGATTTGGTGTGGATCTGGCATCCAGCCAGGGTTAGCTTACTATAATATTGCTGCTGCTTCAGAGGCAGAGGAGCAGAATGGGCTGTTGAAAGCAACCAATGGCCCAAATAGAGGTATTTATGGCTAACTCCTCTCAGTTTCACCCTGTCTTTCTCTCACTGTTTGTAACCCATTTGTTACCATGTCATCTTCTACCAGCCTCAAAGAAAGCCAAGCCTCAACTTCTTCCCAGAAGCCAAGTGGAGAGGGTATTGAAACTCTGAACACAGGGTCCCTTACCACTGCAGCATGTCTGGATATGATGAGCACAGCAGCGAACTCTAAAATGCAGGAAAAAAGGTCATAGATGATTTCATTTTAAAATATATGTGCAAACAGAAAGGATGAAATTCTCCAGTGGGCTCATTTGTTGGGATTTCAACATGTATCCAGAGCTACCAGGTCTGAGCCCTGATAATGACTTTCTGCTTATCAGAACTGGGAATCCTGAAAATACAGTGCTTCAAATTCTTAAGCACTCTTGATGATTTTTTTTATTTATTTAAGACTCTGATTCATCCAGTCCTTCACCTCTTCATGAGTCTTCCAATGTTGCCCTCTCTTTCTAGATTGCTGGAAGCATCTTGCCAGTGAATAGGATCTATTCAGTGAATTCAGAAGTAAGGTTGCTTTGTCACAGAGCTGAGACATGATGTCCTACAGCTGGAGGCACTAAGAGGCTCCTTTCTGTCTCCTTTTCATTGATTCACAATATCCCACAATGCAATGAAAAGCATCTAGATGCCTACCCTACATCACTGAGGAATTTGCTTTGGGAATTTGCTCTCCAAGAGCTCCTGAATGCTTAGGTTATCTTTTACTGCCCCTTGTTCAAGACAAAGGTGAAATGTCTTCAAAGTGGTCCCTAGGAAGAGATTTCTAGACCAGTAACAGATTTCTGAATTATTGGTAGGATCTTGTAGTCTGAACTTCCTATATGCCCCCAGAGGTAGAAACTCATTCTGCAGTTGAGACCTTCGCTTTACATTGGAGTTCCCATTGTTTTTAAAACCTCTATACTGATTTGCCCCATGATGTTCTATTCCACTGTAACACATACTCAGTAATTAACACTTGCTGGCCAAATTAACCTATCTATTTCTTGCTTACATTAGTCCTAAACATCAGTGTAGCAAGCAAACCAATGAGGAGTCTGTGTCCCTCTGCTAGATCCCTGTGGTCTTTGTAACTAATGACAGTGCTACGCTTTCATCATCTTCCTAATCTTACGCTTCTATAACTCTCCTCTAGCTTGATATTTATTTGTATTGGAAGAGAATAGCAAATACATACTACAAAGTGCCTACTACAAAGCAATACTTGTATATAAAAGCACTTTCAGGCATTTATAATATTTACTGTAGGTCATCAAATATATTCCCTGCTGTGAAAGATCATCTTTCTTGTTCTTAGGCTCTTCTACTTTTTTCATCTTTCACAAAGAGTAACATCCTTATCTGTGCATACCCACTATAACACAAACTGTAATCTTCAGCTTTTATCTGCATTGTTCTTGGGTAAAAATACATCATTTCACATGAGCAGAGCTAAATCTGAGTAAAATATGTTACAAATCTATTAATTATAGCAGTACAGCTCTTAAACACATTTTGGGCAGGTTTCAAATATCTGCATTATTTGTCAGAGCCATAAACAGCTTGATATGGAAATCAAAAGTTTGATATGTAACGGGATTTTAATTTATTTAATTTTTAAAAAACACATAAAGAGGTATATTCTTAATGTCAATTTTCTGTCATGACACTTAAAGAAAATCTCAGAGTATAGCAAGACCTGACTGAAAGATAGCACTGCTTGGGCTCTCCAACTGCAAATGTGCATCCACAAAGATCACATGCCTCAAAGCAACAAAAGATTATCCTTTATTCTTCATCTCTCTTTGCTCTTGGGAAATACTAACCTACTGTATATAAAAACTGTGCATAGCCTGCCTGGTGAAAACCATCACCAAACACCTCCAAATGGTTTTCCTCTGTGTTAATTTGCTTCTTGGCAGTCACTATTTTTAAATGCTATTGCATTACACTTCCACAGTTGAGCTCATATGTAAGATCAGATTTTGTATTCAAATATTCAGCTTGAGAAAAAAAAGAGATCAAAAAATACGCCTGTTCTATGCATATTGATCTCAACTGCCACTTCCCGACTCTTAAACTGAGAGCTAAAGCAATCTCCCAGTGACGTTAACTCAGGTTGCTCTAAGCTCAGTTGCTTGTCATCAGCCCACATAGACAGCTGGGTGTCTTGGGATGGAGGGATGTGCTGCTGGCCGTGAGCAGAGCTGCAGCAGTTCTCAGCACCAAGCAGGACTCAAGCTGGTGGGATCCCTCAGTCTTGGCTTTGCTGGCTTACTGCCATCAGACCACAGCCATGGACTGGGCTGCATGACAAATATTTTGACTATTATTTTATTATTTAAAGGAAACAAGGATGCAAAGCCAAACCCAAGAAAACAGGGAATTGTGCATCCTGAAGCTGCAATTCTGTTTATAGAGAAAAATGCAGTTTTAAAAATCCTTGTGTTTTTGTGGGATGCTTCAAGGATGATTGAATTCTTTTCAGAATTATTCAGATTGTGGATTTTGAATATTTTGCAAGTCTGGATGTAAGGTCTTTAGTTTTGGTGTCTGTAACCCAGGCATACCGCTTAAAATACCCAGTCTTTAAAGTGTAGGTGTTTAAGAATAGGCAGGTTGGACAAAGGATTTAGAGCCCTGTAGAAATGAATTTTTCATTGGGCATCTATCTGTTGGTAATTTCTCTGAACTTTCAAAAACTTTTCAAAACTTTTTTTGCCTTTTTTATTTGAACTTTAAAAAAATCTTAGCAGATTATAAGCAAAGCAATAAGTAGAGGGTTTGCATTATTAATAAAAGAAGCCTCACCTCAGTGGCAGTTTCTCTAATCACAACACATGTACTATAAATAATGGAAAGAAGGACATCTCCTGCCCTCAAACAAATAAAGTTTGCTTTCTAACTTATGAAGATTACTGAAAGACAAAAAGCTACATGCAGAGTTTGCTCTCAAGAGTTTTCTGTGGGTGATTAATCAATAGAGAAAGAGACTAATCCCAAGTAGGCTTCTTGTGCCATAGAAATCCATCCTAAAAGGCTCAAAGAAACAGTGAAAGAGAAGGGAAGGGAGTTAAAACTGACATTGGAAAGAAGAGTACAGAGTAGGTAAGAGCTTGCATAGCTATAATGTACTTCACACATGCAGCTCTACCTGAAGTGTAAACCAGTTCAACACACCCAAGTACACGGTCCTACACCTGGGTCAGAGCAAACCAAGGCACACCTACAGCCTGAGCAGAGAAGTGACAGAGAAAAGTCCTGAAGAGAAGTACTGGGGGGTGATGGTTTGTGGAAAACTCAACATGAGCAGGGAGTGTGTGCTTGCAGCCCAGAAAGCCAGTGGAATCCTGGGCTGCATCAAAAGGAGCGTGGCCAGCAGGTCAAGGGAGGGGATTCTGTCCCTCTGCTCTGCTCTCACAGAGACCCCATCTGGAATGCTCTGTACAGGTCTGGTGCCCCAACAGAAGAAGACATGGAACTGTTGGAGCTAGTGCAGAAGAGGGCCATGAAGTTGATGAGGGGACTAGAGCACCAGCCAACACTGGTAGAGCAGATAGACTTGAATTGCTACCTGGATATTTGAGGAAGCACTGTTTCAGCTATTACTCGAGCTACTCTGTTACATGGTACTAAAATGAGAAACAGGTAGGCTAAGCCTGTGCTTAATTCTACAAGATGCTGAGCAATCTAGTCTTAAATGAGATGTGACTTAAGTCTTTTAGGGGTCTGTGAACAGGTGACTGTCTAAAAGGATTAAACCCTTCCTTAACACCACTGCTAAGCATGTTCATGAAAGGCAAAGTTCACAGCAAGAGAGAGCATATTAGCAAAGAAGGCAAGCTTTTAATTGCAATTTCACAAACATTTAATAATATAAAGAGAGTATTACATACCAAATAATAGTGCTGCCATGATACTATTAATCATTGCGTTAATTTTTCCTGAAAAAGAGCAGCATTCAATCTTAGATTAGTTATCTCAGTATCAGAGAGATGGTAACTCATTCAAATCATGTCCTTATTTCATGGCTACGGAAGCACATCATTTTGCTAGAAAAGTGAAACATCAAAATCTCACAGTGCCTTCTTTTTCTTTTTAAGCATACAATTGACTAAATTTTGACCTTGGTTACACCCATATAACTTCAGAATTGTATGTATGAAACTAACAACAAAATAGAGCCAACTTTGTGAGCCTTTCTACATATGCTTAATTGAGCTAACCAAGCGGGACAAGGTTTTGTGCACAAAGGACTTTTGTATTTGATTTTATTGTAAAAAAAAAAAATTTCCCCATCTCTGCCTCACTCCTTAAACAAAAAAAAAAAAGATGAAGCAAGCAGGAACAATGCTAATTACATTTTGTATGCAGTAAGAATGGGCAGGAGGATGGGGAGGCATGGAAAACAGGCCCCTGCAGAAAATGTGTGGAGGATGAAAACAAAGTTCTCCTGAGATGGATAGAAGTTTCAGTTCCACAGGCTTTGAAATGAATGGTTCAGATGTTGTGAACACAATGGATAGTAATGATGATTACTTTTGCCAATGCCTATGGTGATGTTATAAGCTAATTATATTAGTCATTTACGCAAAGGCAAGATGCCTTTGATAACTACTATTTGGAGCAACAATTCAGCATGTTGAGTCACTGTTAAGTCACTCTTAGAGACAGACTCCAATTCAACTTACACCCAAATGAGTCTTCAGCAACTTTGTTGGACACAGCAGTTTTACTCTGCATTTAAACCTTTATAGAAACATCCAGTTCTGGCTATCTTTCTATATGCATTCCTTTTTTATTTTTCACAGTTTGTCTTAATCACCTAATCCATGTCTCATGGGATTGCATCAATGCACATATGGTATCTGAAGATACCTGATATCCATAAAAAAATATTAGTCTCCATTTAGCTGTGTCTATTTTGACATTTACTACTCTGATTCTTTGGAGCCATTAATTCCTCATTAAATGGTAGGGAATCCAGACATATTACTCAGTGGGGAACATAAGCACCAAAATACTTTTTGTATCACTGAAAAAAATTCTCCTTTAAATCTCCCTTGAGGAATATAACTAAGCATCAGCTTTTCATGAAAACTTAAAAGTGCCCATCTTACTAACAAACCAGGGTCGTGCCCACCAATCCCATAAAATTCCCCCAAGGCATGAACAACTTTTCAGAGACAGAAAAAAGGAAAATGTTAATGCCTGATAACTTTAAAGGACATGTCTCCAGGATTTTCTAGATGTTTCTGTATCATTAGAGGAAGACAGATGTGGCAACCAGCAACCTATTTTTTTTTTTATTTTTAAATTTATGCTTACCAAGGTCTCTGCCAGCAAAGCCCCGCTCTGCCAAAGTATCTTGGTAAGCAGATCATGTCCTACTATCCTAACACAGCTCTGTTACCAACAGTGAAATCTTTCTGTTGGAAAATGGAAGGCAGCAAGTGCAGGAGATATCCACCAACTCTGTGTTAGCAAATAAATCTTCATCACAGAAGTCAGTTTTCATATGGTGGTAGCACATGAAAGGGCACTTACTCAATACAGGACCTTTTCTAAGGTCTGCAAGTTCACAGGTCTACAAGTCCATAAGTGTCACAAACATCTTCTAAATCCAACATAATTTATGGCTGCAATGGTAGTAAAGAGAAATTTCTGAGCCCTCCCAAGTTAACGTAGGTTAAAAGTCAATGAGACAAATGGCAATCTTCGTGCCCATTTTGAGAACTGCACATACATTCTTCTGGTTTTGACTATCAGCCTTCCTAAGGATAAATGCTCCAGAGCCTTCCCAGCCAGAAGCTTAAAATTATCCAATCCTTAGATTCTTAACAAATAAAGCCCGATTTCTGCCCTTCAGGTCATTTGGGATTCTTTACATACTCATTAATCTGATTTCTCAATAATTGTACTATGGTTTTTAGTTGAAGGGAAAAAAAAATTACACCTGTGATGAATTTCCTTTGTTTTCAGTTTGTCTCCTGACCTTTGACATCTTAATCCATATTAACCCAAAGCTTTCAAATTTTGCATTTATGACAACTATTGTGACTAGAATCCAATCAAGTCTTTATTAATAGCCACTGAATACTTAAATGTGATCTTGTGGGGAAGATCAGAGCTGCCATCATTGTTAATGGAAAATAGAAAGAGATTTTCAGAAAACTGTGTCAGGACTTCTGAAGACTCAAGTCACTTGAGGTTTGCACTGCTGCACATCAGAAAAGCCTCCAGTAAGACGAAATTGCAATTCACATGGCAAGGATATAAAATATAAAATTCAGAAATCATTCTTTGTCTCTGCTCACTTTTATGAGTCAGTAATTTTTACTAGTTACCTTTATTGTGTATTTCCACTTCATAAATTGTTGAAATTGTTTTCAAGCACAAAATTGAAGGAGGCACTGCTAGGGATACAATTTCTACTAATTCTTATATTAGCTAATTCCAAGCAACAAGCAAGGCTCATCAGCAAGAAAATGCTTCTGTTTACACATAATATATGTACAATGAGTATATTAATTTTTATGGCACAATTTATTCCAAACTTAGTAATTGTCAAGATCAGTGACCACACAGTACTCACTGCTCCACATATCAGTGTCCATTTTCCAGCATTCTGACCAGTCCTGGTGCTGCTCTTACTTTTTTTTCCCCTCAAGGGGTCAGTTCATTGTTTGATTCCTTTGAACTTGGCCTGATGCCAGGTGTTTAGAGGTGGATGAATAGTGACAATAGTATAACACGCATTTCATGAAGAAATGACTTTTTGAAGGTCAGTTCCAGGAGCTTGAGCTTGAAATGCTATCTGAGTGAATTCGGATTACAGGAGAGGACTTGATTCTTGACCTATGGGCTTTTTGTGCTTGCTAATTTTGAAAGACACTTTAAAGCCTCTCCTGGAGGATCTTTCTTATTTGTACCACCTTTTATCTAAAAAAGCATTTGATGTCACTTTTGCTTGAGAGCAATCACTTTCTGAGTTTAAAAGTGGGAAGAAGATTCCTCTGTTGGATTGCTTTGTTGCTGGGTCTTTGTGACTTCCTTAGCTTTCAAACACTAACTGTTCATATTTATAAATCTTGTCTGCCAGGCAAGAGTGTTAGGAATTTTTTAAGTAGCCACTATGCTGTGAAATCCTACTTGATACTTGCCCAGATAACACTGGCATCCAGCTGTGAGGCTGCAGTTTGAGATCCATTGACATTCAAAATCCAGTCTTCTCAAATTCCATCAAGACTTCAGTTACTTACAAACTGTTTTCTTTACAGATATTATAGAGCCAGTGTAAAATTTACTTCTTGCAGTATGTCAGTATTTCTGTTGTTTGCATCTTGTCAAATCAGTAATATTGAGATGGAAGGGAAAATCGAAAAAGAGAACAAAACCTAAAACTGTATAAAATATTTCCTCTTCATCCTCCCTGTTTGGCAGCAAAGGTAACATGCTGATTGGCATAAAGATGGTATAATGAGAAATCACAAATATTATCCACATGATCCAGTTCCTACTTTATAATCTCATTAGGGCTTACTATTTTTGAGGTATATTATTCTGAAGGTAAGTGTTCAAAAATTCATAAAGGCCATGTTGTTATAGGATCTGAATGGAGAACTATATGTTCAACCAAGTGGAGTTCAGGGTAATTTTTTTGTTGGAAAGAAAATGGACTACACAATTGTATTATCTTTTCTTTTCTCCTCCCAAATGACTTGTGAGTTCATTGTCCTATTTCAATCCAATCTGAAATGCCAAAGATGACTATGTTTCTACATAACTCATGAGAATTGAAAGTGGTAGGAGAGCAGGGACAAGGTTAGTATCTCTACTAAGGGGAGGCACTGCTAACTTATGCTGCCTCACCTTCTGTTCAGCTGGCCAGGCAGCATTGCATCTTGCCCTGCGGCTTCCCTGCACCTAGGGGATGACGTCACATGGGAAGGGAGGGAGATTAATTCAGTTCAGGGATTAAGAAACAAAAGCATTGGATCTCATTAGCTCTGCTGTTCCTGGAACAACAAACCCTCCTCCCCTCTGCCACCTCTATCCTGGTCAGCTTTTCTTTCAATATATAATAATATTAATCCTTTACAGTTCTCAGCTCTATCTAGCAAGTCCTAAATTCTCTGAAATAGAGGACCAGTTTGAGGGGTTTTTTTCCACTCTTGCTCACTTAAGTAGTCTCATTAACCCCACTATTCATGTAAGCCACCTGCTGTTTGCTTGAGCAAAGAATGCATAAAAGTAAGCAGGAGCTTTGGGAAAAGTAAAATTTCTACTTATACAGTTCACATGCCCAGTGCTGCATATATTGTTAACAATGGCACTACAAACACTTCCCATAAAAGAACATTTGGGGCTAGATCCGTAGCTTTTTAACTCAATAAAAGTCTGATTTCAACAGAATTTTGGATCAAAGCCATAAAAAGCAAACTACTTCTAGAACCCAGCCTTTTACAAAATGAGCGATTGCTAGTAGGTGTATCACCAACCTTCAGTATTTTAACACCACACCCTGACATATGTGATTATTCATTATTCTGTGGGAAAAAGACCTTTATATGTAAATCCTGGGAATACAGCAGATTAAAATCAGGTAGAGTACTTAAACACATTTGTAATAATTAATAAAAAATTACAAACAGGTGAGAGAGGATAACTGCCTCTGAAACATTTATTCTACTAGTAATTTTATTACCATTGAATTCTTGCCAGCCAGGAAACACCTAGAGGCTCATGTTTCACACCCAGTATTGCAGAGGTGAAAAGGTAGAACATTCTGCCTTAACAAGTATGCAAAGAGCAACTTCAAGCGGAAACAAGTTTAGCACCCAGCTCTTACTGGCTCAGCCACAGAGAAGCTCTCCATAATAACTCGCTCGGCTGCGCAGCTTCTGTGAGACTGCGAGCTGCTTCTCTGGCTCCTGGCTCTGGGGAGGCATGTGGTGTGCATGCACCCTCCCCAAATCCACTTGCCCTGTGAAGGTTTCCACTAACTAGCTGCTTTTTCTGCCTGACTCTCTGCCATATATATATATATATTTTAAAAAAAGCATATCACAAGTTTATATTTAAAGAGAGCTAGCTAAGAAGCTACATTATAATCATGCAGGGTACAAACTGCGTCTTTTCAAAACCAAAAATAAAATTTTGTAGTGGAATAATTATTTATCTCAAAGAATAAATTTTTCTGTTGTAACATACTATACAACCCAGAGGCATAGTGATCTCTCCAGATGACAGTAATTCTCACTATCCTTATCAAAAATGACAGTTGTTCCTTTGAAGCAGATTGCCATGGTAAGGCACTAGCTGAAAAGTCAGTTTTGTTCTGTCACGATAGGAACCTATCCCAACTCTGCATACACTAACATCTTCCTTCTGTGAAAGCAAATAGAATAAATCTTTTCCATTTTTCCCCAAGAACTGTATGTCTGTTCACTGTGTGTAAAGTTGACTAGAAACCTAGATACACAGAATAGAGCAGACAAAGTTGATCTAAACAAAGGCAGCACAAAAATATTTGCTTGACTTCAGCCAGATTCCCTCTTTACTTGTAAATACAGGGTCTTATAAATGCCTTTATTTAGCATCCAGAACTATTCCTATTTAGGACATACAAATAAGTGTTAGGCATTTTTTCATGAATGTTGATCCATGTATTTCTTCAGTACATGTCCTGTAATAGTGATAGGAAAAAATGTGTACCAATAAACTCATAAAATGGCACTCTAAATACTTCTGTACTGTGCCTGACATAATCTCTGCCATGAGGAAGAATTGTGTTTGGTTTTTGCTTTTTAAATCCAAGGCCACAGCATTGGCTTTAACACAGATAAAATTATTGGCACCACTATTGACGTTACTGCAGCTAGTACCACTCCTGCCCAGAGTACTGGCACAGATGCAAGCAGATACACCTTGAAAGGAGCTTGTTACAGACTGAAGTCAGTCCGATTTGGCCCAGGAAGAACAAGGTTTAAAATAAGCACCAGCAAAATGGCATTTTGAATGCCAGTCTGTATCATCTAGCTCTGCAAACTGCTCTTGTATTCTTTCCCTGGGCAAAATGAAAATGTGGAAAATGAACATGCTTTGGGGTGTGATATGTTCTCATAGCGATCACAGTCAAAGCAAAGAAACTCGACACAGCTAACAGGGAAAAGGAAAGCCTTCTAACAATCCTATGGTAGCATGGAAAAAAATCCAGATGTTTTGGGCACATAAACCTCTCTAAAGATAGAAATAGAAGCTTTATATTTACACAATGTTTGGAATTGTTCAGGAAGAGACTGGTAGACTCTCCTGTGCTGCTGAGGGGACCAGTAACACTCCAGTGAGCACAGCCCTGTAGTAATCCAAAGGCTCACAACCATTCTTCAGGAAGGTTTCACAAACACAATTATGAATTTTAAAAAGTAATTAAATTAATTTATCTGTTCACAAATAATTCATAGAACAGGGAAAGACAAACTAGTAAGATGAGTCTGTAAACGATAAAGATGGGTGGGAGAGAGAGCAAATCCATCTAGCTGCATGTTTATATATTCATTACATCACTCAAATTTAATTTGTACCAGGAAAAAGGAGGAGCCTTATCCCCTATCATCTTGCACATGATGAGATCATTTTCATGTGTGCAAAGTGAACATGGGGTCTTATTCCATCAGAATCCTGCATTCCCATTTAAGGATTTTACATCTACCATACACTGGTCTAACTGACCAGACATATTATCACCTCAGGCATATTGTCAGCCTGCATATGGAGCTAGCTAGGATTAGCTAAAAGATGCAGTTGGAATTATTTTTATAAATAGGAAATAAATAGCACAGGGTGGGGGAGAGAATGCTGGCTTATAATAGTAAAGGTGGTTTAGCATTATATATATATTTTTTTTTTTATGTATATATATGTATACATAAAAATATATACGTGTGGAAAATTTATAATTTGTTATAATTTGTTAGCACTCTGGACACATCATTTTTCATCATGTACTTTGAACAAAAGATACACTTTATAAGAATCTTCCCTGCTTATATTATAGCATCATTCTCTCTTAATAGCCTTCTGGCTATCCACATGCTTCATAGCAGAAATTATCTGCCAAAATCACTTAATGCTGAAGATATCATGGGACTGCAGGAAAAAGTCCACATTGTAGTTTGTCTTCATTTCTTCTTCGATTTCTTTATTTTTCCATCAATCACAATAGTTGATTCCTTAATGGTGCCCTTGAGAGTCCCTACCAAGAAAGCAGAAAGTCCACAGACTCTCTCTCAGTCAGATGTTTCAAGTGCTCTCTGAGGATCTTGTAAATCTTCTCTAATACAGAATGGATCATTCAGGTCTCAAAATGTTTAGTATAATCTTTCCTCCAGTCAGCCTAAGGGACCATAATCCTCAGGGTTGAAGCCCTTCCCCTAATTTTCTGAGGTTTTGAAAATGTCAAGACTAATCTTAGATTCACATAGGGTTTCTTTTTAAATAAGTTGCTTGACCTTTGTGTTTCACAGATATTCTGACTGGTGCAAGCCAATTACAAGGAAAGTTTATCACCATTTTTTTTTTCCTTGGGATACTCATTGTCCTTCCTGCTACAAGAAGCAGCTTTTAAGACTTCTGAAAACCTACAGTTACTGCTGATCTGACCTCAAACCATTCAGCAGCTACAAGTTCTCTCCTGGCTGCATGTTGGCAGAGGAATTTTCTTCTCTCATAACCTACAAGAATTGCCACAGTAATACATCAGTAGTAAGAATAATACCCAAAGTATGTGAAAAGCTTTTTATCAACTGCTTTCATAGGGTTTTACAAAGGTGAGGAGATATTACTGCCATTTTAAGGGGAAAACCCAAGCACTGCTATGTGCTCAAGGTCACCCAGTAGGGGAAGGTCAGAGCTGCAAACACAGACGTGGTCTTATACGGCCACACATAGGATTCTAACCTTATTAACATGAGTCAGTGTTGTTCAGCAGATTAACCAGTCAATCACATACTCTTTCCATTTTCCATTTTAATATGGGCTCTGACACCTTGTCCCTCTAATAGCCTTGCTTAAGCCACTGAGAGGAATCACTTTTTATAGGCTAATGTCAAGGGTTTTTCTTCCTCACATGCAATTTAGGTTTTCATAATTTGCTTCCTGACTCTCATACTTGCACAAGGATAGACATATTTAATAATTGACTTTTTAAATTGTTTGACTTGCACTGACAAGTCCTGGCTAAAGCAATCTGTAGATTTGTGCCCAAAAAAAGACTTTAAGTTGCAAACCCAAGAATTCCACCTTTCCAGGTCTAAATATGTATACATGGAACTACCCTTTGCAAATATGACCTACAAGGATGCCAGATGATACATGATAGTTGCCCATAAGTCTCCAAAGTGCTGTATTATTTTAAATTGCCATTTAAGTATCCTAAAACAGGAACAAACACTCACAGACAACATTATGAATAACATAATTCAGCTAAATCTGCCAGGAGGTTGGAGGAATTATATCATTGACCCAAGACCCAAATTGTCCTCTATTTGCTTATTCTGGCTGAAAACCAGTCAGTTACATCTACAAAGAACACAAACAAGATTTTCCAGCATTTCACAATATTAAGGCCTGATCAGGATTTTTCAATAGTTTTCAACGTCACTTCAAGTCACACCACTGTGTTCTGGCAGTGGATACTTGTGCACATGGAGAATATGTGATTCAGCAGAGCATGTCCCTAGATTTCAGTGCAATCAGATTTTGATCTGAGATAATGTCACACCACTTATCCTCAGGAATCATGTCTGTATGTTATGGATTCCAGGAAGCAAAACATGTGATTTTTCCTTTTTCAGATGCCTTGCTAAAATAGACAGAAGGCAGAAAGTTAAGGAAAACAACCTGCAATTTTGTCCAGCATTTACTCTAAAAACATTATCTGAAGATGATGGGACAACATAAAGATTCAAAGAGAACATTTCTACTCAAAGGTATAAGAACTGTGCTAAGATGTCCTGAAATTTTCGTTAACATTTCTCAGTATTGTCCCTCTTCTATTGTCATAATTGATCTTGAAAGCTAAAATAGCTAAAATAGCATATCTGTCATGGCCATGTCTACAGTACTTTGAGATAGGAGAGGTTTGGATCTTTCTTCATTTCTTGGTTATAAATGATGGAACAGATAGGCAAGTTGCATGATTCTTTGCAGTGATTTTTGTCTTAATGAACACACCTTGGGACACATTCTTTTCAATGTGTACATCTCCTTTATTTCCTATTCTTAACATTTGCAGTGGCGCTACTTGAGAAGTAGAAGGTAAGCTAAAATTTCAAATCTGATTTACTCTTTTTAAAAGAAGGTTTTTAGTACAAATACTGAAATAAACATTTACGTGAAAAACACAGACTGTGAAAAGGGAAGTATCTTTAGCAGGAGTAGATTTTACAAGTCTTCCTAATTTTATTACATTACAGCAAGAGTTTCTAAGCAATCATTCTACAAAGCTGTTACACCTATTGTGAGTGCCAGGAGAACTGAGTTTCCTCATACAGTATAGCACCATTACAGAAACACCTGTGTTAAAAATAACTTCAAACTTTTCAACTCCAAAGTATTCCTTAAGCTTTAAAATGTTTCCTTTCTTACCCAATGCTTTAATACTTGCATTATGTTCCAGACCACAACTGTGACAGCAAAAGCATCATATTTTTTCTCTCATTCTTCTGACAAAGGCTAGTACTTCTCTGCAGTGGTAAAAAATTCCACCTACAACTGTAATAAACACAGACAGAAGTGTGGGAAGTTGGAATGAAAAAATCCACAGTTTTATTTATTTATTTGGTGTTTGCTTCCTTGCCCTCATGTAAGTTGCAGCTGCCACAGGTAGCACCATATTGCTCTGGAGAAAGGCCCTTATCCAGAAAGCGATAAGGAATCCACTTTCACCCCAGTATCCTACAACACTGCTGGGGGGGAACAGTAAACCCACCCTAAGTCCTGGCGTGCAGGTGAATTGCTTTTAAAGAGGGGAGTGAAGTTTTTCCCAAGATGAGTGAAGAAGAGTGGGAGAGCATTGAACTGAACAAACTTTAAAATACCTGACCATGAAACTGGTTCTTGGTAATCAGAACAGAATCACTTTATCTACTACAGCTCCCACAGGAGTACAAAAGAACAAGGTTATCTTTGCAGTGGTATTCAAGAGCATTTCCTCTTTTGGGAAAGAATTGTAAATCAGAAAAACACATCTGTCTTTTATACAACATTCCTCACCCAACTCAGTATGGCAGACACTTGAGAGGTAAGGTAAGTGCAGATTGTTGAAAAAGGGTGGAGTCCTTCTACCTCTTCACAGCCGTAAAATTCAGTGAGTTAGGGTCAAGTAAGGCAGCAGGGTGAGGCAGCTTGAGAAGTACAAAGCTTTTTACTTTTCACCCTTGTCCCTTGTTAACACTGAGTAGAGCCTTTTCTTTGTGTATCATACGACATTTTTGTAGAATCAATAACATCTCAGACCAAAGAAAAACTACCAATAGTCTTCTTCACAGAAACAGCACATTCCCAACTCTCGTTCACTCCTTTATCTGCCAGCTGTTTTAACTGATTGGTCAAAGGCACCCTCCTTGTTGACATAAAATGTGTGGCAAAAACAAGTGTATAAATGAATAATTATTTCCAAGACTTGCAATGAGATTAAGCGCTTATTGGATTAGGAAAGTAACAGGATTTAATGGGGTCATTTATGCTGCAACTCTAGTACAAAAATGCACAGTGCATGCATACATATCAGATTACTATCTCTATAGTCCATCTAGATATAACCATTTAAATATTTTATCTATACAGCACTAATACATTTCTGGTCTCTTCTTTTTTAGTACACTACAGGTGAGTGTCCTTGGGCATCTCTGGAGTGAACACGTGACATAGCTGTTATTGCCATTAGTGAACAAGCACTTTTCAGCATGAGCTAATTTCAGTAACTTATAACTTTCTCAGATCTGGGAGCTTTTAAGTCTCAGACACGTACACAAAATGCCTCTCTCATTGCGTCTCCTCCCTCTATATGTTGCTGGAGTCATGACAAGAACTGCCAGCCTCCATTGCAGTGTTCCTACATTTTCCCAGGAAAAAGAAAGGAACAGGAAAGGATTATTTGGCAAATCCACATATGAACCACTGTATTGGTTATGTTTGGCAAGGGTTTGGCAGCAGGATGGTTGTAGGGGTGACCTCTGTGAGAAAAGGCTGGGGGCTGCCCCATGCTGGACACAGCTCCAGTAAGCTCACCAGCAGACACACCACAGGACACAGCTGAGCCCATCAGGGAATTTGGGCTGTCTCTGAAAACATATTTAGGAATGGGTAGAAAACATTGGACAGCCAGAGGAGGAGGAGGGGGGAAAAAAAGTGTTAGAAACAATAGAGGAAACATCTGCATCAGAGGTGGAGGTTCCTCAGCAGCCTGAAGAGAGGACCATACCAGAGAGGTTAGATATTCTTGCAGGATCAGCAACCCAGGAAGAGTCCACACTGGAGCAGGTTTCTTCCTGAAGGATTGCAGCCCATGGAGAGGACTCACACTGGAGCAGGGTGAAAGTGTGAGGAGGAAGGAGCTGCAGAGAGAACTGTTATGTATTAACTGTTACCTGCATTCCCCATCCTCCCCACAATGCTCAGTGGGGCTGTGACAGGAGTCAGGACTAAAGGGAGAAGTTAAGACTGAGAATGGTGGAAGAAAAGGAGTTGTTTTAGTATTTGTGTTCTTGTTTCCCCCTACCCAAATCTATTCAAACTGGCAATAAATTAAATTAATTTTACAAAGTTGAGCCTGTTTTGCAAATGACAGTAATTGACAATTGATCTGCCTGTCCTTACCTCAACCCACAAGCTTTCTCATTTTTGCTTTTTTCTTATTTTCTCCCCCTGTCCAGCTGAGGAGGTGGAGTACAGTTGGTTGGCATTTGGCTGCTAGCCAGGATTAACCCATCACACCATTTTCAAGTTCTAGATTGATTAATTTTTTTCAGACATTATGATGTATAGGCGGCTCTGTGGTGCAGCATGTGTCTGTTTTTTGGCTAATTTGAATAAGAATGATCCTAAGCATCTGTGCCTTACTTGTAAGATCAGTATGGACATCTGAAGCCAAAAAAGAAGCTTCTGTTTTACTGCAGAGCAATGAACTCCCTGATGCTATCTTGATCTAGAGTTGATCAGTAGACTCAAAAGTTACTTGGTGTGGGAAATTGTAGGAAGGTCAAAATAAAAAGAGATGTTCACAAAAAAAGGCTGACTGAGTCCTAAAGAACACTCAAAAGCATAGAATCAATCAAGTGAGGAAATAGCAGTAGATATTTCTCTATTTTGAATGACTCTGTATTTTGACTTGCATGTTTAATCTGTTATGAGTCCTTTAAAAACATGTACCTGGCAGTTTAAAATCCTGGAAAGAAAGCACTAATACTGACTGTAGGACCCTAGTTCTAAGTGACAGAAAACCAGACCTTTTTTCAGGAATGAAGTTAAATCAAAGATTCAGTAACTGAAGTTTTTTGGCTGTTGATGCTTCATTTCACAGGAAAATCACAAAAAGCGAAAAACACTGGGCAAACACAAGTGTTTTTTTAAACAAAATTTTAAACTACATGAAATATTTAACTTAATCTGAAGTGGACATTTCATTTTGATTTTATTTACTTTTTAGTGACACATTTCAATGAAAATTGAACATGTACAGTATATTCAAACCCCTTATTTTAAAGTATTGCAATGAAAAAACAAAATATGTCTTCCAATTTAAGGAGTTTAGGGAAGTTACTTTTTGGTTGGTTGGTTTGGACAAGTAACTTGATAAAATGAAATCAAATTCTCAGACTCATTTGATACTGCTGAGCCTGCCTTTTTAATGCATATAAAAAATATGTATACTGTGTCAGATGAAAAGTATTGACAAACTTTACCTGGAGCCAGACAAAGTCCACCTGGAGAGCTGAAGCTTGGAGCTGCCACAAGGGAGAAGTCTGGGCAAGGTTGAGGGATGGAACAGTGCTTCCTATTGATTCCAGTAAAGTTGCTTAGGTTTAGAATACCAGACAAAACTATAAAACATATAACAAAACCAAACAAACAAAAGGCACATTCCCTTTGATGTCCTTTTATTTAAGTAAAACTTCTTTAAAAAGTAAAACAAGACTGTACCTTACTTCCTTGGAAAGTGAATTTAAAATTTCAATAATATTTCTCTTCCTTTAAGCTTTGTGAACAAAACAAGAAGTCTGGCCAAAAGAAGCAAACAGCACAGAATGTCAAACTGATTACTCCAAATCTGGATTCCATAAGTATAAATCAATATTAAAGAGTAATGATATTTACACCAAAACCATCTTCCCCTCTTATTGCTAGAGATGACAAACCTCTCACATTCGACCATTTAATGACAGGACCCTGCTCAGAAGCATATGCTTAGCTGCAAGAAAAGGGAACATCTTGTAAAGTCTAGGAAAAACTCTCATTCTGAGAGCTGAGCATGTCTCAATACCTCACTTTGGGCTCCTAGCAAATTCCTGTCCCTTATATGTTTAATAAGTATCATGTTCACGTGGTTAGACTGACCCAGGAGTTGGTCTACAGGAGGTACCCAACTCTCATTTTTCAGCCTGACTTTTCCACAGAGAGAACGGGAATATTCTGGGAGGTAGAAAGGCATGGCTGACTCAGACCATCAGGTGACTGCATTATTGCAAGGAAATGGGACTGATTGAGGAGGAAAGAAGGATACACACCCCTGCCCATACACAACCCCTACAGCGTGGAGAGAGGGAGGAAGTTGGGCAGCAACATCTCTAACAGCTCAGAGTCAGAATGGGTGGAAGGAGGCGGCAGAGATGGAGCTGCTTCCAAGTTTCAGCAAAGAAGAAAGGGAGAGTAACCTCACCACAGCCTGCTTTATGTGGGACAAGACAGAAAGGAAGATGGCAAGGAAGAAAACATCTGCTTACCCAGCACAGAGAAATCTGGCAGAAATACTAACTTTCAAGGTGGGAATCCTGAGGTGGGATGCTGCTGCTGAAGCTGACAAAGCTGGAACTTGTGGAACAAGGACAAGAGCTCCTTTGGGCCTACTTCTCAGCCCCTGTGCTGTGAGATTTGCTTGCACTGACTGTAGTCAGTGCTGAACCTCACACCTAATCTAAGCTTGTGGTAACCATGACTTCATCAAGCCAAACTACTTCTGAAATTTTTCTGCCTTTTCTTACCCAAATACAGGCTTCCTTTTGTGAAAGGCCAGTATATATTTTTGCTTTGTGATTTTGCTGGTGAAGCTTCTGGTTTGTGACAAAAGATCATGTAGCCAAACTCAATGGGATAATTTTCCTCACTTTCATGCACTTTTCCTGTAGAAAGCGGTATGAGGTATTCGGGCTATCAGTATGTATTCCCAAGATACATAAAGATCACAACGGTTTTCCTTAGGAAAGGGTCACAGTTATGGAAACTGATCTCATACTGGTGGAAGGCAAAAATTCCTACCAAGACAGAGATTTCAGGGCCAAGTAAAGCCACCAGGTCTCCACTGTCATGGAGCCACATAGGATCTCCCATGCCCATGAAGTGAAATTCATTCCCACCCATCAGATAATCCCAATGACAAAATCTTGACTCAGGTTATGAATGAAGCCAGTCCTATGCTCTTTACTTAGTTTTCCTAAATCCAAATAGATTCCATTGCTGGGGGGTTTTCTTAAGAATGGGCTTTTTACCTTTTTTTTCCTGTAAGAATGGTATCTTGGACTTTCTGTACTTGCTCAGACACTCTGAAACAGATATAGATGTGCACATCTTCTCACCCTGTTCATCCCTCAAAAACCTCACATCCACATGGTCACTGACTGAATAAACTGACTGAATTTCCCCTGAATTTTTGATTTTTCAGGATAAAATCAACAGGGAAATAACTTATCTGATACGATTTTCTGTATCATTGTACTAGACAGTACCCAGGTCCCACCATCATAATTTGTTTATGAGGATAAAAGCACTATTATCTAAAAGGAGGCACTGTGTTCTCAGTGGTGTGCAAACAATGGTTCAAATACTCTAGGTCTGTAACTTAGTCCAAATACATTCTTTAAATTGCATTGTCAAAGCTTTTCACCTTCTCCTTTTCAAAATAAAAAAATATAAAATTTTATAGTGTGAATTGTTGGAATCAAAATTGGGCAGAAATTGGAAGATCCACAGCTGTGATTCCTGCAACTGACCTACAAGATATGTCTTAACCCCCCACCCATATATCTGAAGTTCAATAAATAATGTTCTATGCTGTTTGAGTGCAAAACATTTAGATAACAATGAAGTAAAACAACTTAAAGGTTTTTTTTTCCTTTTTACTCTGTTCACACATACATTTGCTGTGCAAAGCCAGGTGACACTTTCATGAAAACTTGAGGTAAATTCACTGTATATTGTTTAACTTATATACTCACCAAACACACAGATGTTCACATACACTCTCTTCTCTACATCAGTGACCAAAGCTGAAAATAAAAACCAATTTTCATGTTGTCTGTGTCTCTATCACAGTTGCAAATCTAGTGCTTGAGAACACCTTAACCAGCTTGCAGCTGTTTTACGAGAATTCATATATATATGAATTCATATATATGAGAATTCATATATAAAACACAGAATTTCTACTTTTCTACCTTCTTTTTGTTCCAATAAACACAAGAAAACAAACAAACCACACATGACTCAAAATAATTTGACCTAACACTTTATCCTTACTCTCTTCCTATTGGAAGACCACCTATCATATTTTTCTAGTTCTTTTTCCGCTATCCTCTTAACAGAGCTACTCACGTCTGTCCTTTTCCAAATGTTCCCTCTGCTTTAATTCTGATCATTCATGCAGAGACATAGAAGTGATCACATTCCTTATCAGAGGAGTTTGTAGACATCACCATCACCCACACAACAATGTCTCCCCTTCCCACATCTCCTCTGAGATCACTACAGATGGGCCAAGACTCCGACTTCCTTTGAACACTTCTCCCCTTGCACAACTCACTCTTGTTTTCAAAAATGCTCTCTTCCCTCTGTGGTTAGATTTAGAGTAATCTATGCATATTTGGTGATCAAAATTCACAAGTATAATCCAAGTATCCAAGTTTACAACAGCTAATCTCAAGAAAGTTGATTTACACAACAACCTCTTTGCTGAGAAGACATCACACCATTACTTCATTTCCTCTGCTGGCATCCTGTTGAAGATCAGGTAATATTTAAGATTTTAGCCTGCACTTTCAAATCCACATATACAACTAGTCTGAATTATGTTTAGGATTTGTCCTCTGCAATCATGAGTCATTGCATCAGCTACTCCCCAGATGTGAACAAAGTGCTTCTCCCAGTGCAGAAACATGTTAGTGCAGGAGACAGGACTTGGACAGCAGCTGGTGTGCATAATTAGAAAGGAATTCACTTTTGGTATGCACAGGAGGACCACAGAGTCATCACCTCAAACACAACATATATCCCACCACATATCCCACAACATTTATCCCACAGGGTATCCCTAAAAACACTTTCACAACAAAACAGTCTGAAAACAAAGCAAGCCAGATGGACGGACAAAGAGATGTCTTTGTGGGTGTGACAGACTAAAAATGTTAGTTGCTTTCTTCACAAAAGTTAAAGCATTAAAAAGTATACCCAAAACTTATCTTCAAATTGCTTAAAACACCAGCCCAATGTGTTTATCGTGCATATGTACCTTGTCAGGCAGATAGTGTTCTCACTGCTCACACATGGGCACACATCTGTAGGCCAACCCCAGGTCAAACACATCAGTGTCACGCTGAAGGAATGAATCCCCATCCCACTGTGCTCATTGGAAGGGCTTATTTATACACTGAATACTTTTGTGACTGAGAGCAGATGGGATCTGGACATAGACTTGTAGAGTTTGCACAGTTTGTTTAAAATCCCTTATGTAGGTTTTAACTTCTGTCTTAATTCCTGGTTGCATATTCATTTTCCACAAGCTTGAACATAAGACCAAAAAGATTATGAGTCAGTCAGTAAGAATATATTTCTTTGTAGCTAGGAGCTCAGATTTCAGATACTTGACTTTTGTATGACTTGGACAAATTTACATTAAGTGACAAGTGATGTCACGCTGCTGAAGGACATAAATGTCAATATGTGATATATAGTTTAAATGGTTTCAGATTCAAAAAAGAACTGTAGTAAGGAAACTGGAATGATTATTTTTTCAATACCTAGGAGAACATTCAGCCCCTAATTACCCCAGCAGGTGCTGCATATGCACTTTTCAGTTGTTCTGAAAAGTTATAAGGATAGGGCACAACCTGAGTGGTCTTCTCCTTCAGATATGGAAGGATTTACTCAAAATGTTTGTGAACAATCTATCTTGAATATTTTTCTGTCTCCAAGAGATGTTCAAAGCAACCTATAAGGATGTATAAATGCCTCACTTCTCATCAGCTGTAGGATTTGGTAGCATCCTTCACACCCTTGGAGATTAGATGTTTGTGTTATCAGCTAAGCCCACCAAAACCAAGGTGGTGTGGGGCCAGAGTTGGAGAAACCATCAGCAAAATGGAGGGATTCTACCTTTATGGTATCATTTTCACTATGATCTGGTCTCCTTCAGCTCATTCAAGTCTTTTTCATGGCAATCCCCAGCTCCAGCCTCTGAGAGGCCCACAGGAGATGTAAACAGTGTGCTGATCATGACTCCCTCCACGTCCTCATGAAGGGATGAAACTGAAGAGACTGTCTGCTGTCAACATAGTGCAGGTGGTTTGCTTTTGAGACAACACTTTAAATTATGACTGAGGGCTCCCATTCACACAAGCGCCTCCAGCTTTAGCCTTGCACACTCACAGCTGCCCAAGAAGCTATTGCCCTTTGAGATCATCTCAGGCAAAGTGCACCAACATAAAACTGGTTTCTGCCCTGAATCACATTAAAGTTTTCACATGACAATTATTTTATCAAAGCAAATCTAAAAAAAAACCCCACTTTTATTTTAAAGTACATCCATTACCTTCCTCAATGTTGCATCCAAAGCAAAGACATGTTACAGAGCAAGGTTTGAAGGCCATTTTCTGACTTCTGAGTTAATTTAGCACTTTTAATGCAACCAAAGTAGACATAAAAGTAGAAACATTGTATGTGTGCAGGGAAGGTGAGATTGTTAAGAGAAAGTAAAAAAAAATCCCCTAAACGTTACCAGTATGCAAAACAATATGAAACTATAATAAAACTACAGCTACTTAAGGGAATAGGACATAATATGACTGGAAGGAGAAAGAAAACAGATACATGTGCATATTGATAAGATGTTTAAGCTCTTGGAAACCAGCTTAATCAACAAAGTGGCTAAAACAGCATAAAACAAAATGTTACCCCTTCAAATGCACAAGTTCTGATAATGGAGCTTCCTATCCAGTCCACAGTTTCTTGCCATTCTCTGTACCTCAGCGTTGCTTGAGCAAAGTGAACTGATACAGTGGGAATAGAAATGCTTCATCTCAAAGCCAGCTGTATTTTTAAATGTATTTTTTAGCACTTCGTGATGTATTTGCCTGTGTCAGGAGACTTAAATATTTAAACAGGGTGACAAAGTTCATTTCAACTTCAATGACAGTCAAACCCCCTGACATCCCCCTTTTGTAATGTGAGCAGAATTTTCTTCACAGAAATAGCCCACCTCAAAGGAGTGTGGAAAGGAAAAAGAAAAAAGAAAACCAAAAACTTCTACAACTTTTAAAGCCCTGAAAGTCTTTGCAATGTCTCTTTCACCTTTACCTACTGAATGACCCCACTCATCTCCTACCGGTAGATATTTATTTTCTAAATAAGCTGCAGGCACACATATCGTGGAAACCAGCCGCCCGCTCTCACGGGGCAGGCGAGGGCAGGGCGGCAGCCGCCAGTGACCTCCCGGGGCCGGTTGCTCGCCGGCCTCACCCCAGCCCGAACCCTCCCGGGCACGTCAGGCCGCCTCCTTCTTTCCCAAGCACGGCTCTCTCAGGTCTGCCGGAGGGGTGTGCCTGTCCTCCGGCAGACCCGGCGATGAGCAAGCGCCTGTGAAATGTGACAGAACGAGAAACGCGGACTCTGTGCTCCCAGCTGGCGCGGCCCGGGGGCCTCTGAGGGCTCCGGGTCACCCGCGCGGAGCCGCCTCGTGGCCCGCGCCGGGGACGGCACCTGCGCCCTCCGTGCACCGCTCGGGGCCTGCAGCCGCCCGCACACCCTGCAGGTGAGCACAGAGTCACAGAACAGCCTGAGCTGGAAGGGGCCCACACGCAGCAGCGAGTCCAACCCTTAGCTCTGCACGGAACATCCCCAGGAATCACACACCATGTGCCTGAGATCTGTTCTGTTGTTCTGGTTCACCGCGGCTCTGGCAAGAGCGGTGCATGTGCAAGCGCACATTGGCTGTTGTAGCTGGAACGTGGAGGGGCAGGCAGAGCACGGTGGCAGAAATATCTTCTGCTGGCGTGGAAAAAGGTAATGACTGTCCTCAGGTGAAGTACTTGGCTTGTATTAGGGAACAGTCACAGCCTGCTTGAGACGAGAGGAAGGAGAGAGCTCTCACAAGTCCCGTCCTTGCGGCATCATCCCTTTCTGCCGCTGTGGAGGGACAGAGGGAAGAAAAGACACTCTTGGAAAAGACCATTCCATGGAAAAGAAAATTGTTCTGTGAAATACGTCTTATGATGAATAGTACAAAGGTATGAAAAAATAGTGTCTTTTGTATGGAGAGTTAGTAGTCACTACACTGACAAATCACAGAATCATCAGGGTTGGAAGAGACCTCTGAAGTTATCCCGTCCAACTGTCAGTCCAGCACTAACACTGTAACCACTAAACCAGGCCTAACCCCTAAACCACACCCAGCGCCAGATCCAAATGCCTCTTAAACCCCTCCAGGAATGGTGGCTGCACAACTTCCCCAGGGCAACCTATTACAGTACCTGACCACTTTAAGAGTGAAAAATTTTTTGTAATACCTAATCTGAGTCTCCTCTGTCTCAGTTGAAGGCTGTTTCCTCTGGTCCTCTCACTACAGTCACAGTAGAACTAGAAACCAGCCCCCAGCTCGCTACACTCTCCTTTCAGGGAGTTGTAGAGAGGGATGAGGTTCCTCCTGAGCCTCCTGCAGGGTAAACAATCCCAGCACCCTCAGCTCTTCCTCATAAGACATTTTCTAGACCTTTCATGAGCCTTGTTGCCCTTCTCTGGACACGCTCCAGCCCCTCAATGTCCTTTTTAAAGTGAAGGGCCCAAAACTGAGTGCAGTACAAACACCTCAAGACTGGCTCTGTCAAAAAGGGCTTAATCTGCTGAAAATACTTGACTGGGCTGGGTGGTTGTTTTGTGAGTGTGTGGTTCATTTTTTTTTCTAACCAGTGGGCATGTGGAGGACCTGCGAGGAATGAGCAGCACCTGGAGCTCCCTCCACTCTTGCTGTGTGTCTCTCCTTGCAGTGGGGCCAGCACATGAACACCTGAGCAGCCTGCGGGAAGGAAACAGAAACCAGCTCACTCTCAAGTACACCAGGGTGCTTGCAGCCCTGGTTTTTACTTAGTGAATCAAAAAGCATAAGGAAATGGGAAATGGGGAAATCATGCCTCATGCTCTTCCAGAGCATTGCAGGCCAGTACCCTGTCAGACCTGTTTTTCAAGCACAGGGGTGTAGAAATGGCTTCCTACACACACACAGGGCTAACACAGGAGTCCCCCAACCCCTTGTCTTCAAACAGGAACAGGACTGAAGAAGCTGATTGCCCAAACTATTTTGACATTTATATCCTTGGTCTTTTCTTTGACCCTAGATCCATCCTTCCATAATCAGCTAAAACAGACATGGTCTACCACACAAGGGGCAAAATTATATGTCTAAAAAGCCATGTCTGCTGTACAGTCATGCCATGGGCCATGAGACTCGGGGAGGAACAGAATCATCCTACCAGGAACTTCAGCTTCCTATGCAGGGGAAGGCAAAGAAATTAAGTTTCTCCTTCGTCCTCCATTTCCAGCTTGCTCTGTGCAATAGCCTTTGTGGCTAAACAAGAACAGCAATGATCTTGTTATTCCAACATATGACTAGAAACAAAGTGGGTCTGACATGTTCCTACCTCTCTATCAGCCTCTGCCCCTCTGTCATGCTTCCGCAAATTTTTATGAAGCTGCTTAGTAAAGCAGTAGCTGAAGTAGCCAAACCTGAAGAAGTGCTTTGAAAATGAAAATAGGGTGATTGTTCTCAAAAGATTTGTATCCATTGTATTGCTTCATGGAGCTGTTGGAATAAGCAGAAAGGCAGCATTCTTCAGCCAGTTTTTTCAAGATGACATGTCTGCTGGTTTCCACCACTGCTGAAACATCAGAGTCTCAGGAACAATGTTCCTATCATTTGTGTGTGTGATACAGAGACATGGACTTCAGGGCCCTGCTTGGTGACTCTCAGGAGATCCTGCAAAGCCCCATGGAGCCTTAGCCTGACACCTGCAAAATCAGCTTCCCTGCCTGAGACAGCAAGTAAGCAAAAGACTGTGGCATACTCTGATATAGTTAAAATGGAACCCATAAAAGCACTGGAGCTAGGAAGTCCCCTACCACCCTCAGACACGGAGTTCTGGGGCAGATTTCTGTCTCTGAGGGGTGGCCACCACCCATGGCAGCACAGCAAGCTGGCACAGGGCTGCTATGTCAGCATGGCACTGTGCCCAACTTGTCAGCTCTGCCGGGAGAGTTTCCTCACTGCCCTGGGTCATGTCTTTCTCACAAAGATTTTACAGAGGTGTCATAACTATACATCCTCCCATATGCACGGTTAAGAGTTAGAGCTTTCCTAATCCTGCATAATTATTAACATGAGAGTGATTAGACAGAAAGATCAAATAGCTTGTTATTAAAAGACCAATGAAGAACATAAAGAGCTACCAATTGACATAAGAAATCTTGATTCCAGAATACTAAAACCCATAACTTATGGAGAGTTTACTTTATATGATATGATTTATATGCTATGGGATGTATCATTCAAATTCGACTTGTCCTGTGCTATGTGGGAACAGTATAATTCATCATGTAGATCTCCAGGTAAAGGAGAAGTGACATCTTGTGTTGCTGGATAGCCTAATTCCGCATTTTTATGGTCAGACTTTAGAATATTATTTTAAGTTCAGCTAAAACATTAGAGATTCTGATTTATAGCTATTTTTTTTTCATCATTGAACTGATAAAGTAAGCTATAATGAGAACTTTCTGGATGATAGATGTCATTCTTCTGAGCGGTGCTATTAGCACTTGTCCAGTTTCAGGAATATTTATTAAAGGAAAAAAAGACACACATATGGCTTGGTATAATTATGTAGCCCTTCAGAGTAAAAGAACTGTTCAAGAGAACACATATTCCTAAAGCTATGTTTATCTCCTTTTAATTTCTATTACTTTTTCCAAGTCTGTCAGCTTTACATATAATTTTACATTTTGTCAAATGAAGTTGATAACATTTATTTCACAGAAATAAAGGCCAACATTCATAAACTACAATAACAAGCCAACACACGCCAGCATCTGTGAATGGAAAGGGGGATAGGAAAAAGGCCTTGTTTTGGTAGGCAAACAAATTTCAGTTTGCATTTCACAAGGGATTATCATTAGTCTTGAGCAAACTCAGTGTCTGTGAACATCTTACATTATTCTTCTGGACCACAGAACCTTCTTCTTTTTTTGAAGAGCTAGCTTGACTTTGCAGACATTTCTTTGATGTAATATAAACCCTTTTTTTTTTTTCTTCCCATGTAGGAATTGGAACTGTACTATAACTTAGCAGGTAGGTTGTGGTAAAAAAGCCTCACACAGCTACCTAATCTGCCAGATATTTCTCTGGACCATGAATAGAAGTTATTACTAGTATTCCTTTACTAGTATTTACTATTACTAGTATTTCCTTTCTTCTGTCCATGTTACCAAATTCATTCTTCACATGGTGTTGGTATTTCTTTTCCCATTCTGCTTTCTTCTCTTTACTTCCCTTATTTTATCATTAGGTATTATTCTATGTCATCATCTTCTGAAAAGAACAAGAAGCTAATAATATTTCATGATTAGAAGTAGTCTTTGAATGGGCTTGTAATGAGGTAAAATGAGTTCACCCATCTCTAGTTGTTTTGTATACAATATTCTCCTAATAGTGAGAAATACTTTGACAGAATCCCCTTAATTAAAACATTCAACAAACTGAGAGCCTGTAGTAGCTGGCTTTGTAGATTTACACAGTACTCTACCTTAAGCAGTAGCTGGGCTGAATTCAAGGGTAAATTACTGTGATCTATGATTTCTTCAGGCCAAAGGTATTTTATACTGTCTTAGGTTTTTTTTTTTTATTTTAGTGTACTTAAACACCTTCAGAGTTACTTAATTACCCAGAATAATTTTGATTCACAATCGCTGATTAATGTATGAGTTACATTCTTGGTCACTTAGATGAATCCTTTACCCTTAGTCTATTTTACTATAAAAAGATTTGACAATGTTGGAGTGTGCTTCCCAGGATGTGCTGTTGTTTCACTGATGAACTCCTTGTGACTAGTGCAAATATCAAAGAATTTTTTCTCAGTTGTAAGAATCAATTACAATTTCTTTTTCTTGCAAGTAACTGTGGGGTTTGCAGCTTTTTTCTAATATGGGTTTTTAAAGAGAAGAAATGCAAAAACTGCTGACAGAAAGTTACTTTCCCACTGAAAGTTACTACAGCTTGTCTGTGGGCAGAGAGATTTTCAGTTAATTTAAAAAGTCCAGAAAAAATGTAGATGTTATAAATAAACAAACCAAAACTACTATTTCATTGTACTATCCATGGCCCTTAGCCATAGGTGATCTAAAATCAAGCCAGGAACAGAAAACTGGAAAATTGTATACCAGCTACTGTTAATAAAAGCAAAAACAAGATTAGCACATTGAGAAAGGAATACTACATTTTTGGCGTCAATCTTTCTCTAGACTTTTCTATACCTCTGGGACAGTACCTGTGAGAGAGGTGTGATGGACAGGGAGGAAAGGAGTGTGCTCAGCATAAGTGGTGCATTTGTTTGAAGTTGTAAAGCAGCACCTCAGCTGGGTTCATGTGAGTTCATTGATGGCACTTCTTGGAGTTGCTTATTCTTGGTGGTGTACTTTGATTAACTCTTTGAAAAAAAAAATGGTGTTCAGATGTTATGAGGCAGGAACTGACAGTCATTCTGCAATAGCGTGGGAGTTTATAGTTTACTCAGCAAAAGCTTGCGTGCTGGTGTATTTTAGAAATGTTGGTCACCTCAGTACTTGAGAACTCTTTTTTTTTTGGAGTCTCTTAGTTCTCCAGAACAGAAATTAACTGCATAGGTTCAGAGTTTTAATTTCACTTACTATTTTTTCGTATTCATAGAACCACTATTTGAGCAAGTTGTGTAGTTTAGAACAGTTATGAACTCACATGAACCATCTGTTCCTGACCTGACAAACTTACCTTGTTTACTGAGCACTGATAAATTCAAAGGATAGGGTCTTCCTCTCGATGAACTGACACAACTGGTCCAAAGTTTTCTGATGCTAAGGCAAGACCCTCACAGACTTCAGAAGTCTAGGGATCAAGCTGTAGTTTCAGACATCCTAGAATGAAAGAGGGCAATGAAAAACAGCACTGTCATTAGTACTGCAACCTTAATATGGCATATTTTATAGAAGCATGGTGTAAAAGCATTATAAACCACATTTTTACACATATATGTTCAGGATCAAATTTCACTTATAGTTGCTGAAAAACTGTATTCACTGGAAAAGACGCACAGCATAATTTTAGTCTGCAAGGAGTAAAAAAAATGCTTGCAGCAGCATGCATCAGAGAAGATCTTGTCAGTTTTATGAGGAAGAGAAGTGATGCCCTGTTGGTAACAGGTCTGTCACAGCCTGGTCTTACCGCAACCAGACTGCATCTGTATCCTCATGTCTACCTGTCTCCTATGTCACTTGGGCTGGACGCGTTTTTGATGGTGTTAAACTCACATTCCCAAAAGCCTGGTCTGGGAAACTAAGGTGTCTTTTCTGCTGTCTTTTGGGCACGTAGGAAGTGATTAATATTCTCCACGATATGCCCCATGCCCACATCCCTGTGTTGTCAGTTGTTAGTCAATGCAGATCATTTAGCACAATGTTCTTCATCTGCCAGGAGAACGTGGATCCTGTTGACCCACTTATTTCACACTATGCTGGAAATATCAGCCGGTGTATCTATATATATCATACGTGTTTGCCATAACAATAGGAACCAGGACACATCTAGCTGGTTTTGCTGCTATCAGGATAATGCTGCTAGCTTTTGAAAGGCATTATGGGAAAACTCTTTGAATAATTTTTGAGGTGAATCACAACTACTAGGTTTGGAAAGTGATTAGGTAATGTAGACCAGCATTTCTCAGCATTGCAGTGGACAGTAATACCATTGCAACATTTAATTACCAACATTTACATAAGGAAGGAGTCAAACAAAAAGGAGGTAATAGTAAAGAAATATTCAGAACTATTTGATTTTAAATAAAAAGTGTAGTAGTTGTACAACATGAGGAAATCCTTCTTTTTTTCAAAAAAAACGGATGTTTGTTAGCTTCTCCATTAATTTAAAGAGGCTGAAAAACTTTAGGCTCCAAAATATTTGCAGCAAATCAAAAAAAAAAAACCCCGAACTTTCTGGATTTGTGAGGAACTACTTAGTTGTTAAAGGTAATTGATAGTCTTCCTTTTAGAAGTAATGAACTATGTTTATATTTACATGTTCTTTGCACTGAGAAATACAAAGGCAGCATCATTTTTGAGTGATTCCCTAGTTGCTGCAAGAAGTTTCAAGTGTCATCAGCGCTTGATGAAATTAAAGTTTCTCCAAGTTTTGCAGCTTCATTTAAAGATATACTACAGGTTTTTAAGTGCCAACGAGTTTTTGGTGTCCTCCACAGAATATAAATTTGTTGCTGTTTCTTTCTAAAAAGTTATTTTTCTCCTGTGCTTCCCATAAACAATTGCAGTAAGACTACTTTACATATACAAAGTCATGTATACAATTAAAAAAAAAATGGAAAAAGGGGGTGTAACAGCCATCTCTTTGTGTCCACTGTGTGCGAAACACAGTGTATGAGCCATAAGCATACATTTTCATCTGCATCAGAGGTGGCTTCTGTGATGTTCATCAGTGTTGCTGTATATGTCATTGGTTAGGGCACTCTTAGGGGTTTTAGTGTAAAATTTCTCCTCCAAATGTTGGTGAAGGGAAAATAGTGATTAAATCAGTGTCTTTCAGAGATGGAAACTCTGAGGCCATATCAAAATTAGTCTTGATGACCAACAGCTGATGATTCAGATTAAACTCGCTTTTCTGAGAACCACATTGCAAAAACAACACAAAACCAAAGGCTTTTCTTCCCTCCTTGTTCTTATGGGTAAAAGTTATATAGAAAATATTAGTTAAAGTGTGGTGAGCTGGCTATCTTGTGATTTGTTCCCAGTAACCACAGGAAAACTTTCTCTGACCTTGTGGATGTGTGGGGAGTCTTAGGAAGGATCACATAATGCTTTTTCTAGAGACTGCATCCTCACTGCAGAAAGGTTAATGCAAGTAGAGTCGAGGCTTAAACCTGCCCTACCTAGTTAATTCAGCTGGTCATTTTATGAAAAGTAACCCTTGTTTTGGAGTTAAAGGGTTCAGGTGCAGAAAAAATTAGGGAGTGATGCAAGTTGTCATTAAATGATACAGAGGAGTTGGCAGGGAAGAAACTTTCTATTTCCTCCTTCCCACTCCCCACTTAACAGTTTGCCTCCCCCTGGTCATGCTGACACAACTAGATGTTGGGCTGTGAAATAAACGAGATCCCTGAAATGATCCAAGTAAAAATAATCCTTCAGAAGTCTACAAATGAAGTATAACTCTAGCAGAGCTCTTAGAGACCAATTTTAATGCTTATTTTATTTAAAATAAATAAGACAGAAATTATTAATTGTGTTATCAGAAAAACACTATTGTTAAGCATTATAAAGCAGTGCGTCATGCTTTTATCAATTCATAGATTTATTTTTTTACAGCCAGAAGGGACTAAGTGTTAGGAAGATGATTTCAAGTTCATGGAGAACAAATGAATTGAATTTTGAGTGAAAAGTAAAAATTGACACCCTAAAGTTAAAACTGGTTTGGCAGGATATCTAAAAATGCAACACTGAGTATTTAAAATGAGAGAGATCTAACCTTAATAACAAGAAAAGATGCAAGACCAAGTGTAAGCTTTTGAAAGATAAATTTATCCCACTTACATATTACTGCTGCTTGCTAAAGCTGTCTCTGCCTAGTTAAAAAAGATTGATGAAAAAATGCTAAAAAATAGAAATGGAAAAGTGTGCATTTCATACAAGTGAAGCAGCAAACAAGAGCATAAGCAGATTGCCTAATAATCAATGTCTGTTCAAATGGTTGACAGGGATAACTTTTAAAACCAGTGCTCAAAGTCATGCAAAAGAGAAGAGATGGTGGGTAATGGCACAGACCCTTCAATAATATGGCAGTGGCATTTTGGTTCTAAATTATTTATATAACTTGCACTGTATTGTAATTCTGTTACTTTCACAAAATACATGTGAAAATTATGCTGTTTATGCTTTAACACTTAAAGAATTGTCTGTGAAAGACAAGGTGATCAGAAAAAAAATATTAAAAGTGCCCTGATTGAAAGAGTAGTCTCAAAAGGGTGTTTTAGCCCTTTACCTGAATGCTGCAACTTTCTGTTTTCAGTCTGCTTAGTTTCCTGGACTAGAGAGCACAGTTAAAAAATACACTTATTCAAGGAAATTTCATTTTGATTCCTGCAGCTTAGCCTGCAGCATAATTTTCTCATCTGCTTCTCCATTTCACTCACTTACTTGAACAACTTTCTCTCCTCTGCTTGAGTTGAAGCAACCTTTCATCAGCATCGTTCCAACCATCTCTTTCTTTCAGCTTCATCACTACCAAATGTCATGGTGCAGTATTTACCTGTTTACATTTTAGATTCTCTCCTCCCACAGAGTAGGTAGCTGGGGCTTGTTTGGCTACAAAAAATAGTGGTGGGAAAACCTCTATTATTTTCTAGAGAAATTTGAAGAGAAGAGTGAAAGATTCTCTGTGTTTAACAAAATAGAAAATAATAAAGCCAGATTTACTGAACCCTTCTATATTGCATGAAATTTTATAAGCTTGCCGCAGCTTTGGGTAAAGGAGTAGCAGAAAAGGGCTTATCTACAATGCAATGTAGTAATGAGATACTTCAGGTGTTTCAGATTATGACAGTTCAGCTTTTTCTGGAACAGAAATATAACTTTTGGATATTAGTGCCATTTCAAAATCATTTATTGCTTAGCTCTAATAATATTTTTTTCTTTAGAGTGTCATTTTATTTCTTGCATATTCATTAGGGTCTTGTTCTCAGCCATTACTTCTAAGACCTAATCTAACATGAACAAAACAATATTTAAATAAAAAAAAATTTGAACTCAGATTAGAGCACTCGTATCTTCTGCAAGTTCTTTGCCTTGGTGCCAGGTAATATATTTCTCCTTCTGACATGAATACGCACATGGCTTTTCTAAGCTATATGTAGTAGATACCTTTGCAGTATTTCTTTCCCACATCCATATTTATCAAAAATCTTTTCAAAATGCTAATATAATCCTAAATGTTGGGAAGAAAACATCAGTTAAAGGGGCAATTCAAAAGGGTCCATTTTCATTTCAGTTTACTGGTGTTTATTCCTTCTAAATGTTGAATTTTAATGCTTGTTGTTTTTATCTAGGTTCCAGGCATTTTGTGACCATTGTTTGGAGAAAGACAAGAGAACAGTGAAAGAATGGATGAAAAAGATTTACAACACCTTTTCCCTCGTTGGTTACATCCATATAATTATAGCAAAGCACTGAGTGGGTACCCCTTTGCCATGCACCTGAAGCATTTTTTCCTTGAGAGTGCACTGATAGTTTAGTAACACAGCTCCTACTGTGACTGACAGTTGGTTTTGGACTAAATCATATAAAATTGAATAGGAGACGGTGGCTATTGGCTAGTTCAGCCAAAGTCTATTTGGCAGAGTAGATTAACTTCCATGCAGCTCTGCATTATTGCACAGCTCCACGTGATGCTGGTGTCTGCAGCACAGATTTACCCTTAGCTTGGCTACTAAGAGTAGCCAAAGGCAGCGCTGTAGAAAAGCAGAGAATCACTGGAAAGGCTTTCTTTAGCAGCAACAAAGATTACATGTGTGCCAAACACATCAGTATGGCAGATGACCTGACAGAACCGGTAGTTAAAACAATTTAGTCTTCTTAGGAATGTTGTTCCTGGGGTAAAAGCTCAAACCTCAGCTCACTGAAAAGAAAATTATTCTAGAGCATCATTTCTGTAGTTAACACCTTAGGACTGAAAAATGAGTAAATGAATACTGTTGCTTCAACACTTTTATCTACTTCATTTAGTATTTTCCAAGAGCCAGTTCAATGCCATCTGAATCTGTAAATTACAGAAATGAAAAGCATTTAAGTCTGTTGATTGGGGATAAAAGAAAATAGAATATTTCTATTGAAGAAGCCAAATATGAAGGTGATCTGAGAAATTGCATTAATGTAAGCTTTTGCCAGGAATCACAGATGAGTCTAGTCATCAGTCATCAGGGAGAGATGAGAAAATGAACAGCAGATTAAGAGGTTGAATGGAAACATGATATACGTCCTGCCATCTGACCTCTGCCAGACGAGCCCAATGTGATGGGACCACCTGTGTGAGTTTTCCAAACGAAGTTTGTGCTCTTCTCAAGGGTGCCAAGGCTGCAAGATTTGGTCTCCCACTTGATCTGCACAGACCCCAGTGAGGGAGGAGATTGTCATGTATAGGCATGCATTACTTTAGACACCTAGACCAGTTGAAATTCAAGGTAATTAAAAGTATGAGCCCAGGATTAAATTACTTTCTTCCAAATTAGGCATCAAGTTCATGGAATAAGTTAGGGTAGCCAAGATATCAACCCAAGGTTGACTGGTGTAATACAGACACTATATAGGAGAGCAATGCCCTTCTGCTGCAGCAGCTGCAGGCCAAACAGGTGACAGGAGGTTGTCTCCTGCCTTCAGGAAACTGATCTGAGAGCCCAATTTCTCTTTGTAACCCCCAGAAAGATGTTGGCACCTGCATCAGTTAATTTAGGGTGTTGAAGTTAGAGAACATGATCACAGCCCTCAGAAAGTATTTACGCAGACAGATGGCCTTGTCCATTCACCCTTGGAAATACACATTCTCTCCTCAGTATTAGTGACCTTTCACTCCTGCCACCAAGACAAAAATGTTATTGAGTCTGCTGTCGTGCAGTGCTGGAGTCCTTTTCCCTCTGCTGACTCCTGTCCTTGTCCAGGAGAGAACTTTATTGAAGTGAGGCAATGGCAAAACTCTGCCTGATGCTGAAGTCTGCAGCTTCAGGCTGTCTCAATCCAGGCTGCTGTATCTCACCTCTTCAGCTTGGCCTCTGTCTGCCTGTGAATTGCACTTAATTTAAATTCACACAGGGTGGAGGTGATATTTGTGCAGAGAGGTGGGGAAAATCCCACCCTTGAAAAAATGCTAGGATGGTGAAAAGGGGGCATGTTTGGTACATAGCCTTTGGCAGGTTCAAATGTTCAATTGGAATGAAGTAAAATCAGGGCTTGAAGCATGGGACACTAGCATCTTCCACGTGAGTGTCCTAATATCCTGTACATTAGTGGCTTCTCCAGAGTTGCCTTAGAACACTTGTTTCATCCTGATACAAAAAGGGAAATTTCTGAATTTTTGGCAAGATAGTAAAACCACCCAGCTACAGTCTCAAGGCATGCACCCTCTCTTCATGGGAGGTGAGCAATCACACGCCACGTTGTTCCCTCAGGTACTGGCCCAGCTCCACAGGCTGATAAAGAGGGATAATAGGTCTACAGCCCCACCTCCTTCCTTTGCCTTTTTGACATGCTGCTCCCCGAATCTGAGTGACAACAAAGGCTACCGTAGTTCTTGGGCTGCCTAGGACACCCACAAGGCAACCTGTCAGGTCCTGCATGGATGCCAAGGCTCAGCTGGGAGCAAATCCTCCTCAACACAAACAGCTCTGGAGACTCAAAAGCACTTCCTTCCTTTTCCAGCCACTGGGTTGCCTGAATTTACTGCAGGGTCCAAAGTTTCCTTCCTACCCTGCCATTCCGCTCCTGCGTCACATGTCCCCTACTGGCCAAACCTCACCTGTTAGAGGGGCAGGAGGCGGGCTGAGATGAAGCAGTCATTGAGAAGGCTCGCATAAAGCAGAGAGATAATGATTGCTCCAGCCAGCGCTGGCAGCCCCGGCACAAACTCCCCCGCGCAGCGCTGCCAATGCGGCTCGCTGCTGACTGCGGCACACCTGCTTGCTGAGAGATGCGCTGCCCGTGCCAGGGCTGCCCTCCGCACCGACCGCGCCGCGCTCCCGAGCGGCGCACACGCCGCCAAAACCACCCCGGTCGCTCCGCTTCTAACTGCAAAGAGCCAAATTCAGGCCTACAGCTCTCGGTCTGATGTAGTAACACATCCTTTGCATTCTTACCACCTGTGTGTGTGCCGTATACTTAACCAGGAAGTCGCACTTTTCTGCCCGTAGAATCCTCTGCGTGATTTACAGAACATCACGGAGCACATTTTAAGAGAATTCAGTGCTGGAAAATGATTTTCAGTGAATCTTTTATTTATCTACACGTGCTAAATCATATCTGCAGGGGAAAAACAAAATTCTAAAAGAAGCCCAAACAAAAATAATAGAACAATTATTGCTTGAAAATTCTGATTGCCTATAAATTATAAGTCTATTCAGCTCTGTGAAAATTTATGTTTTCATTTATGAAACCATTCTTGTTATTAACTTTCAATCTTGTTTACTGAGGGAAGTAAGAATACACCAAGCAGGCAAATCATTTTAAACCATGTCCTGAAAACCTAGGGTTATGGCACACGGGACAAGTTTATTACCACTGTTTTAGAGCACATGATAAGTTTAAAATGGGGCCCTATTTCAAACAGCAGGGGTTGGTTAGGACAAGGCAACTTACCATGACCGCAGTTTCTAATGTAAAAGTGTCAATGTGCTCGGTATATTCATAATGTGTTTATTCTCATTACAGTTTTCAATTTGTCAGTGTTTTACTGGCATGCAACCACAGAGCACAGACAGCTATTGCTGGTTAACCTTGTTATTGCAGACAAGTTACAAGTCCTGACAAGAGTCTGATAACTGTGCCGACTTATTTTAAGCCATGCATGAGGAAAGGGTAGGAGGTTCAAAGTAAGTTATGCTTTCCTGTGTGAGTCCCCATATGATCACTCAAAGTTACTGTAAATATAAAAGCAGAAGTGCCTGATTGCCATTTTGTCATTATGACATTAGACAAGAAGGTAATCAAAAGACAGAATCAAACATGAGGCTGAAGTTGCAAAAGTGTAAAACCCTGAAGCCTCAATCCTCTAAAGCAAATACATGGATTTAGTCACCTGTGCAGGTTTTTGCAGGATGGAGGACTCATTCACTTGCAAATAATCTGTCCTGGAATCTATATCCCAGAAGAAACAATGACCAAACAGGTAAAGAGTAGAAATTACTATTTCTTATGGAAAAAGTATGCTTTTCTCCACCTCCTCCTCCTCCTTTTCCTCTTGACACATTTACCACTTGCTCATCTGTCTCAGCACCTTGTTGCATCCTGATGTAAACTTGTAAACTTGCTGGATCAGAATAATCTCTTTTCCTATTAATTTAACAAAACCAAAGCAACTTGTAAAAAAGCCCATGATCTAGCTCTGATCCCTGACTGAGGTCATGTATCACTGCTGGAATGTAAATATGATCTTACTAGTTGACCAAATGCTCCACAGCAGTTAAATAATAAATATACAGTCATGGAGGAAAAAAGAAAAAAAGTTCAGGCAATTCCTGGGTGCAATTTCACAGATCATGGTAAATCAGATAACACTTTTACAGCTTCCCAAAAAGAGACACATAAATAAAATCTTTTTAATATTCAGAGACATAGGCCATGCGCTGTTCTTTAAAAGTGAGGATCATGGATGTGCAGCCCTACAATTAAGGACTCATTTTCTATTTACATTTTGCTATTTAAATTAGGAAGCCACCAAGGACTGCTAGGGAAAAAATAAAGAATAAAAATATAAGGAAAAAAAAGTCATCAGTCTCTTACAAGCATCTGCCAGTAGCCATTTGCACATAACTTCTGATTGTTGTTCTGCCAAGGAGAGAAGTGGTGCTGTCCTGTGTATACCTTTGGTTTCAGCAGAACTTCCTCATCGTTTGGGTCTATTAGAGCTCATTCATGTCCTACAACATGAGCAGCCAACATGGGAGATGGAGCAGAGAGAGCCAGGACTCTGCTCCCAAACAGCATCTGATGCTGCTTGGAAATCCTGCTTCCTCCATCTAGGAACATGCTGCCTCTGGAAAGGCATTATCTTACACATGTAGCATTCTTTCAGTGAAGGCCAATTTTACCAGAAAATTAAAAAAAAAAAAAACAAGCTAAACTCAGACTGCTGTGAAGCTGCTGTAAAATTAAAATTAAGAAAGCCCTTTTCTCATTCATCTTTTAATGTTCCTTTAAATTAGATGGAGAGGAGAGATAGTTACTTGCTTCACCCTCACCCTTCTCCACCCTATCATTTAACCACAAAAAAGACTGATTTATAACAAGAGTAACTTCTGTACTATCAGACATCTACAAGTTTTTCAGTCTGCAATTTTACCTCACATGGATAGGTACTGCAGACTTAACATGCTTCAAAAAGTTAGAACCATTTAATGAGCTACTACTAATGTGACTACACTTCTGAGGACATGCAGTTCTCACAAATGTGTTTCCAAGTGAAATAATGCTTCTGAGATTTATTATAACACATATATTTTTTGTCTGAAAATTCAGGGCTCAACTAGTTGGAAAGCTGAGTGGTGTGTACAGACCTTGTTAGTTCTGGACTGGACCATTTTCAAGATAGATGGCTTTAAGAAGAACTGTGCTTAAATTATTCTTAAGTGTTTGAAAACTGGTTTTGGGTTGGTTTTTTTTTTTGCTGTTTTTGTTTTTTGTTTTTTGTTTTTTAATCTGTTTTGATCCAAGCTTGGTTTAAAGAAAAACCAAGACAAATGCAAAACTGTCCATTTCTGCATTTGTTGTTTTGCAGTCCTACGAATGTTTTGCATTACAATACTCCAACTCAGAGCAGAAATTTCTCACATCATTTCACAAAGCTTCAAGATGGAACACCTATTCTTCTGATAAAATGTTTGTTTAGAGAAACCTCCCAGGCTCCTCGGTGACGGTTTTGCCACCTTGGTAAATATTTATAAATGAGTCACAAGCCTCTGAACAAAATCTTTGGATTGGAAGCCTGACTGAAGCCCTGATATTAGTACCCATATTCATATTTCACTTGCTGACCTTGTATCTGCCACTTTTATGTGAAAATCAAATGCTTTTCATTATTACATTCAATTTCTGTCTTATATTTCAAGCCACATCTGAATTCTACTCCTTGAGATTCATGATTATATGCTTCTTTATGAATCATACAGTTGTCAGCACCATGGGTCTTGGGTAAAGTTAACACACCTAATGAAGCTAAACCATAAGGGACTTTTTGTTGGGTCTGTGAGAGTGAAATGGCTCATTGAAATGAATTCTGTTTATATCCAGTGCACAAAAGAAATTTATTTTTATACTCCAACATACCTCAGTATCAGGAAGTGAAACATCAGGAGTAATAAGGAATAAAAGGATGACAGACATTCCACCAAAACAAATATTCTTTTTTGTAGATGAGATGCCATGCCAGGGCTAATCCCATTTTTAGCTCTGTCGTGGACAGTCCATAGGGACTGTGGTGTCTCCACACAGCTATTCTACATAGGCAGCCCATGTAACTCTCACTAGGCCAGTAGATTCACATGGTAACACACTGTTTTGGAAAAATATCAGACCTAAATTAGATTAATTATTTGGATTTTTTTTTCTTTTTAATTAAGTGCCAAGGAGAGCTTAAGAATGATATGAACCATGTGAGGTCCATCACCAAGGGATTCCTGGCCACCATTTCTGTCCAGTTCACAACTTCAAAAAGCCAGGCCAAGCTTTCTTAGCCAGTTTCATTTCAGGATCAAAACAGAATTCAGACCAATGAGCTTCTCTAAAATTAAAGAAAAAAAAAAGGAATATAGTCTCAGTTGTAATCCTCATATTGACCTTCATGAGGCCAAGATGATTCCATCTACACCAACCACAACCCCTCTGATGCAACTGGAGACCCACAGATGTCAGGCTGATCACTTTGCATGTCTCTGTAAAAGAATGTTGGGGACATGAATCCCAACAGAAGTTGCAACTGGAAAATGAGCCTCCTACAGAAATGCAGGGAATGTGCTGGAAGGAAAAGACCTTTCTTTCAGGAATGCAAAGTAAAACCACAGCAGGTATTCTCTTGCAGGTCTCCATACTACCTGGACCTTTTAGGTGTTGGAATGACATGCTTCCTGATCTGCAGCAGAACAAAACAAAACAAGCTTTAAAACAAAGAAAAGCATTTATTCTTTTTTTTTTCCAATGCTTTAGATTTGGAAAGATGTGACAAAGAAACCCCAAAGTTGAGTGCAAACAAGACCAGGGAATTCATAGCTAAATAATTAACATTCTTACTTATTACAGTCACAATGGCTGATGGACTGAGGGCAGGCTGCTCATGAAAAGGTGAGGGATATAGGACATGATGGAGAAGGTTTTGAGGGGACAGTAATGCGAGTGATACAGAGTAAAAAAGAGAGTTATATTTCCTTTGGTAGGAAACCTGCTGACATGATTTTAAACAGCACTACTCTTATTTGAAATGTGTTAAAACATGGTAATTGGCCTGAATAGCTCATTTTTCTAGTGCTAATGATCAGGATTGCAAGAAGAAAAACTATGAAGACCATCAACTAAGAGAGAATATGAGAATACCTCCATATTTGTGGACAAACTGCCCCATTTTTTGCAAAGGCATTAACTGGGATATTTCTCATGGTGTTTGAAAGGGTAACAAGATTATCCTCAGAATACACCAGTTAAGAAAGTGTGCAGGAACAGGCTGAATATCAGAAACAGCACAAATATTTTATTTTCCTGCCTGAAAATAGTTGAAAGCAATAGGAACAAGTATCTGGTGCCAAAAAAATACAAATATTATCACTCCAGCATGGGATTCATGAGCCAGCTCTCAAATTTGAGTCCAAACATTACTGACAATTCTTTTAAAAAAGTTCAGTAACATGTTTTTAAAAAATTCAAATGTTTCTGCAATTACTGTTTTCATCCAGATCACAAAGTGGAAGTATCAGAATGTGAAGAGAAAGGTCTGGCAGTCCTGCTGAGCAAGATGAAAACACAAGAAGAGCTAGAAGACTCACATAAACAAACAACCCCTCCCAACAGTTGTTTTGGTGATCTTTTTGTTTTCTTTTTCCTATTTCTCCAAACAAGAAGTTAGGAGAAGTGTTTGTATATTGAGGATAATATCCCTACATTATTTCAAGTATTCTTTTCAATGCTGATTATTTATTAGAATATTATTTATTCATACTTGCCAAGCATGTCCTCTCAAACTGACTGAAATCAAAGGGATTTTAAGGCGAATTCCCCTGCTTCACCCCATTTTCTGGGACATCTTTAGAGGGCTGTGAGAGAGAGGACAAGCCAGTCCCTGAGTGCCTACATCTGCTGGGTGACTACAGAGATAAGCAAGGGTCCCAGGAGATTGCACAAACTTCTCCTCATCCAGGAGCCACAGAGATCCACATCCCAAATGTGTGTGTTGCTGAGCCCTGGACTAGCTGGGGTGGACAGACAGCAGCTTGTCACCCTTGTCCGCAGAGAGGAGGGACAGAGGGAGATGCCTGAGCAGTTCCTGGGGTGAGATCCGAGAGGAGCAGGGACTGGGGCTCTGGAGGCAGATTCAGGCACAGGTGTCCGTGACCAGAGTGCCGGAGGGAGGGTCACCTCGCCAGCGTGGCTCCAGATGGCATTGCACATGGCTCTCCTCTTACCGGAGCTGTGTCTACTGAGGCAGCACCTAAGGTCACGGCAAGCCTTGGCAGAGACCTTGCAGACCTCCCTCTCCCCCCACAGTTGCTTGGATTTGGAAGGCCAGTGGGTTAGCAAACGACAAGCTGCTCTCCCCCAAGCTGGGGAGAGCTACCTGGTGACCTTCCAGAAGACAGTGCCTACTAGCCTTTGCCCTGGCATCAGTGACTTGCCTGCTTCAGGAAAAATAAAGAAAAAGAAAAGTAAAAAACAGTTGTGTTCCTTCACCTATCCCAAAATTACAGGCAGAGGGTCAGTTGTTCCTTACCCAGGAGACCACTACAGCATTATTTGCTTGTGATAGGCACCCAGAGCAACTGAGAATTTTAGATCTGCACTCAGAGGTAGCAGCTCTCACCAACCAGGTACTGTGGACCAAGCATGGAGTTAACACTCGTGCTTGTCAAGGTGCCTTGGATGGTAGATATGGTGCTTGATCAACTGGCTTTCATGCTCCAACAGAACTGGCATTTTCTACTCTAGGCTGGAACATTGTGTTCTTCCTCCCTTCCTTCTCCAGCCCCGTGAGTGGCCACATACTGCAGCAAACATGCATATTGGTGGGACCTTCATGTGGGATCAAGTGTAAGGATGGCATTACCAAGGATCCCACTGTGACTATGGGAGTGGGGACAAGTCCAATGGCATGCCACGCAGTGTGTGCCCCAGGGATGACATTGAAACAGTCCAGGACACTGCAAGCGTACCTCTCTCATGAGGAAATGACAGGAGTCAGAGTAGATGATCCTCTGTGGGTCACCAATAGTTAAAGACACCATGAGATTAACACATAGTGATAGGATAGTCCAACTTCTGCCCAGAACCACAAACTCCAGGAGTCTTGTGCCTTTTACATAGTTTTTATGGACTTTACAAATTCAAGGAGAGTGAAAATATGACATATATATATTTATATATATAAATTATATATATATATATATATACACTATACATCACTCAACCTGAAGCAAGAGTACTGTGCTGAATGGTGCTGTGCACTTCAGTACAGTATTAATACAATAGGAGGTGTATCAGCTTACTTATAAAACATTCCTCATTCTCATCCTTGATTTTAATTTGTTGTTGAGGTACATACCACAGGTTGAGCATTTCAGGTCATTTAAGGAGTTATGACACAGCACCATACCATGGCTACCGTATTCCAAAAGACTGAACATCGCTGTTAATCACAGCTTCCCAGTAGATCCAGAGAGGGAATACCATAAAATTGTTTAGTAAACAGTGCATCTGCTTTGAATAAAGATGAAAGCCCAATTTGAAATATTTGAAAGTAATTTTTAAAGAAAAAAGGCATGAATTCTTATTACAAGTTTCCACAAAATCCTTTTCTGCTGCTATTACAGTGTGCCTTCTTGGGATAAATGTGTGGTTTACAGCATCTACATTACAATGTATAACTTTTAGCATTCACTCACTTGATGCTGTAAGACAATTTTTTTCTCCTCGAACTTCTTTTGGATATGATTTCTTAAGGCTTGTCTACTTGGGGAAAGTTAAGCAGCATAGCAATTCCAGGATAACTACTCTGTGATAGCTCCCTGTGGACACTTCATTGCAATAAAAAAAAAGACTTTATTTGGGAATAATTACCATGCATTGTGACTAGTGGAATAATTATTCTAAAATAAAACCCAACCTAATTCCAAGATAAAGTATATACACCCATGCAGGAGTTTTTGTCTCTTTGCTTGGGGTTTGGGTTTTTTACCACAGAATATGAATTCTGTATATGAGCAGTTAGAACACTTATTTTTCCCCTAGAATAGATATGTCAGTCCATTTTTACTGATAGATGAGGTTATGATATTGAGTTAAAATAAGCATATGTCACCTGGATTCCTGTTACTTTGAAATGTAGTTTTTCTCAGTCCAAAATATTTGTGTTGGCAGCCTGTAACAGGCTGATGTGCCTTTCCTTGACAAGGATTTTCCATTCCTTGGTAACAGGAGGACTTGTCCTCCCCAGCATATTCTTTAGATAGGAAATCTGTAGCTGGAAGCCAAAATGTTACAAATTTTCTTTGGAGCAATCTGTGATCATGCTGGAAATTATCTTCTTTTTTGTGTATCTCTAGCAAAAAGAACAATTGCTTCTGGCCCATAAATCCAGAAGAATCAAATTGTGATGGGCAAGCTCTTATCTAATAGTGTTTTGTCTCTCTTTTCTCTCTAAATGCAACTGGCTATTTATTTTAAGCAATTAGGTAATAGACAAAGATTTGAGAAGGCCTCAATGCTTTGCCTGTTAAGCAAAGCTGAAATAGCTCTCCACCTGGTCGAGACACCAGCCAGCAGCAGGCATCTCTCCTGGTCTGGTAGCACGGATCTTTCTCCAAGTTCACTCAGGCATTTCTTACCTCCTGTATTTATGACCTCTCCTGCCTTTGTATTTTAACTGGTTCTGCTCTCAGGCTGTGGGTGGAGAGAAATGTGTAAAACTACCTGCCCATGATGATGTGTTTCCATTCAGCTTCAGGAAAAAAAGGTTTATTCAGTAATTAAAAACTCTATTTTGTCTTTGGATGTGCCTAAGTGCTTCTAGCAGAGTATAAGACATGCAAACATTCCATTCCTCATCCATCTTGCTGGCCTACCTTTCCCTTTTAAAGCCATGTAATTCTGTAATTTTGGTGGAAGGTGATCTTCAGGGTTCTTAGTCCTTTCATAATATGTCCTTTCATTTCCCTTCTTACCCTCTAGTATTTTGAAGATCTGGCAGCAAGGGCTGTTTCAGATACAGAATGTGTTCCTGGTACAAACAGTGTTTTAATACACAAGCCAATGGAGATATTTAAAGCATCCCATCAACCATAAGGAGTTAAATTCAACTGTCTTCAATATGAATCAGCTTTATGTGCAGATGAATTGCCAGGCAAAGAGCAAACTGCAAATGTTGCTCCTAATTCTGTGTACACCAGCATTTTTGGTAATTTTTAAACATTCTATATTATCTTTTAAACAACAGATGGTGTTAATAAAATTATAAACCACACCCCATAAAATACCAAGCAGCAATAGCATTTTCCACGGAAATAATACAAGGTATAATATTTCTGCATTTATGAAAAGCTGAGCCTGGAAAACATTCAGGTTGCAAAAGATAAGACCCAAAATACTCCTTTTCATTTCTTGTTAATGCGGCTTCAGCATTTTAATTAGTATCAATTACTGGGAATGCAGTTTTTGATGTGTTTTAACTTGCTCAAAAGTTTCAAAAAAGAAAGTTTTTATTTGTTTGGTATTAGTCTCACTGCAAGTTCAGATGTGCAACATGTAAAAAAAAAGAATCTACTTCAAGAAATTGAGTTTGCTTTTAATCATTTAAACTGAAAGAGATGGATGACATGTTAAGTTTTCTGTGAGCTCTGAGTATTAAATTACTTAATAAAAGAAAAGTAAAATTTGGCAATGCTGGATAAGTAATCAGAAAATAATGAAAACACTCTTAAATAGGTGACAAGTCAAAGCTCTATCTAAAGGGCCAATTCATATTCCAGGAAATCTCACATTAACTTTGACTGAAGCAAGAGCTTATGGTTCTTCCACAGATAGCAAAAAATACAGACTAGTTAACATAAAGATCTTTATTCTACTGACATTTTTCAACAGTTTATAAACTAGATGGAAATACACTGGCTTTCTCCTTCAGACTAAACTTGTGGTCTGAATATCTCTCCAGAAGAACACAACAGTAGTTTCTTAGCTACAGTATGGGTATGAAGACATATGGACAAAACAAGTGTCTTCTATACATGCAGGAGAATGCCACCAAGCCTGTCATCACTTGGTCATTCAGCACTTCCTCTGTCTATTTTGAGACCAGCCTGCTGCCATATCACACTATGCTGAAGGGAGAATCTGTTTCTTCTCTCCTCCATCTATATTTCTGATATTCACAAGGCAGTTCTCTTTCCCCGAGAAGCCAGCAGTCATGGCAGTTCAGTTACTGATCTGAAAGAAATGAAAGTGGAGAGTGTTTGTTACAGAGCTGGACAAGGAGTCTGGTAGTGAGGATGTGAATGTAGCTAGACTGCAGCACAATGAAGTGTGAACCCAGTCAGACTCTGCACTTAATTATGGAAAGTAGTGATTATGCAGGATGAAAGTCTCGTCTCAGCCAACTGCTGCCAGGTCTACCTGTCTTAAGGTGTTCCAGCAAGGTGTGTGGCTGAATCCCCATAGCTCCACCCTCCTTTTGCAGTCTCCTGTGGCATGAGTGCATCTTCATTTTATAGTCTTCAGGGCTAGTCCTCTGAGTGCAGTTTGTATGAGTCAAGACACTCACGCTGGCATTACCAAGATCAGAATCTAGCCATTTGTATGTCTGAGCACATATTCTCCTTGAAACAAGTTTGTGATAGTGTATTCAGGAATGTTTCGCACTCAGGTTCAGATCTGGTTCCAGCTGGAGTTCCCTTGTAATGTTCCAAATCTCATTAAGTTAATGAGAGTTTTTTCCAGCAATTCCAACGGGATTCCCTGTTTCTGTGCCCACATCCTCAGCTCAGCCGCGCACTCAGGACGCCAGGGTGAGTGTTGGGAACAAGAGGTCAAACTCCATCCTGGCTGCTCCCTTTGCAGCAAGGAAGTAAAGCGGACAAGTAGCCACCCCTGCCTGCCTCCCTCATGCCTTGCCTTCTCCTGCTCCTCAGTTTTTTCTGTTTATTGGTAGGGTCAGAGACTTGAATTTAGGAATGCAGGGGTAGGTCATGCAGAAGAAAAATTAAACATGAATTCTGTGGGAAGTGCACACTGACATTATGGTGATGGGAAACGATGTGACCCCCACCTACAGGTCAAGTCCAAGCATTTAACATACCTTTTTTTTCCTTTCCAACTACATTATCAAATTGCCCTGTCACACCTGGCTGCCTTGTTGACCATTCCAAAATAAAAGAGAACCACAGATAGAAGAGCTTGCCCTCAGATGAACTGGGATGGCTGGAAACCTTGCACAGCAGGTGACAAAGCTGACATTTTCATGGAAAGAAGACAGTAGCAATCAGGACAGTCTAACCAGTACCTTTAATGAGAACTAGATTCACCCACACAAACAAGTTGAATGGACTCAGAGATATATATCTTCTCATATCCAAATCATATACTTCCTATTAGCAGTACAATTATTATACAGACTCACCGAGAGAAGACAATCTTCCTAAATATTTATTTAGTGTTGATAGAATTGCTTACAAAACCTCTCTCTCATTCTGAGAACCCCTTACAAGACTCCCTTGTTCCCAAGTTCATTATTGCTACTTATATTATTACTGTAAATCTTTCTAATGCCTCAAATGCTTGGCTCAGAAGAACATTTTTATAATGAGGGTGGGGCAATGCAAAACTTTTCCTCTCCTAATTCATTGCTAAATTGTATTTGCAAGTTCAAATGCCAGAGTGATGAAATCACAATATTATTCATTGGATTTTGTTTGATTATTTGGTAGTGTTGTAGGGAACGTATCTATAAAACAACATGAAAAGCAAAGCAATAGAGCTGTAGGGGTTTTCCGGAATTTCTCTTCCGCACACATCAATTTTACTGGATGACTGTCCTGAAAGATTTATGCTTTGTGTTTTGAGGGCCAGGTTTTAAATGGCTTCACAGAATAAAAATATTAAAATTTAAATGCAACTTTAAAAATGTGTGTTGGACCTTTGGGCCTTCTGAAGAGGTCAAGTTCAAGACACTTATAAAAAGACCATTCCCAGAGAGACTGCATGGGAAAGCCTATTAACATTACTGCTTTCCCTTTATTTCCCCTTTGATCATAAAACAAGGTTATGGGTGGCAAAAGCTGTAATGGTGGGAAGATCCCAAATAGGATAGTATGATTTAATCTACTGAATATAAAAAACCCCAAATTACCAACAACAATATGGTGGGTTGCCAAGCAAGTATATAACTACAAAATACCTTACTAAGGAGAAACAAAAACAATAACAACAACAAAAATGTGGGGGGGAAAGCCCTGTACAACTGCACAGTAGGAACAAGGTTTGCTTCTTTTTTTTAAAAAAGGAAAAAGAGAATTTTCATTCTACTTCTTCTTTAATTAGGCCTTATTTTGTCCATATGACAAAAAAAAAAGTGCTATTTAAAGTGTTCCTAAATATTGACTAAAAATAAACAGGTTCTGCATCTGGCTTAGAAAATACCAAAAGAAAATTTTCTGTTTAGGCTAGAAACATGACTTGAAGTCTCCATATTCCACACAGAGGATATCAAAGCCCTCTTTTTCCTACTTCTGCAGGTCTAATCGTGATAGTGAGTGATTTAGGGGAAGACAGGGAGAATCTACAAGTCTGCGTGAGCAGTTCTGAGCTTATTTTCAGCCAAACAAACTGACTTTGGACTGTTACACATATTTTATATTAAAAACTGGGGTCTTTTTCTCAATTTTACTGCATGAGGTAAAATGTAGAAAATATACTCTGAACTTTATAAATTCTTCAATTGCTGCTAAGGCCATTTTTTACTATGTGGGTATCAAAAGGTCCCCAGTGTAAAACAGACTTAAGCTCATTGATTTTAAATAGTCCCATCTAAATAAAACCAAAATTTGGCTCTGAACACCTCTAGCAGAAAGCTCTGCTACTGTAATGAATATCTTAAATGTAATCTTTTTTCTTTTAATTAACATTCAAAAGAGAAGAGGAAGTTGGAAATCCAGATAAATCTGTTATGAGTCAATTAAGAATCTGGGATTAGCATATGCAATCAAGATGGGTGCAGCAAGATTTCATGGAAGAGTTCATGAGGAAGCAACCAGGATGTATCATTTGCATGGGCGGCCTCCTTGGTTTGTGTTCTGCTCAACCTCAGTATTGTTGACTTGACTCACTGCATGAGTATTGCCAAGCAGTAGCAAACCACGACTTCATTTTCCTGCTTGCACAGATGCAACTTACCTTGACATGCGGTTTTAAAAGAGACAAATATGAACTGTGACAAACTGTAGTGGTGCTTTTCTTCTTTCTGTAGATGTTCCTTTTAACAAAATCTCTTCCTAAACCTCAGTTGTTTGAATATCATCAGCAGATATTGTATACTGTCCTACCCTTTCCTTGATCTGATAAATGATATTGAATACCCCCTGGGACTAAAGTGGGATACTTCACGCGTAGGCCACCTGAGCAATGGAAGCCTTTAACAGGGTGTGATTGATTAGCAGACAGTATAAAAGGAATTGATGAACTCACACCAAGCATTTATATTCTAAAGCCAATGTCCAATCTACATGAGAATGCAGCACTTTTTTCTTTTTTTTTTTTTAGTTTTTTCTTTTTTTTTTTAGTAAAGCAAAAAAATACATTACATTTATTGTGCAGAGCTTTCAACTTTTTACATTTTAACCTTTTACATTTAAATCTTTCAACCGATTATTCTAGAATTTGGTTATCATGGAGCATCTTCTGTGTATGTAGGTATGCATCTATCTATCTATCTATCTATCTATCTATCTATCTATCTATCTATCTATCTATCTATCTACCTATCTATCTATCCATGATTTATATTTTCTACAAATAAACTGAAAGCATGAGTATCCTGGGAAAAAAAGCAAATTTTTCCTAGCTTCACCTTTCACAGAAAAAAGATTTCAAGCCTTTTAAAATGTGACACTCAACAGTAATAAAAATAATTAAGTATATATGTGTGATCTCAATTGTTTTGAAAAAAGCTGTCCATAACACTGCAGAACAATACAAATTTAGCACAGCTGCTGAAAGACAGTCACTACTGAGCTAATTTTCAACATATGGTGTGATTTTTGCTTAGATCTACAGATTGAGGAAGTTTGATGAAAACTAAACAATCGTTCATAAATCTCAAGACTCGGTTACCATGGTTCACAGGAAGCCATACACCTAATGCCAGTTAAGAAAACTATTTGTTTTGTAATGACACAAGAACATAGAATGTGAAATAAGAAAAACTGAATTTCAGCCACCTGAAGCAGTGTTAGAAGATCATGCCTCCTTTTGTTGATTTCACATTCAGTGGTTATGATAGGCTTTGCATAACACTGCTCTCCCTCCTATTGACCAAGACTTATGTTGATACTAGTGTAACACAACATTTTATCCCTTCAGATTGAACAAAGAAAATCACACTACATCACAAATGTGGTTTCCTAATTTGAAGTTTTTGAAAAAAAAAAAAAATACAGTACAGAGGGGTATGTGGGTTTTTTTAAACAGGCTGCACAATGAAAGATGGCAAGACCCTGACAGTGCAGTGAAGACTGACCACTGTAATAGTGGCAAACATAACCCTTTATTCTAGGACAGAAGCTTAAAGTTATTAAAAGAAACACATCTATGGTATCTTCATTTGTCTTACTGAATCATCACAGTCAATCTAAAAAGGAAAAAAAAGAGTAAGGAACCCTGCAATTCAGAAATGCTCTACATGGACTACATTTTTAGAGGGTGTAAATACATTAGAATATATCAATGTATATTAACAAATTAGGGTAAAAAGGTGTGTTCCAGAGGCTTCTGAATGTGTGCACACTATTAAAATCTGTCTGAGATCTGTTTGGCGAAAGCAACAATTATATTTCTTATTAAAGAATATGCAATTACAGCCCTCTGAGCACTTCCTGCTTCCTTCAACAATGAAGACCTGTCTGCACTGCAGATTATAAAGTCCTCCACTGTTTCACTGGGTCACCAGACTAAACAGGCCAATCCACTTTCACGGCAATTTATTCCATATTTTCTCTTTTGGGCCAGCCAACTTCTTGTATAATAAAACTGGGCCTAGCTAAAGATTTACAGGACTGTCACCACAGGAGAGTTAGCCCCTGTAAAGTGGCATAGAATGTTGTTTAAATTTAAACACCAAAAACTTTTGTCAAATCCCTAGTGTATCTGATCTCATATCTATTATCTTTGAATTCTTCATCAGACATTGAAAAATATGATCTTCAGACTTCTCACGCTTCCACAAAAGTTACCACGGCCATAGAGCTGGTACAAATGCTTTATATACTAAACTACTATTTTAGTTCATGGTATTTGTCTGTCATCAGAAAAACCAGAAAGTCTACAGTTCAGATTTCTCAGGATCATAAATGGTTTGATTAAACTGCAGATGTTAATTAAGACCCAAATCTGTATCTTCATGCATAGCCAGAATAACCAGCTTGTTAGCTGGGAAAGCCCAAGATATTTAGAATATTCCATATTGTAGGATGTAGATCACAAGTGGAAGGGTTCCAGGACAGCTTTGTAACCTACTCTTCAGTTGTATCAAGCAGGTTTGGGGAAGGCAACACAGATGGGGCAGACTGTCTGAACTGTGCCCATACATCCTATATGTGGCAAAAGCAGTCAGCTATGCCATGGCAGAGGAAATCCATGCAATGGGCTGCTGTCAAGTAGTTGCCTTTTTTTGGAGGAATATATTGTGCCCTGATTTTGGAAGTTTTCAAATAGGCAAAATAAAAGTATTATTAAAGAAGAAATAGGCATCTTTAACTATTATCACACTTTTCCTAGAGAAGGCCAAAATTTTAGTGGGTATTTCCATTTTAATTTAGACAAATTCCATAAAAAGATAATTTTAACCTTGCATCCCACAGGACCCAAAACAAATATAAGTGTCTAGCCGTGTTAGCCATTAGAGCTTCTAATGGGAAACACTTACAGAGAGAATTTTCATTATAAGTAATATGCTATCCAACAGTTTCCTGTGCTGTCCTTTGTGATGCAAAATAAAAATGGACCAGAAACTGTACCGAGAGAGCAGTTCCCAGCAGATACCAAGTATTGCTGTTATTACGAAATAAACTGTTGTTAATAATTAGATACTGATTTATATCATTTGTGGCCTAATCCTATAAAGCATCCTGGCGCTCCAGCACTAAATTTTTGTCCCATGGTTCCCTATCAAGTATCCAAAACCATGTTTTGAAAGCGTGACTTTCCTGCGGCGTACCAGGAGAGACACCTGGGTGGCCTGGAAAACAGCCAGCACAGCGTGTCTTGACCTCAACATAAGACAACTGGAGTTAACCAGGGGAAAAATGAGGTTTGTCCCAAATCTACAATCCTGCCTCCTTCTCTAAAGCAAAGGCCCTACCTGAGGGTTACCTCTAAAGACAGGGCTCTACCCAGGGCTGTCTGAGAGATGCCTCCATCCACTCAGTATCTACACCCTCGTTCTTTTTATGAAAATAGGTCCCTGTGATCTTTCCTTCAAAACTTATGTTTTATTAAAACATAGCTGGAGGAGAAGCTGGCTTCCCATCTCCCTCTATATAACAACTCTGTGATTAGAGCACTAATGCAATCATGGGATTCATCTCTGCTGCCCTGAAAGGCCCCAATTTACAACTCCTCTCACCCCAGGGAGGACTCTGACCACCAGGCTGATGGTTATTTTAAAAGAGGCAGTCTCGACCCTTCTGCTGAAACAGTGCCCTTGAGCAAAAACGAATTCAAGATTCCTTAGATCATAATCTTATGTTTAGTTTATTCCCAGGGCTGGGGCACACACTGAGTTTTCTTGGGATTATTTTTGTCTCCACTATGTTAAATAGTTGTGAAATACATACAACATCCCCCTAAAAAAAATTAAAAACAAATACAAAAATCAGAGTAAAAATAAAAATAGTCCTGGGATTAAGTCCCATTATTACCACAGTGACCCTGCTGCATTTTGTCAAGAATGCAGTTATGTCAGGAAGGTTGGGCACACTCCATGAGTAACCAGGAGGCCAAGCTGATCAAGACACTCGAGCAGAAGAATATTGCAGGTCTAGAGGACTTGGGTGGGCATGAACAGTCCTGAATGGCCACTTAGGAGTCCCAGGTGGAAAAGGAACTAACTCTAAGGCAAACCCAGTGCTTTGAGGTTTAGGCAATTTCTTAGAAGAGGTCTTGTGAATCACAGCTGTTTGTTCATATGTCTGAATTCCACCCGATTCCCACATTTCAACCCATCCAGATCCTTTTATTGACTGAAACACAAGTATTGACAGAGACATCTTTGTGGTCAACAAAATATCATTTTATTTAGGAAAAAACAGCCGCAGTTACTGAAAATTATTAACATTAAAAGCATTGAGGGGCTACCTTCACAGCATAATGCCTGTCATAGCTCATCTGACAGACTGATTATTCAAACTCTGGTGCACCTATGGTTGGGAATCATTGCAAGGCTTAGGGCTTGACACTAAAACTGCCCTGTCTACAGGAAGAATTATGCTAAATCCCGTTTTCACTTCACAATATTCCTGAAGTGAAGATATAATTTTGTAGAAGTAAAATGTTTATTTTGACATTGTGACTGATGTCTTCTACTCTGTGACAAGAAACATTAATAAAAGGTCTCACTAACTAGACACTGTAAACTCCAGACCAAAAGCATGTTTCTCTGAAACTTCCTTATTCTGGGCACATTCTGTTTAGGCCCTTACAAAATCTCTACATTTCTAGAAACCAAGTGTACTTTTTTCTCTAAACAGCACAGTAGTGAGGCATTTATATTATCACCTACACCAGGAAAAGCTTTTTCACTAGATTTAACAAAAATACAAGAGAAAAAGCCAAACATCTTCTGTTTCTTTTGGGTTTGTAAACCTATTTACTAAGATCTAGTGGCACACCTTGTAACTCCTAGTTAGGCATTCAAAATTGCCTACATGACTACAAGTTAAATATAATTTGTGAAATATATGCCATATTTGATAAAAAATGCATGTAGTCAGAATCATATGATGATTTAATTTGCATAGATGTAAAACCGGAATTTATTATACACAACCTATATTCATAAAAGTAGACAGTCACCTGGTTTCTCTTCACTGGTTTAATCTGGCAGTCTCTCAATAGAGGCAACAGAATTTTTAAAAGCAGCCAAGACAAACCAGACACCAAGTGGAAGGAGAAAAGAACAGACAATGTGCAGGGTAAGTGGTTCACACACATATTAACATATCTCCTTCAATCCTTTAAAAAATGATACTTTTAGACTGATGGAAGAGAGACACGGCAGCCAGGCAAAACAGAAGTGAGTCTGACATCACTGAGGCACCTGCAAAAAGTTGATCTCCTTTCCAAAAAGCAAAGTGCTATGAGGAAACCTACAGGATGCACTTTACTTTTTTAGGCAATCCAAAGATCTCCTGTAACAGAGATGTGGAGCAGAAAGCAGTTGGGGCAGTACCATGTTGGAGAGAGGCCGAATGGACTGAGGTACTGAGTAGCACAAGGGCCTTCACTGTATGATTGGAGAGAACTTAAGGCAGTCTGGAGATAGACAGATGAATATGCTATTATTGACATGATGCCCACTTCAGTAAAGAATTTTTCAGAACAGACACTCAAGTAGCAAGGTGATATAGGCCTGAGCTCAAGAGATTGATGTCTAACCAACACAGAGTAGAATAACCAACAGCCTGCAGAAATGCACTAAAGACATATTCAGAAAAAGACATCTGACTATCTTCCACTGAGCCACTTGCAAGATGAAACATGAGAAAAGGTTGTGGTACAGCTGGTAATGGCCACTTGCATTTAAGATATGCACAGAAGGCTACTTCAGCATGGTTGTATCTGTTGATTACCATTTTCATCTACAACAGATAACATTTATAACTGGTTGGAACACAGTTCAAACCAAGTCTTAACATTTCATCAAGCTGCTGAGACATCCATGTGTACTCCACGCCAATATGCAGGTTTATTTGCAAGGTTTCACAAATAATAGCATATAAATAGTTTTCAAAACGTAGGCTGGAGCTTTTGTATGTTAAGAAGGAAAAAATACCCAAATGTTATTTTCAGTTTCTGATATGCTCAGCTTAAGCAAACCATGATGAAAGCAAGCAATTATAAAGAATGATAGGTGGCATGTGGTGGTTTTCACTGATATAGCATTATCCACACACTACATGCTGGAAATAAACCACACTCGATAATGTACATATAACTTGGGAATGACACAAGTATCTAAGCACTGCTGAGAGTTCTGTTGCTCATCAGTAATTTCAGGCAGAAGATGGCCTTCTCTGTCAACCACGGGTCAACATAACTCTCAAGTAGGCACACGTTCCTGAAGCATTTCTTCTAGATAATGAACATTTCATTTCAAGCCCCAGGTAATATCAGATACAGAAAAAAGCCCACATATGTATGTATTTGGTTCCTGGATCCATGTGGATGCTTTTAACCCCACTCTACTCCTTGCTGAACTTCACTTTCCACCCCTCTGTACTCATGTCTAAACATAAAGGTATTTACATGTCTGAAAGGAACTGGAAAGCAACTGTGATATTTCCCAGAGGATTTTAAAGCTCTTCTCACACAAAAGCAGCACATCATTATGTCATAGTAGCACTTCAATAAGGGGCAGCTCAGGAAGGGCCTCTGACATGGTTATGATTAGCAGATTCATCACTTTCTCTACCTCACTTGTAAAAGAAAGACTGGAACAGAAACATTTTCAGTTAGTATTATCCTTCCCTGGAATCAGTTATGTCTGTAGGCCTTATAGAATGTGCCATCAATAAGATGGTCTTTGGATAAATGTACTTATATGCACTGCTGGAAGTACCTAAAACTGATGGGTCTCTGAAATCGTGTGTGTATCTGTTGTTCCTTGGCAGGTTCTAAATCCACAAATTCATGAGTGGCTTATTGTGATTCATATGCCACTTTCATTTTTGGCAGGTAATGCTAATGGTATTGGAGAATGACTATTTGAATGAGATCTGCACCCACTTCCCTCAAATCAGGACTCTAAAAATGCTCAGAAAGGAGCTGTCAGCATAAATAAAAAAAAAAAATTAAAAAAGAATGTGAACACTTATTCTGTATAGGGTTTCAACTCCACAATTCCAGGCATCAGGGATGAGCAGGATGAACAGGACTTTCTATAGCTCCTGTAGAAGGCTGGGCAAGCAAACATCTAGGGGGGGAAATTGAGGAAGAGGAAATATCTACGTGTCAGTAATAGGAAAGCTATATTGTATACCTGGTTTTTAGGCATGCCATCTGTGCTCAGTCATACCAAATAGCTTTGATGACATGCCACAGCTAAAGGACAGGCAATATATGTCTTGCTCCAGTGACATGAATGACACAACTTGGTAAAACTCACTGCTTAATGATATAAATCATTACTCTCAAACACAGTATATGGTTGTCCCATACGTTTTTCAGTGATTAGACTCATACTAGGTATTTGGATACTGAAAGCACTGAAGGAGCGTTATGGTGAAAACCAGTGCACACTAGGTAAGCAAGAGAGCCTTATCTATACTAATCCTGGACTTCCCATCATAGTTTGTTGGTTTGTAACAATACCATAACATTCAGCTAATATTGTTTACAGTAGCCTAATAACAAGCAATTCTATTCCCATTACTGCTCACAGTCTGGTATTAAATATTTGTTTCCAAAGTAAACTGCCTGATGTAGTTGAAAAGTATTACCACACTTTTTTTTTAAACCTGAATAAACCTTATCTTTTAAAAACAAAATGTGACCTTAAAAAAGGGTGTATATTTTGACTAATATACAAAGTTGATGGAAAAAAAGGTTTATGTTACATTTCGATTTTAAGGAAGGATTTTCCATAGTGCATTTGAGGATCTTTAAGAGGGAGCTTGATCTAAACTCAGTTCCAGTTCTGGATCTGGTCTCAAATCCATGTGTAGCCTCAGGCAAATGTGTTAATTTTCCTGTTTCAGTTTCCCTGCCTTTAAAGTGGGGATAACGTGACTAACCGAAATAGCTTAGCTGCAATTTGTAGCAATGAGTAACTTGATTATTAGATTTCTGAGACATGAAACATGATTATTATTAGGGCTTACTGACCAGCCAGTCAGAAATGTGATACAAATAAAGGAGATGGGTCTTTGACAATAGAAGGATGTAGGTTAGTCAGTCAGTCAGTCAGAGTAGCTCTGCAAGGAGGCAACTCCAGGGAGTGGAGAGTTGGACCTATAAAAGAGAGAATGTTCCCTTTGTACTGATCTCCTCTTTATTACCCCATGGTATCAAAAGACTATAAAAAGCTAAGTCCTCTCTGAGAAATGAATAGGTCCAAAGCACTACAACAAATCAGCTGCAGGCAAATAAATTTTTATCTGTGTGAGTGAGCTCAATGTTATTTTCTAGTGGAAATGTCAGAATTTATTAAAGACCTAGCATTTCTATTTAAAATGAGAGAGTAGAGGATGATACGTTTTAAACTGAGAAAAAGTCAGAGGACTGATAACATGGAGATAAAGGAGTGAATTAATTTCTGGTGTTGTTGAAGTAATTTGGTATTCAACATATTGAGTCCAAATTTGCACCACCGTACCTAGTATAAATAGTAGTGCCTTTTAATAACTGTGACAAAAATACTCTCCCCACTGGCAAGGTCAATATTATTAATTGCTATTCCTATTATTAACCTTTGGGCTTGTGTATCCTCCATGGATTAATGATTATTCAATAACTGAGCTACAAGGTTAACTTACTAATAGCAATTAATAGAAGGACATACTGCTGGCTAACTAGGAAAAGCAATGACAAATCAACTTCTTGGCCTTGGTCTTGTTTCATGCAAAGGTGCCTGCGGGAATTGTACCTGTCGGCTCCCAAAGTTGAAAGAGAAAATCTGCCTCAAAGTCGAGACAAATAAAAAACGGAGATCGGGCTGACATCCGGGGTCCCCTCTATCGTCAGTCTCCTAGGGAATAAGAAACAGCCTCAGCTTTCAGGGAAACCTGCGTTCATTGCCAGGGTCATTCTCCAGGAACTCCACTTCCAAATCCTGCATCAGCGAAGAGGGGACAGAAGGTCTTAAAAACAGAAAAAGGAGAGAAAAGTACTTCCCCTAGGAGAAGTTTCATGAATAAAGGCAATTCTCAAAGAGCGTTACGGAGGAGCACGTGGTGCCAGGTGAAACACCGGGCAGGACATCAGCGAAGAGGGGACAGAAGGTCTTAAAAACAGAAAAAGGAGAGAAAAGTACTTCCCCTAGGAGAAGTTTCATGAATAAAGGCAATTCTCAAAGAGCGTTACGGAGGAGCACGTGGTGCCAGGTGAAACACCGGGCAGGAGGACCACAGCGATGCGGGATTCGGCCCCGCTCCCGGCCCGACGGGGCAGCGGAGCTGGCGGCGGGGCGC
>NW_005054333.1:664292-679888 GCF_000277835.1 Geospiza fortis
GAGGTTTTGCTAAATCCTCGCCCCTTTGTCGCCGTGTCCGCCGGCTGCCCGGGGGAACGCTCCTGACAGGCACCTGCCCGACCCGGAGTTTCCCTCTGCCAGTCTCCAGCTTTTTCTGACTGCGGGAGAAACTTCGCTACAATCTAAGTTTTCTGAAACACTTTGCACCAGCTCCTAAGCTGAAATGAGTTTAAACTGAGAAAAGCTCTCCGCTGGTTTTACTCCGTGCAAATCAGCACTGCGCTTCTGCGAAAATAATTCACAAATTCAGATGCAGAGACTCCAGGACGTGTGATCTGGAGGTGCTCTTTCATTCTGGTCCATGCTACTTGGGTGGGAGTTAGCAGCGGCCTCTTATTTCTACTTTATATTATTTTGGTACAGTGCGTTCATATATTTGTCTGCTGTAGTCTGCTGGCAAACATTAGCATTCAAGCTTACATTTTTGACAAATGTGCAGACAGGAATAGCATGAATAGGCATCTTAAATATTAACAACCTAAGCATCTGTTGTGAAACAAATTTAATATATTTACTCTGTTTTTCTCACATTGTTAGGAAAGGTTACAATAAGTGTAAAATTTCAGCTGTAGTTAGCACAAGGAATGCTTGGATATTTCACTATCTGTTCAAGCATTTAACACAATCGCCAGATAGAAATGTGTCAAATCAGGCGCACTATTCAAAAACAACTTGAAACTGTAAGCGTAGAGTGTATAGACATGAATATAGCATGTTCTCTGCAATTTATATCTTCTAATTACTCTTCAGCACTATTTGTAGAATTTGAGAATGCTTTTTCCAGTCCCGTACTCCTATATGCTCTTTAATATGTTTATACCTACACACACTCATTTTCTAATTCACTATTTGAGATTGTTATTGGTATTACCTTGCTTTTTGAGTTGAAGCAATAGTTTTGTGAGGAAATGTGAAATAATATAGAGTAGGTAAAAAAATGAGCAGGCAGAAAAAGCAATGTGTTCACATATAAGCATGCGTCGGAACAGATAGTGCACAAACAAGGCAATAGAAGAGAAATTAAAATCCTTGGCTAGTATGCTATGTATGCCCACTCTTCTGTACAGCTAGTGGAAAAGAAACAACTGACTCCAAGGAATTCCTCTGTCCCTGTAATAAAACTGTTCAGAGCAGAACAAGAGCACAGAAGAGCAAAGCCTCCAAAAAGGCTGTAGAGTTATTTCAGGAATCAGTGCATTCCTTCCCTTTTCCCCACAAGTTCAAATATGTAATAAATAAGTCCTTTGTATGCAAAATAGTTTACTGGAACAAAAAATATTTAAATGAAATGCTTTTTGTGCATGAATTTTGAAAAACTGGCCATTTCCTTTTTATATTCTTTGTTCTTGATACTTTAAATAGCAAAGTAACTCTTGCAGTTTCCCCTCTCATGCTATTTTAGCGACTTGTGTGAATCCTAACCTGCTGCTGAGCTCCCGAGAAAGCAGTGTGAAGCAGAGTCGATCTGTAAGTCACTGATGGGACACAGTGTTTTGGCAGTATCAGAGCAGAGAGAGGCTGCCACGCCAGCCCCAGCTTGTACAGGAGCAGGGCACCTCTTTGGTTTGCAGCGTAGGCCCAGCGTGTCAGGGGATGAGCACCTGCCCTCTGTGGCTGTGCTTCCCAAGGCAGCTCCAGCCCTGCCTGCAGCCCTGCCAGCATCCCACAGGCACCAAGCACCACGCTCAGCCCTGCTGGGGACGTGGGCACATCCACCCCAGCAGCACTAAAACCTCTTCAGAGAGGTTTCTCTAAAGAAAATGCTTCTCCCACGTTACAGGTTTGGGATAGAGAGGGCTTTACATGTGTGCAATTGCCATTTAGATGATAATCAGTTGAAGTCTGGTGTTCTTCTTAAAAAAAAAGACCAACCAAAAACCCCACCAAATCTTTTAAATGTATCAACTACTTGATTTTTCAAAGTACTGTTACCTTTTTAATGTCACCTAATTTTTTTTAGTCTAAGTATTGTCAGAGGAATTTGAAGTAATTCTTTAAGTTTCCAGCTGTATTTGAAAAAAAATTAAGAAGATTACTTTATTAATAAAATCGCTCATAATATATAGAAAAATACATTAAAGTAGATTTCTGAATTAAAACTGGAGGAAATATGACTTCTGAAATGTTTTAGTCATATTTCTAGGAACTATGGTATTTTAACATAGACTCTAGTGAAGCATTTTATTGCCTTCTTGTATATAACAGCCATTGCTCTCTCTAGATATATTTAATATATATCCAGTGAAGGCACAAACTTTCCTTCTACAACAGTTTAAACACATCTGGAACATTTTACTTTCTTATAATTTATGTTAATAGATGTAGAGTGCATATACAATCTTCTCAGACATCATTGCTTTTTCCAAAGGGGAATTTTTTTACTTTCAGTCAGGGAATATATTTATAAGAACAAAATAACTCAAAGTATAGGCAATTCTATATATCATTTTATTTTCTGTTATATTAGGTTGATTATATAAAGCTTTCATTTAGAGCGATGGGATGATGAAATTACAGAGGAGTGATTGGCTTTTGTTTTTTCAAATGGTTCAAGTTGAGGGCTGCAAAAATGAATGTTTTTTGTAAAGTTCTTTGAGTGCATAGTATTTTTCATAGAATTCTGACAAATTAATTTAATAGAAAAGCCACAAGTCTCTTAGCCAGGTAAAATGGAAGTTCTGTTTTTGCCGTTATAGGCATCAGGCTTCAGTAACCTGCTGCTCTTGTGGAATGAACACTTTCTACTTAAAGCTATCATGCACCTACTGTTTATTTACGCTGCATTAAACTGACAGCACGGCAATCAGAGGAAAAAATATTACTTACTTTCCTGAAGTAAACACCAGTTTATAGGTTAGTGCCTGTATTTATATTCCTGTCGCCACTAAATAATGGCTGTCTCCATTTTAATACCTACCTGTGGTGTTACCCAGGGCAGCTGGCTCTTCCTTGTTTAAAACAAGCAAAAAAGGAAGGTGGGGGTGAGGAAGAGAAGAAAGTTTTGTTATCATTCCACTCTAAGAGGAACTTAATAGAAAAGTGATTCAGTATTCCTTTCTGTGGCAAGCCGAAGCCAGTTTTAAAGACATAGTATTCAGTTTTACTTGGTGTAATTGAATTGCATCTCAAACAGGGAAAACAGAATTCCTTAACAGTATTTGTCTATCCAAGACACTGTAATTGTATATTCAGGCAATGGCAGATTAAGGGCAGAAGCATTTTATTAATAACTGAAAGCACATATGTGTGTGTGATGAAAAATGTTCTGCAAATCTGTCACTATGCAATCAAGTGCATTTTTTAAACTTTAGTTGTCACAAAGTTGCTACTGATTCTAAAAAAAAAAAATAAAGAAAAAAGAAAGAAGTAAAACAGTTTGACGGTTAAAGAGTAACTTACAGTTCTTACTGCCTGCTATACGGAAATTTTGTAACTTTGTAAAGTCAGTCTCAGAAAGCCCTGTTGATGTTACTTTTAATCTTGGACTGATGAGTCCAAGTAGCCAGCATTTGAACCGAAGATAACTGCAGTCAGAATAACTCACAGTTTGTAAAAAGGTTCTCTAGATTCTCTGTTGAAGGACTCCATTAATAACTTTTACGTGAGAGGTTAATTCCACCCTCAGATTCTCAAAGTATTATACTTAACACTAAGTTGGCTTGTTGGTCAGTTCCCTTGGCTGTGGTATCATGAACTCTCAACAGCCCTGACCACAACTTGTAACTGTTACTTCCAAGAGGATATACTATGATGTTCCCTTCAAAAATGCTGGTGGTTTTGAACATTTGCCATCCTGTGGCATCTAAGTTTACCACAGTTATCACCAGCACTTCATTACATAATGGGTATCCATCCTATTGCTTTGCAAATGTCAGCTTTCTCATGGTTTCTGCACAGCATTGCTCTCAGTATGTTTGTCTTGATAGAGATTAATTTTAAGGAGATTTGCCAGCACTGATCCTTGTGCCCTGTACCAGTTGTAACCTACACTTAATCTGTTTTATCTGGTGCTGTGTACTAGGAATGGCATAGTAATAGTAGAGTACAGTAGTAGAATGTAGTAACATACCTCAGGCACTGTCTGAATTCTAAATATTTCCTTTTAAACTTGCTGAGCCTGACTTTGCTCCCATGCACACTGGTGTGTCTCTGCAGAGCTTGGTTTTCACCATTCCTGTAGAGCATCAGTGTTAGGCATTCAGATGGGCTGAGGGACACACTAACACTCAGTATTTGTGGCAAGGTCCACCTTTCAGCTCTTTATTTAGAACACCAACGCACAGCAATCTCTTTGGAGATTGATTCCCCTGTGAAACACCGTGGATTTGCTGGGACTGTGACTGTAAGACTTGCTTCCACCGGAGTGCAGGCTAGCTGCTGTCTCTGAGCTGCTGTAAAGCACTGCTGATGACACCTCTGCACAGCTGTAGGCTGAGAGAAGTCAGCTCTCGCTACCTCATGCTTTGCTGCTGTGAACTGCGGGTGAGAGAGGCAGAGGAGCCTGCTGGCTTGCACATGGGCCTCGGTCACCCCAGCTGCACCTGGGTGCAGAACATCAGGATGGGCCACGTCTGTCAGCTGCGCTGGCCTTACATAACTTCCAGGGACTATCTGCTCTATCTCTTTCCCGTGGCGCATTATGACATGATATGACCTGAGGAGATGAGGGAGGTGCTTTAAACCTCAAGTGCATCTCGTCTTCCCGGGATCCTGCTCTGACAGGATTTATTTGGCCAGCAGCAATCATTTGTGGGTCGTTACACTTGCTGCTCACTAGACGAAGTGGTGATGCACTCAGACCACCTGTGCTTGGAGGACTGTCTCATCATCTTTTCTGATGTCTTGACTCCTGGCTCTGGTTTCAGCCCTGAAAAAAAAAGTGTAATTTTGGGTTAATAACTGTCATGCCATACTTGTCATCTTTGATGCTGTAACACTGATTTTGAAAATGCTCAGCATATAACTTCATATGAAGGAAAAGGAAGCTGCAGCACACTATCCTTTTATAAATGCGGCCTTAATATGCTCCTGGTTTATTTACCCAGCTATAAAATTAGTAGTATATGTGTTTCACAGAACAGTGAAGGATTAAGTAATTCTTTATATTTGTAAATTAGTCCTAGAGTGGAAAATATTTTTAGCAGAAGTGCCAAGAATTGCTGCCCTGAACTCAAACCCACATGCAAAGGTATGAGAAAGGTATTTCCTTTTCAGTAACTGCACTTAGAATATGTGTCTGGTCATAATAGTCTGGTAATTAAAAACATTTTCAATGAAAAGGAGGAAAGTTCTAAACATCATACACATCCTATATTCCTACTTCTATTACATTAAATAAAAGACAGAAAAAAGAGGAGGGGAAAGACAGTGGGAGAGAGCGTGCGTGCGTGCAGGGTCTCAGAAGGACCAAAGGCAAAAAATGAAGTGGAGAGGAATTCCAGACTGAGTTTTAAAATGTTTATAATCAAAGATTAAATTAATATTTTTGTGGAGAGCAGTATTAGAAAGATTTTAAATCATTAGTGCTTTTCATCATAGGTGGGCTTTCTTGATAAATGTAAGAAGTCTCAAGAATAATTAAAGGCATCTTAAAACTTAAAAATGACAATTTTAGCTTCTAAGAATTCATTGTAATGTAATAGTACTGTATGCTTTTTAGTGTTACTTCTGTACTAGACATTTAATTACAGTCTTTGTGAGACATGTTATCTGTATAGTAACCAGTGCATAAAAAGAATGATATTTACTTTTACATGCAAGCTCTTGCTTGCCAGCTTTCTTTTTAAGATTATAGATTAAGATCTCCAATCTAGAATGTTCATGACTTCAATGAAAACAACTTAATTTGACACAATTTTGGGGAGGAATGGAGCATTTATTGTAATAGTACTGCTTCTCTAGTCACACTTTTGCAATAATACTTGAACTGCTGTTTAGCAGTGGGGTTTTCTTCTGTGCAAGGGCCCAAACTCAGTGTTCTTTGCTTGTTCAAAGGGTAGATTTTAGAATATCAAATGAAAAAGCATGTCTAATTCTTGTGTTGAGAAGTAGGATTAAAAAAACTTCTAAGCATAGTATGGTAGGTTTTTCACAGGTACAGTTTATTGCTGAGAGGAAATTTGAAGCTTGCTTTTGCTACATCAGATATTGACTATTGTCTGAAACATACACTGGACAATGTGAATTTATGGGGTTCATAGTTTGGTCCACCCATTGCTGTGAAAAAGTGAGTACATTTGCAAAAAGGTGCATAAAATTAGTTTTTCTCTCAATAAGTTTCCAGATTCCCCTACCTGTGGAAAGTGCTCCTCGACATAGTGAACTTCCCACAGTTCCTAGGTTCCGCACTGCCGTCATTGCAGAATGAGGCACGAGGGAAAAGAAACCGCATCCAGCTGTTTTAAAGCAGAGCTTTTCAGTTGATAATGTCGATCATAGATCTTCTTTTAGGTCTTGTTTCTCATTTCTTACCTAGCAGTCCTGTGCAGGAACGGTATGATATAGGTTTTGAGCCCCTAGTTTTGGTATGCTTTGAAAGAAAATCTCACAGTAAAGTCAATCGGTCAAAATCAATCTCTGTCCCATTGACTGCATTTTATTGACTTTCTTTTTCTTTTTTTCTTCACTTGACTCACTGAATACCATAATAATTTTTGCCATTCCTGATGACTTTCATTATAATCTGTTCAAGACAATTTTATGGCATGTTTGCATTTGAAACTTGTGATTCCACTACTTTATTTGGGCTGCGAGCCCTACAAGTAACTGACTTCTGCATTGCCGCTTAAAATGACAATTAGGATACTCATAGGTGTAGTTATTGTTTTCTAAGCATTCCAGAAGAATTTTATGGATACTGTGCAGGAGAATTGAACCAGTAGAATTTCTTTATATGTTTGGCAGGATGACAGATATGCCGTAAGAAGCATTATACTGTCTGATAAATTGCATTACCAAGCACTATTTCTTATAGGTTCTGTCTCTTTAAAAATGCAGTCTCCTCTATTTGCCCTATTAATTGTTGATATGTTGCCATCCACGAGACAAAAATTAGAGCTGTAATTAAATAATCATGTGATGCTCCTTAGTGCCAGTGAGAGCAAACTCATTTTTCCAGGCCCTGATGGTCACTGATTATTGTATTACTACTGGCTTGCTTTATTTTTTTTTAATGGCTCTATATTGCTGGGTTACCTAACCACTGCCCTTCTTTTCAAAATTAAAGGAATTGAAGAACATTAAGTCACCTAATTGGCCAGTAGTCTGTGGGGATACAAAGCAGTCATACCTTCTCTGCTTTTTGGTCACTCAGTTGGTTCTACGGGGAGAACTACATCAGTGGTGTGGTTGTGTGCCATTTAATTTACACTGGTGTTTTGGCTGGGATGGATGCATATAGGGAATGCCAGGAGAATTACAAAAGGAGCAGGGTATTAAAATTCAGAAATGATTAAAATTGAAATAAAAGGATGCTGCTGCTTTGCCAGTACTCTGGCAGTCATAATGACACATAGAGATTAGTTTCCACCTTCATCTTTTCCTTCTTTCTCATTTCCTCTTGTTTATTGTTGACACATTTTCCTTATGTCTCTGCTTCTCAGCACTTTTTTTTCACTGTTACATATTCCTACTTTTTCTCTTTCCTTAAGCATGGAGAAGCTTACTTAACCTTATTATAACAATAACAGAATAGGTTATTAATATTTAATATGCACATGATTAAAATTTCTCTCTTAAACATAGGTCAGCTCTATTATTAACTGACATGTTATTTTTCATTAAAAATTTTTATTCTGCCCTTACGGTTTCTCAAACACCCTTTACTTTGGTGGTGATTTAACACATAATGTTTAGAAAACTGTGTTAGGCTAGTGAAAAAAAAGAACTTACCAGTCATGGATAATCAATTATGCATGAATTCAGATATAACAGATGGAAACTGGTGAGTTAAAGTTTCTCTTTAGCTTCGTGATTTTTTTGTTTTGTTTTTGTGACACCTGTCTCTTATGTATAGATAAACATCTAACATAGCATACTGCTTTTCATGCATCTTTGTGTTTTTTGCTTTTTGGGTTTGGGTTCTTTTTTTTCTTTTTGGTTTTGTTGGTGTGGCATAAACTTATTTTCCCCTGTTTATAACTTACTATTTTTAATTTGTTTGTCTGTGAGCATTTCTATACTGCCTGCCTTTTCTAGGGCTGTAGTGTCCTGTGATGAAGCAAGCATTTAATCTTCTAATAAACTACACAATGTAATTTGACCTTAAAATTGTGTCAGCACGATATTTTAAATTATAGGAGTTCGTTTTTGCCTTCAGCTGCTCATGGACTATAGTGTTATGACATTAAAGCAACAGGGTAGACTGTGGCTGAGCATATGTATTCATATATGCATATATGCACATTCTTGTGATTGTGATACTTATATAGGCGTTCCCTCCAAAGGCATTAATTAAATTTCTTTCAATCATTTGACAATGAAGTAGATTGCTTTACTGCTTTTTATTAAAAAGTTCAGTATGGACTGAGTGCAATGCTTCTTTTGGTCATGGAAAGAATTTTACAGAACAAAATCAAGCAAAAATGACAGTAACTCTTTTGATATGCCCACAGCAATGACCACTTGGTATTAAGTAAATGAAGATCTGAATACATTTTCTTTCTCCTTTTATACAAAAGTATCTAAAAGAGTTTTACGCATGATCTTAGATGTGAGATGTGTTTCTGTGTAGTTCATTCGTGGCAGCATATTCAGCGATTCTTGTATTTGAAGGTGTTTGAAAAATATGGGGGTAAGTTGATTTGGATGTTATTTTTCTGCAGCTGTAATAATTTGGAGCATTTCTTCACCTGGCTCCATCCACTTCAGAAGTGGCACATTTGTAGATGTGGTGCAGAGAGGTTTTCCATCTGTATATCCATAAAGGAAAAATGAATTGAGAGAATGCACTGCATCTTTCATGAGCGGAATATTCCAAAACTTCTCATTTTATCAAGATTTGTGAGGGAAAAATCTAATACAGCAAGGAGTTTGTAGTATAACCTGCCAGAAGCAAATTACAGAGAAGACATCTTTCCCGACAAATTTTTGTATTTAACACAGGAACTAACTTTCTACACACCTGTTACAGCATTTCCTTCAAGTGTTTTCATGAGTATAAATTACTATCATAAATATTAACCAAAATTTGCCCTAAAAATACTGTATTCTAGTGACTTTCCAGCTGCTGCTCTCCATCTCAGTTTGTTTCCATTGTAGCCACTTCGCAGGAAATCTAGAAACATAGTTGCTTTAAGAAAATATATACATCAAATACTTAAATACATGTTTGTTAATTTCTCTCTTTTTGTGTGTGTGTGTGTGTGTGTATGTGTTTGGTTTCGGGTTTTTTGGGGGTCTTTGTTGTTCTTTTTCTAAATCAGAACAAGTATGTTTAACATTTTGAAGTGATTTGGTTTTGCTTTATGTTGTTTGCATTAAACTAAGCATACTCTGACACATGTATAAATTACCTTTATCTAAGTGACACTACATATGCTAAACCTTTTTTAGTTAGCACCTGGTAATATTAACAGGTATCTTGTTCCTTAAAAGAGCTGTGAATATTAACAGCTAATTGCTCCTGAAAAGAACTAAAAAACTCATTCATTTCATCTTTGTTACTGTGGAATCATCTGCGTTTGAGATTGGAAGGAGCCCTAGAAGAAAATGCTAATTTGGCCAAAACCACCAACTTTCATTTTGTTTTACACCAAAACCACACATTTTGCATGTATTTCATGTACAGTGAATATTGACTTCTGTCAAGTTTTGGCCATAATTAGATGCACAGTTTTACTTACAAGGTTTTGAACTGTAGAAAAAGTGCAGCAGAACATGTGCAGAGTTCTGAGTTAATGAAACTGGAAACAGGACATTTCATGTGGTTTTGTGTTTCATAATGAAAGTTTGACATAGTTCAATTCATCAATCAGTTCTAACCATTTCCTTCGACTTAAAACTCTTCCATGTTTTCAGTTTGTGTCACTAGATTTTTAGTTGTATCATCAGGTCAGTGACAGAGATGATTCTCCTGTTGGTGAAGAATCCCTATGTAAGAACTCGCCATGGTTTGAGCTCTAGAGCACGAACATCTAAGTCTACATAGTAATATTTGAATCATCCTCTGTAGGGCTAAGTGCAACAGTTCAGATGTTTTCTACCATAATGCACAGCTTTCCTTGGGCTGTGTGAAATTCATCCCTACCCAGAATTGTTGGATCAAATTTCTGTATTCATAAAAGCATACTAACTGGGATAGAAGCACAGTGGTTGGAAGTGAGGGAAAATGAGTCACAAAATGGAAAAAAAATGCAGAACCAGTCAAAAAATTGCAAACAACATTGAAAAACACTTAGGAGATAACTTGCTGTAACTTTCCTTTTAAGAAGTAAAAAATAACAGGAACTGTGGCTTTCTGTGTCCAGGGATCATGATTTACATACTCTTAAATTAATAGAGCTTCTCTTCAGACACATCCCTAAAATAACCACTTATCAACTGACTCTTTTAGGTAACAATTATATGCCCATCTCATGCCCTAGGAGTTATCTAGTGCTGTGATGATGACGGAGAAGGAACCACTCTTTTTTCATCTCTCAGTGTCCCACATTAAGCATCTTCACATGAAAGACCTAAAAATTATACCTCTGGGTAGAAAGCTGTGAAATTAGTGACCTGCTGAAGATACATTTATGACATGGGAAACTTGACTGATCCTAAGATGCCAACTTTCCTCCTTTCTTCAAGCTGCCTAATTGCATAAAATGTTATTACATAAAGCTCTATTGCATTTTTTAATTTGTTCTTTTTTGTGGAAGTAGTTGGCTGTAGTTGCCACATGGAAATTACAAGCATGACTCATCAAGGTCCTAGTCTAGTGTTAAGGATGGAAGAGAATATGGTCTTCAAAATGCTTTTTTTAAAGTTGAAGCTTTTTATCTGAAGTGGTTCTAAAGTCCACAGTCATAAAACATACTGGCTTATATTAAATGACATATAGGTAGTGTTTGTGGGAGTTTATGTCCTACTATTGATAGCAAAAAGTGAACTCAGTTTGTCCACATAGCAGGCAAGAGAGTGTGCAACTACAGAGTAAGATTTATGTGATTAACCACTAATATTGATTGCTCTAATCTTTTATGGGAAAGTGGGCACCTCTCTATTACAATTTTAAGCACCTAAGATTTCTTGTGGCAACCAGGGGTGAAAGACTCACTATTCTCATTAGCGCTCTTGTTCACCCTTCTCTACATCATGCCAAACAGATTTGTTGGATTTTACTCCATAATTTTCTTCCAGCATTTTGCCTCTCCGTGACTCACCAAGGGGTGAACTGAAATAACTGTTGGGGCCACATCTGCAGAAGTATGTATTTACTTCAGTTGCACAACCATCTTAGTCAAAATAGACATAAAGCTACGAAATGACTTGCACAAAATGGTGCAGTAGTTTGACTAAAAGTAACTTGTTTTATCCATAATCACATTTTGCATATTCTTATTCAACTCCATTTTAAAAAAAGATTCCATGATTGAAGAACATTGCTGATAATATTTGCAGGAGTAAACGAGCCTCGTCACAGAGGCAATCAATAGGGAGATGTCTGTTTGTATATGATTTTACATATCTGCAAGCTAGCTGAGACATCCAGCTAAAAAATGCTGCACCATGGGACACTGTGTAGATATCTGATACTTCCCAGGAGCCTTGGGGTCTGTAAACTAATGAATGCACTACATGTATCCATATATGTAGGTTTTTCACCTCTGACAAATATGGTAAGGATAATTTACTTCACTTAATAACCAATTAAGTGCAGTTCAATACAGCTGACTATCGTAAGTTAAATATTCATTTTACGTAACTGTTTCAGGACATGGTGTGTGAGAGAACACAAACGAGCAGAAATTGCTCATGCAAAATGTGAGAGGGGACGACAGCTTGTGTGCGATGCCTTTCAGTGCTATGAATTTCATTTCATAGCACTTTTGCTTTTTGACAGGCATCCTATCCAGGCTGGGGCAGGTTGCAGTCAAAAAAATCTAGGTTGGTATGTAACTTTTGAGTTCAGCGTGGGGGATGTCGCAGAATGCTGTGATTCACATTGGTGTGCATTGGATTCTTGGGTCATATGTAAATTGAGATTGCTGCAGTCAGGTTGGTTGAAGCATTTGAGCGGTGTCAAGCAACTATTGTTGTTCAGGGCAAAGTGAAGGGGAAGTTAGTCTGAGGAAACTGAAAAACAACTTTAGTCTGAGGTGCAAAACTTGTAGGGCTATGGGACTGCGCTGACACAGCAGCGGTCATGTGCTGAGGTTTGCATAGGTAGACGTAGGAAAGGACTGTGGGGTGCATCCTTCCCCCTCACCCACAGCTCTGTTTAACCCACGTGGCAAGTAGGCACGAGCCCTCCGGGGCGTCACCCACCTTCCGGCCACAGATGTTTACCTTAAGAAAGCCACGGAAAGGTACTGCCATTGCCTTGCTGTCCAGCAGTACCATTACCCATAGACGTGCGCCCGTCACACCTTGCAGTGGGGGAAATGCATTCAAATTCCCACTGAAGAGAATTGTCCTGCTGTCCCGCTGCTGCTGCACAGCTCTGCATCACCTCCAGCATGGGATGGTGCTTACAGGTTGCCCAAAGGGCTGCAGCATTGTCAGAAGTATGTATGTGTAAAAGCCAATCAGCCTGATCTCCCCAAAGAAATCTGATAAAAGAGAATACACAGCCATGCTGGTTTTGCTCTGCTGCCAGGTCATTTCTGTTTGCATTGCACAAGAGCCAAGCCTCAAGATTTGGGCCCATATTTCCTAATTTATTTTGAACAAGAAAATATTGGAACAGAGACCTTAGGAGGCACTGAGGCAGCATGCCACACTGGAGAATTTGTTTTGCTTTGCAGCTACTGAGACTGCTGCTCGAGAGTTAATTCACCATGGGGTTGAAATATGCAGCCCAACTTTTTAAATATTTGTCTTATTTCAAAATATGCTAGGGCAAAATGCATTTATATATAATAAAAACAGTGCAACAACTTTATTAAGGATTAATAACCTTTATTAAGCATATATTTGCCTGCTGTACGTTGACTAGAAGCTATGAAAAATGTGATGTTACTATTGCCGCGTGTTTAAATGATTGCCTGCATATGTATCCATGACAATATCTATTCATCTTCTGTATTTTATATATGTTTTTATTATAAATATCTTTATTCTAGCTGAACATTTTAATATCAAAGTTGACACAGTGAAGTGCAAATTGGAATAGGTCAAATGAAAATCAGATATCTGTATCTTGAATTATTTCCAAGTAGTTCGGTATTGATAAGAGATATCTGATTGTTGTCTGTCAAGAAGTAGCAGCCTTCAGTAATTCGTGCTTTCTAGTCAAAGCAAGGGTTTCACGCTCAGCTTTCCAAGTCTGTAGTAAATACTTTACCAGGCATAAGTGGTGTATGGGAATTAGATTAATCCATGTGGTAGAGAGTTTATAAGGTTTAGTGCATATATGCAATTTCAAGAAGAGAGTTCTTTTCCATAACCATTTATCTCAAGCATAGGAAGCATATGCACAATTATATAATTAACAGAATATTTGTTTGTCAGTGTTTGGTTATGTGCGTAATAATATCATTATTAGGCCTTCTGTGCTCCTGTATTATCAGATTGTTATCTCCCTGCTCCTTTAATTCACCATCTCTGCTTTTTAGATTAATCACTTTGTTTTAATCCAAACATTGTGTTGTTTTGGTTTGTCTTTTTTTTTTTTTTAACCAGGAACAGAATTATTTGTGAACACCAAAGCAAAAGTTATTTTAGAAGATTTTAATCTTTTGTTGTTGTTATTTGATTTTGTTATTATCATATCTGGTAATCATTTTTATAAGGTGGTATTTTAGTCCCAAATCTTGTTCCAGATCATATTTGCTCTATTCTAATCAGCTCTGCATCTCTTAAATTATCTTCAGTGTCCTTTTCCTCCATCATGCTGCAGACAGCATACTGCCAGCTGAAACTCTCACAATCTTCATGATTTTTTTCTTTAGTGGCCAGTCTTGCTTACTGCTGAAGTTTAAGTTTATCTTATCAGGCTTTTCTGAAAAGGTTGAAAAAACAGTACATTGATATTTTCCATTGTGCCTACAAAGTTTGAATTAAACTAGTTAATACAGTTTTCCTTCAAATATTCAAATGTATTGGGAAATACATATATATATAATATATATATTTTTTTAAGAGGGACTGATTGATACTCTATCTTGTTGAAAAAAAAGATTGGTTTCTAAACAAGCAACCCGCTAGACAGTTACCCCTTGATCATATGTTATGGAAGATGTCATCTACATTTTCCCTTGTTTTTCTTTGTGAAACATGTTTCTTTGGTTTTGGGTTTTGGTTTTTATTTTTCCTTTTCAGCAGTCTCGGTAATGATCTTAGTAAGCCTTTTCAAGACACACAACATAGGTACAACTTTTCATGTTTCATAAATATGCCACCTCCACTTATTCTGCTTTGAATAATAGTATTATGTAACAGTGTATTCATTTTCCAGCCTTGCATTTCTTTGCTTCTGAGATTATAATCTATTTTATGCACTGCAGAATATGATAAATATTTCATGCATTTTGCCCTATTATCATTTTCTTTTTCCTGCATGTCCTATATGCTGTTTGTGCTTATTTTAGTAAACATCAATGTGATTCTTTACCTTGTCTTCATGCATTCCTCTTCTTTAATAATAAGCAATATATGCGTAGTGCAAAATTTTCTCTTTATAGAATTAATGATTTTCCTTTTCTGTGTTCAGAGGCCATACTATTTTGTGTACTACAGGACTGGTATTAGCCTTCTCACTCACCTACTTTTGCTGCTGCCTCATGTTTGTATTTTGTTGTTGCTTTGTTGTTGGTTGTTTTAAAGTTACTGCCCTAAACGTTTTGGTTATATACCTGTCTATGCAGTAATTCATGTTTTCTTTGGTCGATGATGCAACTTTCCCTTTAGACATAGTCTATTCAAACACTATGCATTTTATCAATAAAGAAGTTTAAATTTTCCCTTATCTCGCAGCTTGTACAAACTTGTTGCTTTCAAGTTTGTCTAGTTGGGTTACTTTCTTCCAAGTGCATGATGGGAACAAGCCATGTCTGTCTCGCAGTTACTTATTTTGTCAATACTTTACCACCTTTTAGCTTTCACCTTCCAGGGGTGGCTTTCGGTCCCGCGCTCCGGACTTGACCCAGGGGCAGTTTTGTGGCGTGGGGATGTGGCATCTGGCCGTCCCGAGCCCGGAGCGGTGTATCGCTCTCACGCGCGGTGTGTTGCAGCTCGCTCTGGCTGGCTGCGGTGCCCAGCGGAGCCACCAGAGCCGCGGTGGATGATGACCTCCGCGGAACGAGGCCGGTTTCACTCAGCCTCGGCCGCCTTTCAGAACCGTGGCTGGTGCTATTCTTTAACCCCTGTCGGTATCGAAGGCGAGGGGAGGGAAGGAAAAACTTCTTTCCCTCACGTGGGCCGCTGGCTCCCCG
>NW_005054333.1:680833-681989 GCF_000277835.1 Geospiza fortis
AAAATACAAAGCCTACCATTATTATTCTTTTTCAATTGTTACTGGGGTTTTTTTGCTGGCTTGGTTTTTGTTGTTGTTGGCTTTTTGCAACCTTTCTATTTTATATTTTTTACCCCTTCTTGCGAGTAACTCTTCTCGGAGTTCCCAGATTTTCTTTTTTTTTTTTTTTTTCTTTGCAGAAGCAGCACCAGTTTTTTGTTGTTGGTTATCTTTTTTTTCCTTTTTTTTTTTTTTCCTAATAGGATCGGGGTTTTTTTTAAATTATAATTTCTCCCGGTGTTGGACTCGGAGGGAGTGAAACCTCGTCACTTTTTTGTAGTGGTGGTGTGCCTTGTTGTGTGTTTCCTTCCTCCCCTCTGTTCTTTTTCTCTCTCCCCTCCTCTCTCGCTCCCTCTCTCCCCCTTTTCACTCGCACAACAGCCCCCGGTAAATGAGAGGAGACAGGTCCTCTCTGCCTTTTTTTTTTCTTTTTTTTTTTTTTTTTCCCTCCCCGGACCGCAGAGGCGAGATTAAAAGTGGCATTTTAGTGCCTTTTCCTGCAATTTTCTCTCCACTTTTTTTTTCTCTTTTTATCTCCAGTAGCGATCTCTGGGGCTGAGGTTTCCGCAGAAAGTTTGGGGGCTGTTACGGTGTATATTTTTGCGGAGGGGGAGGGGAGCGGGCTCCTTCTGTGTGTGCTGCTCCTCTGGGTGCCTATTGGAGAATAATAGTGTAAGTGACAACCTAGAAGTAGACTTTCTGCTCTTCACACTGGATAGAAAAGCTGCCTTTTTTTTTCTTTGCTTTTTTTTTTTAATAATCCCCTTTCTCACTTGATCCTTTATGCATTGGTTTTATTTTTGAAAGGATAGCTAGACTTAAATCACCCTCCACCTTAATTTAAACCTGCTACTTATTTTTAAATTATTATTATTATTATTAATTCCTCGTTTTGAGCGTTACACTTGTCTGATCAATTTGATCTGCAGCTCTGTCTTCCGTTGCTAAACCTCGAAAACTGGCTCTCTCAAAAGATATTTAATCTCTATTTTTTTTTTTTGTCCATTGCCATTTTTGCTCATGGCTACTCTGTTTCTCGCTATCTGTTTTTGCCCCTCCCCGCCTAGAGGAAAATAGCAACAAGAAAAAAAAAGAAAAAAATAAGAGAATATTAGGG
>NW_005054333.1:682078-728392 GCF_000277835.1 Geospiza fortis
GGAACTAGCCCTCAGGCCTCCCGCCCCCCCACCCCCCCCCACCCCCCTTCAGAAAGGGGGGGGACCTAAAAACATCAGTCTTGAACTTCTTCCTCTTCAAGAGCTCGGGCTGCAAAGGAAACCTCCTTTGTTTTTGTTATTTATATGCTGTCAAGTTTTGAAGTGGTGAGTTTCGGGTCGGTTTTGCTAATTTCACTCAGAAAACTGCAGTGTTTCTGTTTCTAGATAAGTACTTTGCTTCTTTGTCTCTTTAAAAGGTCACAGGGAAAGCTTGGCCTGGATTGTGAGAGCCATATGGAACGGATAAGTGCGGAGCCTCTCTCAAATGTGATTATGGGTTTTTATGGGGGAGGGAGGGAAGAGGAGGGGAAAGGCATGGGGAGGGGGCTGATTCAGGAGGAGAGAAAGAAATAATATAATACCGGCAGCGTTACATCGCGACAAAAGGAGATACGGCACCGACTCTCATTCAGAAATTGCGCGGTGTGCCCGTACGTGTTACGCTGGCTCCGGGAAACTGTGCCTTGAAATTGTGCTCTTCTCTCACTGATCTGTGATGAAAACTTGTAGTTGTGAAAGATGCCTAAATGCGAAACCCGGGGAAACTCCTGGCCTGGAACCGGCAGAGATGATAGGTCTTTCCTGCTACCCTCTCCCTGGGCAGGCCATGCTGGTTGTTGCTCATCACTATTCCAAACTGAGGTTTCATGAACTTTAGCCTTGGGCATGGAGTTTAAATGAGTAAATTAGGTGTTTTATGTGCATGTAATTTTGCTTTGTAACATAAAGCTTTTTACAAGATGACTAAGCGGTGAAAGGATGCCGATGGGTGGGTATTCTCAGGCCAAGCAAAAATGACCCATTTGGTGTTTTGGTTGCAGTCAGTGTATTAACTAAGTGGCGATCTATCACTTTTATTCACTGTACATGATGTAGTGCGATTCTGACTCATGATGACTAGATACTTTTTGTAGCAAAGAACCTTCCTGCCTTAGAGTACTTCTGAAGTTGCCAAAAGTGATGAGGAATTTCTTGTTCGAAGCTTTTTTGTGTGTGTTTTCTTTTACTCTTCCCCCCCCCAACACCCCTTTTTTTTTTTTTTTTTTTTTTTTTTTGTTAATCCTCTTTTTCTTGAGATAGACCAGTCTCAGAATAGCAGCCCTATGGTCTGTTAGCGTTGTTAGAAACATCGGAAGATGTTAACAGTTTGAGTCTGTAATTCTTTGCTTAGGTTACACTTAGCACAGTTTAAAAAATTCTTTTTGAAAAGTGGCTAAAATAGGCATATTTACTGTTAATGAGACGCATGACCTAAAACAGATGGGATAAAGATGAACCTTAGCTTGTCACCTAACAGCATAAGGAAAAATAATGATTGTCTGAACTTCATCTATTTGGTTGCATTCTTGAGGTTGCTTGTAAAGGTTTGAATTAATACATTGCTTTTTTCTTCACCGTATCGGGAAAAACAGCGTGATGTTCAAACAAGAAAAAAATAGTCTACAAAATTATCATTGGCATGTATACTAGTGACATAGAAGTGCATATATATAAAGATTCCAAGATATTTAGGCTCTAATAACTTGGCTATGAAATGTGCAGAAAATGTATTGAATTATTAGCAAACTGAAAGAAAAAGCAGCAATTTTCCGATTCACACCAGTCTTTCTAAATGTGACTTCCCCAGTATTACTATTTGTACTTGCTAATGTAAATACTGGTTCAAAGATTAATGTCTGTTGACCTGTCCTTAGTAATTATATTATTTATGTATATATATAACATAATTGTCTGTATAGTTATACCTTTCCCTGTCAGGGAAAGGTAGATAAAATACCTAACAATCACAACAGTATTGATTAGTGAAATCATAACCAGAAAGATGCCTTTGCTCTCAGCAAGCTTTTTTAATATAGTTGAAAACCAGGTACTGATGAGTGGCAAAAATCCTTAAAACTTAGCGAAATTTTTAGTGATTTAACTGTAATTGTTATTCATGGACAGAGGTTTCAGAAGTTTAAGAGAAGGGAAGTACAAGCATGCCAATATATACCTTTTCTTAATTTGCTATTGAAATTCTGGTTTTTTGGTTTCAAATAGCTGTGTCAGCATCACTCAGGTTTTGGGGTTTTTTTATATTTAAGGGCATCAAAAGTACTGTGGAAATTGTGGAGGATTTTCCCCAGCTTTATGTTTGATGAGAAACTATTCAGTTATTTATCTTAATTGAATAAACTACTTTGTTTAACACTTGAAGCTTAATATCTGAAAAATTACATATTTTGAACCTTGCAGAAGTTGATAAATTCTGTCTAATATTGGTTAGGAAACTCAAAATCAATCCTCTCCCGCCACTACTTTCTGAAGTTAAATGTCAAATTCTTTTCTAACTTCTGTTTTTAAGGGGGAGAGGAATTGTAAATGGACAATAGTCTACATCTCTAATAAATCTGTTGCTCCTTCAACTTAAGTTTTAACAATCTCTCTTATTTTTGCTTGTCCATTTTATAATCAAATAGATCAAGAAATTTTTCATTAGAATCTTTCTCTCCACAACAAAAACATCCGCGAATAATAACAAACATTTCTGTGAGATTTGTGACAATACCTGTCTTGGAGCACACACCTTGACAATCATCATCATTTATATGGGTTTTAGACTCAGTTCTAGTAGAATATCTCCAAAGATTTTTAAATTTTTTTTAAGAGGTACTCTGGTTGGCTTTTAAAAACCATTCCACTAGATTATGATACAATTTCTCTGTAAACTGGGATATGAGGTAATTTTTGAAGAATAAGTTTGTTTCTTTTAAAAAAGGCATTTCTTTCTAGTTAAAATAGTTATCTATTCTTCTTTATGAGCTTGTGATACATTTATATCTGTCTCTGTACATGTGCAGGCTGTGTACGTATACATATGCGCACACGTGTACAACATATATATTTTTTTTTAATCATGGCAGGTGATCTTTAGAGGCGGGACTGAGTATGGATCATTTGAACGAGGCAACTCAGGGGAAAGAACATTCAGAAATGTCTAACAATGTAAGCGATCCGAAGGGTCCACCAGCCAAAATTGCGCGCTTGGAACAGAATGGGAGCCCATTAGGAAGAGGAAGACTTGGAAGTACAGGAACTAAAATGCAAGGAGTGCCTTTAAAACACTCTGGACACCTGATGAAAACTAATATTAGAAAAGGTAACGCTTTTGATAATTCTGCATTAGAGAAATATGATTTATAATATTTGGGGGGAAGCATACTTTTGCAGACTCTACTTCATTTATATTTCAGGATTAATATCTCCATTCTAAAATACTATATATTCCCAATTCTGATATAAATCACTTTTGGGAAATGTAAGGTTCATTCTTGGGTGGAGCATCTTGCTTTTCAGGGTGGAGTCTGATTTTTGTTAAGGTAAAGGCTAGCTACTGAGATTAAAGCAAATTCTTACATTGAAATAATAGTAATTTGGTGCGTTAATTCTTTGAGTAGGCGCTGGGCTAAGAAACTCAAAAATATGTAAGAGTAAATACTGAACCCCCAAAACAAATTCTTCGCCTTTCCTTCTAATGATGGTCCTATGATTGGAAGGGCAGCAGTATTTCCATAGCAGTTGCAAGTTGGTTTAAAGGAGAGAGTGTAAATCTTTAGGTATCACATTGGAAAAGTCATTTATGATGTCAATCTTCGCAGTTTATTTTCTTAAGTACAATTCATTATTGAACAATGAACAACTTGGGTGTCATATTTTTCAGTGGCTGGTTTGCTGTAATTAGACATTTACACAAGGAAAAGGCACATTTAGAATCATTGATGTTTGTATATGGATGGCTTTTGTTTGCATTGAAAATACTTTTAATGGACAATAATATGCAAATTTTACTTATCAAAATTCGTAAGTCTTTTTGACCATGTCCTGCAGGCTTGCTAATTTAAATCGAAATATGCTGCATATAATTTGGCATATATCTTAAAACAGCCTCTACTTTTCCTAGTATAATCAGTTATGTTTATAATCCAGATTTTTCTTGTATTTGCTAAGCAAAGTGCAAAATGCAACCAAGACTATTAAATGCACAAAGTTAGAAGGCAGAGGAATTTCATTGTGTCTGATGCATAACATTTATCGTACAATCATTTATTTTTTCCTCGGTTTGGCGAAAACAAAGAATATATTGATCCTGAAATGAACAGACACAGCAGTCCGTATTGTTAGATCTTTATCTATTAAAAATGGAAAAACAGCACTTCAGCAAATTCTTTGGCCTCTGCTCATGATTACCCTATTTATTGATTGTTTGCCAAGAATGTATGCATCTTAAGAAAGCCAGGGTAAGAGCATTAAAAATATAATTTATTACGGCTTTTCAAGCAGAGTGCATTAACATTGTACAGTGAAGCAGTGGGGCTGTATAAAAAGGACTTTCTGACGCCTGCAAACATATAAGTTCCATAAATTCCTAAATAGGAGATTTCAGCTGTCTCTGGTATTATGTGATATTTGCACAGCAAACTTTAATGCCAGGACAGTTTTAGACAAGGATTCTACAGACTTCAGTGCTCCTTATGGCAGACGTGCTGTTTACACAGACTCATAAAGCTTCAGCAAAAGCTCTAACACTGCCTTCAGGTTTAAATCATGCTGTATTTTTAGCAGGGAGCACTGACCAATGCTCTCCCCTTTAATACTAGAAGGTTATGAAGTTGCTGCACTTGGAGGTCTTGCCAAGTACTAGCAGGAGTGATCAGCCAGCTGAGATGGTGCTCTCCTGTATAACATTTTTCACATTTACAGAAGGACACTAGTGACAGTTTGCTAAAAGATTTAGTGGCTTGATTTGTAGTCAGATGATACCTGTGTCGCACTGCCGGGATCCACCTCTGTTAATCTATGCTGTGCCTCAAAATTTGGCCAGGAGGCTCTCCTGTGTTGTTTAAAGTACCACATTTCCCAAAATGCTGCAACTGAAGAAACCATGTACCCGGCAAAAAAAGGGGCTGATAAGCAGCAAAGTACCTGTGTGTTGTGTCTGATCATAGCCTAATTTGTAGGAGCTGATAAGGGGAAAAACTAATATGCTTTAGCTGGTTTAGGATGTATCTGCACTGTTTGTTAGAATGAAGCTTTGCTTACACTTTATCTTCAGGAATTACTGGTGAAACTACGTAAGAATTTTGAGCCCTTACTCTGAGTCAGATAGGTAAAACATCAATTGTGAGAGCCTGAAAGGGAGAAAAAGCCCAAAAACCAAACCACCACCTTTTTGCAGATGAATCGTGTGTGTCCACAGCTTATTTAAAACCAGTGAAATAAACATCGCTTTGCATGTACTGCTTTTGCTTTGGTCTTCTCTCCCTTCCTGGCCAGTCTCACTCAGATTACAAAAAAAAAAAAAAAAAAAAAAAATTAAAAAGAAAAAAAAATCTCCTTCCTGCACTACATAAATATTGGCAAGCTTTTGCTCTTGTGTTTCAGTCTTTCATGCTGAGCCTATTGGGCAAACTGGAGTGAGTTTGTGAGCTTTTCCTTGCAAGCCTGAAGGGGTTTGTTTGTCAGAGATTGGCTCTGTGGTGAACAGATGTATTTTAAATATACGTGCTTAAGAGGTATCTTTTTTATCGTGATTTCTTACTATACGTTAGAGCACAAATCAGCAGACATGGTCTTACTCTATTGTCAAGAGTAAAGCTTCCTTTTAGACTATAGCACGTCTGGTGCACCTTAGCAGGTTAGGAGGTTTCTGTAAGTCTAGAGGGCAGTGGTTATAGAGGCATTAACATTGTAGGACTAATTGGAGTTCCTGGGTGCCCTGTTAAAATAACCCTTGTCATCATTTATGCTAAAGATGATACCCCTCTGGCAGGCTGCCATAAGACAATTCTGTACATCTCCTTTTAACCCTTCTCCTTTCTGTCATTAAGAGATCCTAACCTGTGCTGCTGGAGACAGTGGAACAGGATTGGAGCTTAAAACCACAAGTCATTGTGTCATCAGTGTCCATCTGGGAGGCTGGGAGGGATTTTCATAAAGTCCAGGAATCTGATTGCTGGGAGAGACTTTGTCCCTAAACCAGCTTGGGTTGTTTGTTACCTCTGTCATCAAAAGGGAGGAAAATAAAATAAAATAAAATAAAAAAGAAAAAGGCAAAACGAAAGAAAAAAGGTTACTTGCTTAATATTCTGTGCAGTGTATGGAAGGGTTTGCCATATGATGCTACGAAACTGGAAACTAGTGATTAACTTTCAGGCATGCCAAAATAGCGTTGTGGGATGTAAAGTGCGGGAGACAACAACAAGAACAACAAAAATAAACCTGAACTGCAGGTACACTTCTTAAAGTGGCATTGAAGTAATGATTTGTTCCTTAAAGATGCAAGTGAAAGTAGTGCTCAATTGCACTCAGTGAATGAAACACGAATTAGTGTTAACTTTTGCCTTGTTTCCTTGTGTACTCTTTTCAGAGTGAATGTGTAACACACAAGGTGATTTGTTGTTGATGTTGAAACCAATTAAATATTTTTGGCAGGACTAAGAAAGTTTTAATGTTAACAAACAAAATTGTGTGGCTGGTACTAAAATGGCTTACAGTGAAGACATCTGCAGTATGTATTTAGGTTCTCATGCTGCCTGCTACTCACAACAAATCAGGCAGGACAGACAGAATCAACTTCTCTTCAGTCAACCTTGTTATTTCTATAGAAGGTAATTCTTTAAATCTGCATCTGATCAAGGGAGATAAATTTGCATTTCTGCCTTTCAGGGAGATGTATGTTTTGTAGAACTTTCTGGTTTTTGGGGAGGGTGAGGGGAAAGGACTCGGTGAATATGTTGATTAAATATTTGTGATGATTCTTGATGCCTCCTCTGCCTGTTCGTACAGGTTTTATTTACATAACTCTGTATAGACCCACTTACTCTAATATAACTCAAGTTTAATATGTTAAATTTAATTTTTTTAATAGGAAGTATGCTTCCAGTTTTCTGTGTAGTGGAACATTATGAAAATGCCATTGAGTATGATTCTAAGGAGGAGCATGCAGAATTTGTGTTGGTGAGGAAGGATATGCTTTTCAACCAGCTGATTGAAATGGCATTGCTATCTCTTGGATATTCTCACAGCTCTGCTGCCCAAGCAAAAGGTAAATAAGATTATGAAATTGTACAATGAATTGTGTTTGTTTGTGGGGTCTTGGGGGAGGGGCAGGATTTCTTTCAGGAATGCAATGCAGGTTTTACTTCTTAAATTTCTTACAGATTCTGTATGGTTTTTTTTCCTTGATGTGTTTTTATTTAGTTAGTGCACATTTTGTTCATGGGGAATGTGGAGGTAAATTCCTTTTTTTTTTTTTTAAGAAGAAAAAAGACTTCAACTGAATCATTAGTATGCTTATTGACCTTAATAATCTGCTCCACTGAGGATCCACAAGGAAGTGTAAAGCATATTTGAGCAGATGGACTGTTGAGAGTCAACTTGCATTTATGACTGAATATCCAGCTCTGTTTCTTTTATTTTGTTCCTGATGGTTTTATAGACTGCAAAGTAATTTTTTTTTTTGTGCTCAATTCTTGCATTGCAAAATTCTTACTAATTTGTTAAGCGGAATGCTAACTATTATATCATGTCCTACTGAATTCATGGGAGCTTAGGAAAATATACTTCTATACATATTAAAAAAATCTCTACTGCAATGCATTTGTATTATTTCATAATATAGATAAGGCCTATCCTTGGTGGTGTGTGGGTGGGGGTTTTTGGAGGGGACGGGGTTGTTCTTTTGTTTTGCCAGATTTAAGAGGTTAGAAACAAAGGTAGTGATCTTGTTAAAATCAGATACTTCTTTTGCCCCTAGGAATTAGGTAAATCACTTTCTTTCAATTTTTCCTGTCCTTCTTGCCCACTCCCCTTCCCCTCCGAAAATTACAATCCTGCAGGGCTTATCCAGGTTGGGAAGTGGAATCCAGTTCCACTCTCCTATGTGACAGATGCCCCTGATGCTACAGTAGCAGACATGCTGCAAGACGTGTATCATGTGGTCACACTGAAAATCCAGTTACACAGGTAAGTCATATACCAGTTCTGGGTTGTGAACTGTTACTTGTCTGCTCTTAACTGTTAATATTGCTTGTATTTAATTCCCACTGTGTTTTGTGCTCAAAGTACAAAGGCTTGCCTAAATTCCTTTTTAGTTACTCTAATTCTTCTTTAACTTACAGTATACTATTGCAGAAAACTTTTATAGCTCTGATACATAGATTTTCTTTGGATATCTCATTAAAACTATATTGCATTTTAGTCAATTAAATGATGCATTACAAGAAGGCATTTTACATAAAGTTTACTTAAGAGAAAAATATTTTTGCATATCATGAACAGTACCATCTGTGTGCATTTTGTAAAAGAATGACTTGCTCTCACTTATTGTTGCTGTCTAGGTTCTTAAATTTCACGGCAACAAAAAAGCAAAAATGGTTAATATATTAATGCTTTTCATGATCAGTCGTGAGAAAGCATTACACCTTAAATTGTTTTACCAAGCGCATCAGAGCAGGAAGGTAGAAGTAACATGAAAAAATAGTCGCCACATGCAGCTGATGTATAATTCATGCATCAATACAGCAGATGTGTTGTATAAAGTAATTAACTAATCGGAACAATCAGGAGACCGAGAGCAATCTCCAGATGCATCTGCTTGATGCGCAAAATGAAATCTGTCTGTCTTAAAGGAATGTTCTGCAGCAGGATGCAATCTTGTAATAATCCCTTTTCTAATCTGTGTTTCAAATAGTTGCCCTAAACTAGAAGACTTGCCTCCTGAACAATGGTCTCACACAACAGTAAGAAATGCTCTGAAGGACTTACTGAAGGATATGAACCAGAGTTCATTGGCCAAGGAATGTCCCCTTTCGCAGGTACTTAGCATAACATGTAATAAATAATAAAGCACTATAGGCAAGGCTGATGTGAGATTTGAGATTTCTACAGACTGTAGCAAGTAGTACCCGTGGAGTGGATCTGCCAAAAATGCAAATGCATTTGACCACTTCATGATCTTTATAAATATGCCTGATTCATTTTGAACATAGTCTTACAACATTTCCCATGGGGAGTCGTGAAAGGTTGTTTACACCACACTAAAATCATCTCACAGCAAACTGGATTTTAACTGGTTTTTGTCTGCAGTCTTTGAACTGCTTTGATGCAACTACTTTTTTCAAGCACATGTGTTCAAGATGTTAAAAGGCTCTTTACTTACTGCTGTCAAAAGTACTATTGAATCTGAATGCTTGTTAGATAACCTACAGTAGTTTTAAATGCTAATTCACAAACTGAGACAGTCTTTGGAATGCTATATGAGAAGGGAATAAAGAATAAAGCTCTTTGGGTGATATGTCGTTGTTGCAAAGAACCAAAGGAAAATCAGTCATTTATTAGTTATAATCAAAATATACCTAAACAAAAATGAGACCTCAATTTATGCGTTGCTAAATATTGAACCGATGCATTCTTCAAGCCTTAGTCGTATTGTTCTATTTTTGCCATTCTTTTTGTTCTTCTCCTGTCAAATTACTGCAAAGGCACAACTCATTTTTCTATGCGGTATGGTGTCCAATGATACTGTGGTGGGAACATGGTATTTTTTTTTTGCCTTTTACATTTTAAAATGTATTTTATTGTAGCGCAGTGGAGACAAATTCAGTGTACAAATAAATGATGCTAGTTGTGGCAGGGAGGGAGAAAGAGAAATTAAGTGAAGGTATTTTTATGGGGATTTTATTTCTCTTGCTTAGAATACTGGAGTCTTTGTCTCTGAAAGACTTCAGTTAATCTACAGGAGACTACTCTCCTCCTCTGTCTAGTTTTCATGAAGAGATTAGCAGACTTGTTTCCCATCACTTTTTTTTTCCCCCTACGGTTAGATTGTTTTCAGTGATGTGGCTCCAATATAGGAAGTTTTGAAGTGGAAATAATCAACATTATCTTCACTGGTTGCAAACCATTCCAGTAATATGTCTATGAAGTTATCTTGTATGTACCTACTGTAAAAGCCTGTGAGCTTTTGCACTGCTGGCTTATGGAGGCTGCAGATAACTTGGGATTTTTCTCCATTTTAATCTAATAGTGCTACTTTTTACTTGATACTGATAGAAAGAAAATAATTTCTATTGAGGTGGAATATCTCATTTCTATTTGAACATTGTGTTTCACAAAGGAGTTTCTGTATATATGTATATATAAAGCAGGAAAAAGCTTTTAAAAGGAATACTTTACTATAGAAAGTATCCTGGTACAGGAGACAAATCAATAATTACATTCTTCTAAAAACATTTCTTTCAAACTATACTGAATTTTTATGTAATAACTTTAATGGACAAAAAACCATCTTTCTTAATAGCTACTCTTCAAGTTAATGCTTAAGATGACTAAAACTCTACACTACAGAACTCTGATTTGGGACAGTTTGTTTACTGGTTTGTATTTCTTTATTTGTAAAAGAATATACTTAAAGCCATGAGCTTCTTCCAGTTGTTAAAAGTGTGCTTATTACTGTTGCCATCTCTGTCTTCACCAGGGCTGCCATAGTTGGGTTGCAAGAATTTAAATAGCTTCTGCTTTTCTTTTTTCTTTAAAAAGCAAATCATATTAAGCTTAAAGCACATTTATTTATTCTTAACATTAGGAAAAACAAGCTTTTACAGTAGTTGATCAAGAGCCCATCAGTCAGTCTAAGTCTTCCTGTTTTCCTCTGGGAGCTTGAGGGAAGATGTGTTGATCTGACAGTGTCCTTTTCACATGAGTAAATTGATCAGAATACTTCCCGGTTTTGCCTTACCTCTAACTCCTTGTATATCATTCCTATGGAAAGGGCACAGATTTAAGAGTGCCAGTGTTTTATTAAAGGTATTAAAGTTTTTGAATTGCCCTGCCATGGCGTGCTCCTGCAGCAGAGGTGAGAAGTAGGGGCAAAGCAGAGGTCAGGAGACAGCGTTTATTTAGGGGATCCATCAAAGTGCCAGCATAGGAAATCCTTCTGAGAGCAGAGAAGGGCTCTCTCCTGTTCTGTTCTTCCATGGGTATAGGTAATGCCATATGAAGTTCTTCATCATAAATGCAAACTAATGCAGTGACACCGTACCATAACTTATTAACACTGTTATGGATATAATTTATTAACCACAGAAAAATGACTCAAAGTGGAAACGAGAGTAGTTATCATTTTCTGTCACTGTCATTAGCAATACTCTGTTTTGTGTAGGTATGGAAGAACTTGCTTTAAAGTAATTAAGCCGCTGTGCTCAATGCATAGCATCTCTGAAGCCCCATTTTCACTTAGAGTTTACTGTATTTTCTGAAGCAATCTTGAATTTTGTCTATTTAAAAAATTGCTCATATTTGTTCAGAATACTGGCATTCTATATACTGAAAAAAAACTAAAACCAAGCCAACTATTTTGTAGCGCAGACATACTTAATAACTTGAAAATACATGAACAAAACTTTGAGAGCGAGTCTGTTTCAATTATAGAGTCTTGAAAACTTAACAATATTATTTGCTAGAGAGTTTGGTTTATTTTACTTTTTAGCCATTTATTTTCTTGTCCCACTAAAACCTTGAGGCACGAGCTCTTCATGCCTTTCTTGATAAAATACCACTGTGACTCTTGCTCTCATTAGGAGAGTTGAATACATGGTCCTTTTTGAAGCTGCTGTAATTCTCACTCTGTGGCTGTGTGGCCACCCCTGAAGGTCAGTTTTATTGCTCAGTGTATAAGCCCACATCATGGGGAATCCCTGTCAACATGACTTGGAACACTTGGGATGGCCAGGAGCAAACGCACGCCTCTGAATTGCTGTGGAATTGCAAACAACCATTCAGACATTTAGCCTCAAATTTTTGGTATCAAGCAGTCAAGGTAAAAGGACATTTCAAATTTTGCACGGAAAACCCAAGCCTGTTCTGAATTACGCACTAAAGTGCATGTTTTCATGCTTTACATCAGGTTTGCAGATTTTATTGCTAGAGACTGGCAGCATGTGCAGATGCCGACTGAAAGACTTTTTGCATTTGATACACACAGCTTGCTTCATTTCTCTTTCCTCTCCAGACCTCTTTTGATGGGGAAGGTAACTTGGAATTTAATCTAGGGCTCAATTTTGGGCCGTCTTGTGCATTCCATTAAATTGGTCTATCTCGCGAGTGGCCTAGATCTCATTTCCCTCCTGTTTTGGCTCTTCAGTCTCCAAAGGGTTGTAAAGAAATTGTTCTACCATCAGTTCTTATTTCCAAACCCTTGCACAGAAGCTCTACTCTACTTCGGCCTTCTGGGAGCTGCTCTAAAGTGATCAGGCAGGCAGGCAGTTCTGTTGCATTTACTTACTTAATGTTTGTCCTTCAATGTCTCGCCTTAGTCTTAGCATTTTCATACTTCACTTTCACTGTTTTGCTCTGTTTTATTTTTTATTACAGAAGTTTCTTCTTACTTCCACAGTTAATAACTGTGAAATATTATTGAATTATATATTTATTCTGTATTTATTCAGATATTGATAAGGGTTTTTTCCTCTTTTGCTCCTATTGAATTACTACATCTTTCTCTGTTTCTCTGTGTATTTATATATATATATATGTATATAAGTATGATATATATAGTTCGATCAACTTTTATGAGGAAGAGGAGAGCAGCGTGGGGTATTGGTCTAAGAAAAGGACAGGAAATCCTTTTGATAATTCTAGAACAAACTCACGGTGTGTTTTGAACATTTAGATGTATCCCTTATCTTCAGTTCCTGTAACCTTTTCCATGAAAAGATGATAACGAGTCACCTACCAAATGATGAGATTGTAGAGATTCATTAGTATCTGGGCACTGCTTTAAAAATACGGCAGCGATCAAATGACATTGACTTTTCTACTAGTATTATCTTACCTGATTTTTTTTCTACAAAAAGATATTCTAAATGATTGTTGTTAGTATTCACAAACAGCGCTTACAAAGCACTGCAAAAGCACTTCTGAAGCAAGGTATTCTTTTTTTTACCCTGTAGTATCCTGAAATGTGAAGGTATTTGGTTGGGGATTTTTTTCCCTTCCCTTTTGCTCATCTTTTGAGACTGTTTGTATCTAGTCTGACTCTCAGGACAACCAGGAGTCAGTGCATTATAGATGAGAAATTCCAGGCCTGATATAGAGTACAATCTCAAATCTCAATGGCTTTTTGTTCAATATTTTGTAGGGGACATGCAGTATTTAAAAAAATTATATCCAGAGGCTGTGATACTTGGGGACATAGTAATTTACAGACTATTTAAAAATTTTTGGAAGATATTTGTGTGTTCCTCCCTTCCCCCGCCTGTAATGTCATTTACATAATTTTGCTCTAGGTGATGAGGGAATAGCGTTATTGCAGTCAGAGGGATGTATGCTTGCATTGCATGAAACGTATGCATACACAGTACAAGTGCTGGTACGATACCCAAGTCTGCATAGCTTTGCACTTGTGACAAATATAACTATCCTGACTGCATTTTTAGCAAGCTTTCATCCTGTAGTGAATGATTCTCTTCACCTGACATGGGCATGGTATAGATCATATACTTTCCTTTCTGTTCAGATACCCTGCCCTGAATTTGCATGCTGTTTTGTTCAGACTTTATATGATCTGGCAGAGACAACAGACAGAAAGCTTTCTTGGAACATCAGTGTTTCTCAGTTCACCTGATGTGAAGGCACTTGGCCATCATAGCAAATAGGCAGCTCAATAGAAATCCTCTCACATTTCCACCGCTGTTCTGATCTACCCTTCCAAAATCCTAACCAAAAAAGTTGTGTTTGCTAAAATTAAAATTTCTGTACCTATAGATAATCAAGGAATGAGCTATTAAGAGTTGCCAAAATATATACTTTTTATGAGCAGTTTTTGATTCATGCTTTACTAAACCAAAGGTGTTTTTTGCCCCCTCCCCTTTCAATTTTACCTGCCTAGACCTGAGATCAAGTCCTTGGATTTCTTTGTTGCTTGTAAGTCTCTTCTGTCTTCCTCCCTTCCCCCAATAATTAATAACCTGAGTAAGGAATGCAGCTCTTTCTTCTGCTTTAGAAGTTACTGTACTTTAGATTTTAAAGATGCCATTAATTATTTCGGGGAAGTAAATCCTTGAGGGCCTGGGCTCAGCTTTTGGCAGGCAGGGCTTTTCAACCCACTCCCCATTGCTCAAGAGCATTCACTGTGATGTCTCTTCTAGCTGACATGGTATCTGGATTTTTAAAACATTTTCAATTAACTGTTAAAATTTCTGCCTAGAATTTTTAGTCATCCAGATAGAAAGGGCACTGCAAAGCCTATTGCTGATGGGATGAGCAAGATATATTTAATAGGTATTTGGGTAGAGCTGTGTGAGGACATTCAGAGGGTACTCAGCCTTTCAATTGACTGATCATTTGATCATTGATTTATGTTCTTTAGATGCACCTAAACATTCTCAGTGTTAAAGCTACACCAGTCTATATGCAACTGTTTTATCTGTGTAGCACCCTATTAAAGGTGAAAATATATAGTTCATTTTTTTCTGCCTCTTTATTAGAATTAAGTATAACAAGGATGTAAAGTCACTTTCCAAAACAGTTATGAGGCCTGAAACTATTGTGGGAGGAGGGCGAAAACATATTTTGTTCTTCAAACAAATGCAGTGTCTGACTTCAGTGGTGTCTGTGAGGTGTCAGCATGTCCCTTGGTATCTGTGCTGTAATGTGATCTGCTTCTGAAAAGTGGAGGAGTCCAAGAGAGGAATGGTGCTAGTGTTGAGGATTTTTGTTGTTGATGTTTGATTTTTTAAGTTTTGTTTTTACACTCCTAAAGTCAGGAGTTATCAGCACCTGTCCTCCACCAGGCTCTCTTGCGAAAAGTACAAAATTAATGCTTTTTTAGGGCTGTGTGTCCCGCTTTGAGTACTAACCATTTTTGATTGTATCTTGGCAATTTTGAGAACTGTGTCATGTGAATAATTATCTGCATCACATGGACTTCAAGTTTTAGAGAAGTTACAGGATGAAAAAGGAACACAGATAGTTTTCTTCTGATACATTTTCCTCCTAAAGCATGCATGCGTTGTAGAACTGAGCCCATTTGTAGTGATGTTCTTCTTTTTGTAAATACACACATACACATAACCATGTTCTTTTTTGTTTTTTTTTTCTTCTGGGTACATTTAGTGGGTTAAGAGGCAGTCAAGTAATGCACTTCTTTAGAATTTTGTATTCGTTCATATTCATTCATGTTTCTTGCATACCTCTTAACACAGTCACAGCCAACTGCTAGCCCTGATTAATTTCTTTTTTACATCATTTCATTAAAGAGTTAACAAACCACTTCTACAGTGTTCTTTAAAGTAAGATTGCAAATAAATATTTTTTTTTCTTCTTATTGGCAAATTTTTGGCTGTGGAGTACTGCACAAGTATAAACAACATGAGAGATCCTTTAACATAACATGAGAGAGCCTTTAGTCGCTTTGCTCCCCAGCTTTGGAACTCATTGCCAATTGAAGTAAGGAAAGCTTGGCTGTTGGGACTTTTAAATCTAGACTTAAAAGTTATTTGTTCTGTTTAGCATTTTTAAAATGATTCTATTAGGAATTGTATGTGCTTCAGTTTTAATTTTAACTCATAATGATTGTAAAGCACCCTGGGATGCTTGCATGAAGGGCGCTACAGAAACCCAAGATTGTATTGTACTGTGTTGTAATGTATTGTATTATTACATGGTACTGGAGTTGGACCACGGACAATTCATATAGAAAGCATTTGAATACTTAGCTAAAGATAAGGGGTGGGGGGGGGATACTGTCTTTTCTTGCTTCTTTTCCCCCTTTTCTGTCAGTTATTTTATTAAACTAAATTAACATGGCAGTTATTCCCTAAGAAATGCCAGCATAATTTACTGCTGCAAAGGGGCTCAAAATGTAAACCAGATGATAAACTAAAAATAAAAAAGTCCACATTAAGATTTAATTGCACTTCCCTTTCTATATTACGTTCTTATGTAAAATACATTACAAAACAGTACATTCTTTATCACTTCCTTCACTTTTAACTGAATTTCATTAACAATAAAGAAATATATTGTCTCTATTTTCAGTAATGTCACTTGACAGTTAATCCCTTAACTTGATGTACATGTCTTTAAGATTTTTTTTTTTAATGAAGAACACGATAGCACTGACTGGAGCCAAGTATTGCACAATCATGTGATTTGCAAGTTTCCCAGCTCGCAGCTTTGCCAGTGCAGGTCAATTCACACCTGCCACACTTATGCCATTCTGGTCCTCATGTTGCTTTTCCTCGGTGATTGTCAGAGGTAGAGAGAGTTGTGCATGCGGCTCCTTCCTTCCCCCCTCCCTCCCCACTCCAAATGTGTGGTAAACCTTGTGCATTGGAAGTGTCTGCTCAGGAATTAAATGGAGTTTAATTTCTGTCCATTAGAAAGCTGCGATCCACATTGCCAATTAAGCCTTCTATTTAAAGGGCGATGAGATACGTATGTCTACATCTTAATCACTGCTGTGACTGGTTTGCAGAGACCTTCTCTGACTGGTTCAGTTATTACTAGCAGTGGTGGGAGGCACAGGGATTGATTTATAACCAATCAGCGTGGTTATAAAACCTACCCAAAAGCTGAGCAAATTCTGTAGGTGCTGTAGCGTCACTGTCAGCAGATTTGAAGCTGAGGTACATCTGTATTAGGGGATGCAGGAGTGTAGGCATAAAGATGAGCCAGGGAAAAATTACTTGCACTGGTAATAATTCTTACCTGGCAGGAGGAAAAGCAAACAGGACCCACTTGTTGAGAGGCAGTGCTCAGAGACATGCAACTCTCACCTTGTCAGACCGGACTCATTGCATGCCTTCACTATAATCATAACTTAGAGGAAAAGAGATGAGTTTCTCAGACTGAGCAAAAGTCTGAAAGCTTACTCCCCCACCATCACCGCTCTTTTTCTTTTTTAATTAGTGATTAAGTTCTTCCTTTTTATATCCAAGAACCATGGTAGAAGAACCTTAAGGCAAGGGTGAGCTCTGTCTCTCTTTGGGACACTTCCTTAAGATCAGCAGCACAAATGGTATCAGATTCCACTGGTGCCTTGCAGCAGTGATCAGAGGACAGGTTTTTCAGGACAGTAGCAGCCTCAGATGTGCCTCACTTGAAGCCGTGCACTAAACTGCTCAAAAGGGAAAGTTCTGTTCCCCAGAGGTGGAAAAGGATGGAATGTTCTCCTCATATACACCTATCTCGCTTATTTTTATTTTGTTTTTTAAGTACTAAGATTTCCTACACCGAGAACTGCTGTTCCTCTATAAGCTTGCACCAGAAGAGGGGAAAGTATGCCTGCCTGTGCCTCTGTTCCAAGGGATTTGATAATATACAGTAAACTGTCAGGGAGAAGGATGACTTTTGTGATGATGAAAAACTGAGACACATGCAAAGGACATTGGTGTCAATGGCCTTTCTTGAGCCAGAGAGAAGATTTCAACTCCATAAGTTTAGCTAGGGTGTTTGTATTTGAATCAGTATTTTGGGACTTCCTTAGAATTCTAGGGGTTGTGTGTGTATTTTTATATATATATATATATATATATCACAATAAAATTCCACCAAGATATATGTACCAACTCACACATCCCTGAGCTCCTAAATGTGTGTTCCTTACTCTGCACTACTTTTAAGGAGGGTCTTTGTGTGCTAAGTCTAATTCAGCTCATTGTTTTTTTTTTTTTAATTTATATATTTTAATGTTAATGCAATGACTACTCAAGAAAAATTTAGTAAATAGAACCCTAAAGTGCACATACATATTCCTCATGGAAAGCTAGCTGGAACATTTCTCTTTTGAGAAACCTTCATTGAATCTTGGATCTTTTTATGAATTCTTCAGAGTGTTTACACTTTTCACAAACTCTTGCTAGTGAAAGATGGCAACACAGAGGCAAAACTAATACCTTGGCTAACACAGCTGCTTACAATATCACCTTTACAATTTTATGTTGCAAAAGTTAAGAATCCATAGCAAGTTTCATTCTATAAATTACTTTTCTCCTGACAAATTTTTATGTTTTTCTCAGTACAGACAGAAGTGTGTTTGTGTGCTTTTAGCAGCACATCCCTCATAGAATTTGGGTCTATATGATTAAGAATAATCAGATGTACATGTGGTTCATAAAGAGGCATGTGACATGAAACAGTAAAACTGAGACTTAACCATTTAAACAAAGGATAGATAAGGGATGTTACATTTGGCACTAGAGGGGTATTTAAGTGAGCAATCAGAGGCATGAGAAATGCTCTCAGTAGGAGCAGAAATCAATGAAGTTCAAAAAGCTAGTCATACATTTAAAAAAAGAAAGAAAAAAGGTACATGAAAGGTACATTTAGAGGCTACAGAAAGAGATTACAATGGATATGATGAAAGATCCAGCACAAGAAGTCTTCAGATAAATACTTGATGATTTCTCTAGCTTAGCCACTGGTAACTTGGCTGAATTTGGAAATTGCTGGATGAAGTTCTAGGGTCTCATTTTATGTAGATCCCAAAATGGATGCTCAAAATGGCCTCTTTTAATTTTAAAAATCTGCAAAAACTTATGTAAAAAATGGGAAAGAGATTAAAGAAAAGGCTTATCCTTAACACCAAAAGAAATTCAACAAGACAACTGTTAGTGCTACTGAGTCTGATGACTTCTTGTCTGGACATTGTGCCTTAGGGCTCAACTTCATGCCAGACATCTGATGCTTTGCTTAGCAGAACAGTGGAATCTGAGAAGAGACTTGCTGAAAATCATGTCCTATTTCCCAGAAAGGAAATCTTCCTTAACATGGTAGGTAATATTAGGCAAAAACTAAAATGAAAACAGCCATTGTGGCTGGGTGAAGATAATGCAATTATCAACACCTCTATCAGGAGTATGTATATACTGCAGGTTTGTAGAAAATTTTAGTGTACACAAAGCTGACTTTAATGCATTAATAGGTCTAAAATGTCTTGTATCACACAAAGCATTTGCATTAGGTTAATATTTGAAAGCGTGTTCATTAGGACAGCATCACAGATAGGAAACAAGGCAGAAGCGCTCTGACCTGGCTAGAACAGAGTGGTTGGAAAGAAAAGCAATCCATCAGAGAGGAATGCTGAAGGTGTCTCATATTTTCACCAAACCAGTCTGTGAGATCTCCAAGACCCACCTACCTCTTTATTCTCATACAAGAAATTCTGGTTTGTATCTTAGACTATTCAGATTGTCCTCTTGGTTTCTAGTTTCCCCTAGTATCCATTCATTGCATCCCAAGAAGAGGTGACTGCAGGTGCCCAGGCTTCATGTAGTACATTGCCTAGTGTAGGAACAGCAGCCTTCTGGAGAGATGCTGAGGCTGTCACCACACAGAACTGGTAAGAAGGGATGTATCTTACTGTGGTTTTCTGGACTTACAGTCCAGCCCAGGTTGTAGCATGGCTTCTGAGTTTGTCTTCATCCAGCAGAAATTCTGTCTGTACCCCAAGATAGTGTTGTGGTGGGTACCAGTGGGGAGAGCTCCTGAAAACGTGCATCCCCAGCTCAAGCTGAAAGAGAAGTATAAAGAAATCTCTTCATTTCATAACAGCTCTTTTAAATGGATTCCTGGCTGAAATGGATAGCACATTTCTTACTCATGGAACTCTCAAATTTCAGAGCTTTGCTGGCAAAGACACTTGCATAATCAAAGTCTTAGGGTGTAATAACTCACCCCTCAATTTCATTTTCATTCTGTGAAGTAAACCAAGAATTAACTTATTAAATACTGGTTATTTTGCATTCTGTATTTTATCCAAGTTGTTTTTAGGAAGGGTTTAGCCAGGACTTTTACTACTAAGTATCTGTCATTTACAAATCGTGTGCAGTAAAATCGGGATTCTTAAAAAGATTTGTGTTGGACATCTGACAATGAAGACAAAAATGCGTTATGTCTCCTTATCTTTTATAGGTTGAGGTTGTGACTTCATTTTCTTTCCTTTTTTTTTTTTAGTCTAAGGCACTGTGCCATGAAGCTTGTAACGCAGTTATGAAGTTCTTCAAATCTGAATTAACATTTCCCACCTACCTATCTTTCTCTCTTTTAAGCTTTTAACCTTTGTAGATATAAGAGTAGTATCTTGGGAAGCAGCTTTTTATTTGAGCTTTATTTATATCCATCAGTGGGAGATGCTCAGAAAACATTGGGAGAATGCTGCTCTGTCATGCAGCAACTGGGAATTTACATTACAGAATGGTAAAAATAGTGCAAGGATCAGTTCCTTCAGATGCTGAATCCTCATTTCTGATTTTCAAAATCTTCCCATGTGTGGGTATATTTCTATCCATATATAAATATATGCGTATATATGTATATATAATTTGGGTTCTTTTAGTTTTGTATCTTCCCTCATTACACCAATGTAGCTCTATGTTTACATTAATACATACCTTTAAAATACTTAAAGACAACATAAGACAGAAAAGGAGGAGGAGATAATTTCAGTTTTTCAAGGATAGGAGAAAGGAGGAAAGGCATACTAATGTATTGGAAGAAAAGCTGATGCCATCACTGTAAATCTGCCTTTTATTCAGTTTTAACTTACATGGCCAGCATTTGCCATGCAGATCCTTATTCTCCTGACCCTGGCAACAGTATGGAGGTCAGATAGCCATCCAAGTGCAATGCCAAAGGCACAAACAAAAGTTTTTTTCTTCTCTGTCCATCTGTGGGTTTTTCTCTGATCCTACATGTTTGTAGGGCATATGACAACAAATTCCATTGCATTATTTGCTATAGTTCAATATAATGGACCAAGGAATTTAACATAATTCTTTGTACGCAGTTAAACTGTCCATGTCAGGACTTCTTGCCCAAAAACCAGCTAATGGCTGGATATATTTGGTCTGCTTTTATTCAGAATGGCAGATGATATTTCTCTGCCATGCCAGAACACTGGGAACGACATTTTGCCCTGGTTGGGTCTTTGCAGTACGTGGGCTGGCATAGGCTCAGGCAGGCTAAAATCTTTTGATTTGGGGATAATCTTGTGTTATCTGGTTGGGGCTTGAATGTTCCCTTCTCATTTGAAAAAAGGTTAACGTGGAGCCTCCTGAGAAATAAGCACTCGTAAGAGTTCAGCTTCTGTTAGAACTGATGCTTGCTATTTCCATGCAAACAAAAGCCACTGATAGTGGCTAGAATAGAGGAAACAAAGTTCCTCTGTCCTTTATGAAAAGATCCCCCCCTCCATCTGCCCCCAAACTTTTAAGTTCTGTTCTGCAACTTTATCACTATTCAAACTAGGTCTAGGGACAAAGGCCCATAGCTTTTCTCTTTTACTTTTTTTTAAAAAAGCATGTTAAGTTTGCAGCATTGGAACATGCCTCCCTGCTGGTGTCTAGGGACGTAAAGCAGGGGATTTATGGGAGACAAAATAGAATAAAGTCTTAAAAGTTTGGCTTTAAAAAATGGAGCCAGTGGTTTGACAGATTGTTCAGTAAATGTTCGTTTTATTGAGAATTATAAAAAAGGTGCTTAACGCCTCTGTACCACTAATATAATACATTAAAAGGGTACTGTCAAGATTAGTGTTTCAGCTCTGAAAATTGACTGTAGGGTTTATGGGCAGCACTGTTCATACTCTGCTTGTAAGATGAGGTATCTTCTACTTACCACTTTACAAAACCATTATGTTGTTACAAGGCTTTATACTGAAAAACTTGATAAATAGTAAAACGTAAATATAATCTTATTTGAAAAGTGAGAGGATAGTTGCTGCCTGTCTTATAGCCAGATTTAGCAGATGCGGGTTTGAATGTAAAACAGTTGTGAAAATAGCCAGTGCCAAACTAGTGCAAAATTAAACTTGTGGGGTGTTCTGTTTTCAGTGTCTGTCATTGTTGAAATACTCCATTTCAAAAGCATGCATTCCTTTCTACAGAAAAAAAAAAACCAGATTCCTTAGTTGAAATTAATTAGCATTCAGAAACCAGATAGCATGTTTTTGGGTATTCATGAGATCTCTGTTTGAAAAAATGTTTTTAACTTGTAGAAATGTGTTGCAACACACAGATGGGAAGAAAAAGAAAAAAAAAATCTCTTTAGCAAGCACTGTGTGTAAAAGGAATATTACATTTTGCACGCTCCTGATTACCCTGTGTAAACAGTTTTTGACATCTGTCTTTATAGTTTTCGAGGAGAGGAAGACTTTGTTAAAAGAACCATTTTTATACAGCAGTCACCATTTCAGTCTTGCTTTACCTGTATTATGAAAGCAGATGGTCTGCATGTCTTTTGAATATTTATAACTATCAAAAACAATCTCTTGCTATTCACCCTTAGGCTTATGAGATGTCAGGACTGTTCTGGTTGAAAAAAAATCATCTTGGGTGTTTACAGAAAGGGGATTACATTAAGCTGAAATGACTATACATTTTCCAGTTTAATATTTGTCCATCAGCTGTTTAATCGTATTTAGATAATTGTGTAAATAAGTTGTTGCAGCCCTTGCCCCTTCCACTGAGCAGGCTTGAAGCTTTAAACACCAATGAATGAGTTGCTAAAAAGCTCAGATTTTTTTTTTTCCTAGTAAAACAACCTGGAAGGCCTAAATAAGTTTTGGTTACAGTGCTTCTTTTGAGAAAAAGGTTTAAATTGCAAAGGGATCCCTGATATCTAATTCAGACGAGTTGTTCTAGGAAGCTGCTGTGTCTGTTACTTTCTCTTAAGTCTGTTAGCATGTATTTGCTCTGTGTAAATACTGCAGCCCAAGTACCCCTTCATGAGGCATGAAAACAACCTTATTCTGCCCATATAAAAATAATTTTAAGGTTATTTAGTGGAAGTTTTGGGACTGTGGGGGTTAAAAGCTTTTTTGACTGGAAGCTGAGCAATCACTGATAACAGATTTTGCTGTGGTTGGTTGATTTGGCAGAAAAGCATGAACAGTTTTGGTTTAGATGATTGAATTAACCTGATTAACATTGTTTTTGTTGTTTTGCAAAAAGGACAACAGTATACTTTTAGTGATGATTGAGCAACACTTCACCTGGTTGAAGAGCAGTGTTAGAGGCAATGACTCAGAAATGCCTCCCTTGAAGCACCTGCAGCAGTGGCTGCAGCAACGAGCCGGCATGAAAGGCTCGGGTCCTTCCCATATCTTGCAGGATGCACCTTGCGCTAGATTCTGGCACAAAACAAAAGGTGTCTGATGCTACCATTTTATTGGGTTTCGTTTGATGGGCATATGAAACGATTCCTGCTTGAGATTTATGATATTTCCCCAGGGAGTTCCCCAACTTCTTTGAGAAAAAGATGGTGTCTGGTATTTAATCTCTGGTATTTAATCTTCCAGAGAAAATGGGATTTGGTTCAATCTACGCTGGGTGAACCTCAGCTGAACCTCAGAACAAATTCTACCCCTACCTTCACACAGTTGTTGGATGCCTAATTATAATTAACTTATTTGGCTAAAAAAAGAGCACTTGGGCTGCAGCAGATGGTATCATTCCAGAATAGTGGGATTTCTGTGAAGGTGGCACCATTTCAGATGAGATCTCCCGATTCTCAGAACATGACTGCAAGTGATGTGGTTGGGGGGAGGGAGATATGGGAGAGGAAAAAGAGGGAAATTTGAGATCTTGAAGGCTCACAACTTACTTTTGTGGATAAACTACAAGGAGATAAGATTGCGTGTCCATGACCAGTTTTTGCATTCTCTTAATTTTCTTTGCAACATATGAAAAAGAAATCTGATTATGAATGATGCATGTGATGCATTTGAATATTTGTATGATATATTTATATTCGTCATCCTTGTATGGTGAGGGCATCTGCCTCTGTGCCTCACAGATAAGGAGGATATGTACAATAGTTCCAGGATATGATGTGCTTCAAATACAATAATTTTGATTTTGATTATTGATAATTCAAGACATGGGTAACTCCTTGTTGGTAATGACCCATGTAATATGAAAAGCATCAATATGCCTTCAGTCTAGATAGTGAATCTCTGAAGATCACTAGCTCATGGGGTTCATCTGAAGTTTTAGGCCATAAGCATACCAGACAGTTATATATGTAGATTGGTATTAAAATGTACAAGAATTCTATAGCAGCAGGAAATTTCTATAGCTGAGTGTATCTCTCTGCACTGATGTGACTGCACGTTTAATGACAATAAATAAAGAATAGAAACAATGAAATTCAGTGTTGTCAAGATATTTTCTGAGTTAACAAGGTAATAATATTTTATCTGGCTTGTAAAATTTTGCCTTCAGTGAATTAGTAAATAAATCATTGATTCCTTCTGATGAGGATTCTTAGCGTAGGTAATATCACTTGAATGTTTGCATGAAGTGTTCTCAAAGAAAATGCAGGATAATTTTCATTTTTAAATGTGTTTATAATGTCTGTCTTTTTTTTTTTTAATCCACTTTGAAGAGCAGGAGTGCCATCACAGTGTTAGCCATCAAAGCTTGAAATTCACATTGTGTCAGAGAAACTAAAACTCCCAGCAGCATTCCTTAAACAGACCAGTCCCCTATTTGGTTGTAAAGTAACTGCATTAAATTTATTCCTGAAGAAGCAGGGGATGTGTTGCAAACTGCCATGTCATTTGTGTATTGTTTTTGTAAAATTACATGGGAGGGAGCACTAGGAAATCTTAGACAAACATCTTCAATAATAGGTAATTTACTAAAATTAATATATGTATTTTCATACTTTAAATTAGTTGGGCAGGAGAACAAATCTGAAAGGGGCAAAGTAAAATAAGGTAAGAGAAACCCACCTTGAAGTGTAAATGACATCTGCAAAATACACATGAGCTGGTGTGGGATGATGGCCTCTGACAGGTGCAGTTCCCCATTTTGCACATACAGATCTGCAGTTTCTGCAGTAGTCTGTGCAGTCATATAATTTGCCAGCTCAGATCCACAGGACTTTTAAAATCATGCCTTATATATCATGTGCCCATGTTTAAGATGGTTTAATCTATAAAAGAGCTTAAAAGATAATTTTGTACATATTCAACCTTAAGTATACTGCTCTTATACTGGAAATTGCAATTGGGATCAGCTGAGCTTGGTTCTGGTCTTTCAGGCTAGACTATTAAAATTTCACTCTCCTTTCATACCACTGACAAAAGACTTCTAGCTAGTTTCAGAAATGACAGATTAGTATCATGAAATGGCAAGAATTTTGGTGATTCGGAGAAATATTAAAATATGTGCCTGGTGAGTAGGGGATATCCACATTTGGCATAAATAATTCTGCCTCACTCTAGCAGTTCTGAGCCTCCACGAACAGCTTGCCACTGAGCAGTGCCTTAGAAAATGGTTATAATGAACTTCACTAAGATCAGTAAGGAAGGTACTTTCAGTCAGAAATTGAACTAGGCTTTTAAGAGAAGAACTTAAAGTAACATTTTTTGCATTTCTTCTCCAGGCTCTTCCTTCCAGTGGCTATTGTAGTCGGTGTAACAAAGGGTTGATGCTCTAAATGATTCTTCAGACAGCACAAATATACCTAAATGTTACATACTGAATAGTGAAAAAATGTAATAATCAAGGCTTTGTCTTCTTGACTGTCATTGCTGTTTTGATACACTGGACAATTCTTGTAGTTAAGCCAAAAGTAACTACTTTCCACACAGAAATTTTAAAGGGTGGCAAAGTTCAGTCTGTTGAAAGTATATTTGCTAATTTTGTTGTTCATACATCATATACTGAGTATAATTTTCAAGTTGGAGCATTATCTCATTTTGCGAGGCTTAGTCTTAATTGATTTGTAAAAGAATGTACTGGAACTGAAAGTTTTATGCATTGTAAATTCCACTATTTTAAAATTGGTCAAAACTGAGCAGAAGGTAAATTTCTCACTGTAGCTATCTGATATCTCGAGAACCTTTGAGAAAAAATCATCTTGATCTTCCTTTGGTCTATTTTACAGCTAATATTCAGTTACAGAATTAGACATGACAATAAGCTTTTCATAAGCCTGTTTTTGCAAATCCCTTAAAATACCCTGTTTTAGGAAAAACAAGGGTTCATCTTGGGTTATTAGATACATATTTTATTCTACTATAAATCTCATATTTTTATCCTATTCGTAGGTCATTCAGATAAAGTTTTATCCTATGATTTTTTTGGTGTCGACTCTGTGATAAGTGGCACAGAGGATGGGCATGGGTAACTTGGGTCACTGCTTGCATTTGTAAAGGCAGTGTAGGAATTGTATGCCTGTGTGGGTGTGTGAAGGGTCAATCAAATTTAAAAGCAGAAATAGGATGAACAAAATTCACTTTCAAGATTAGCATCTTCTGTCTAGAGCCCATCCCATTGCATGATGTTTCTTGGTCGATAACTTTGTTCTTCCCTTAGTACATCTGCTATTTTTGCTCCCATTTACAATATACCTTGGTTTATTTTCATGTTCAATAATGAGTTTTTTAAAAGGCTTCGGATTATAGGATTTTAAATGCAACATGGTTCTCAAACTTTAAAAATATATTGGCTCAACAATTGAAATAATTTGTGCTTTGACTTGTACTGCTCTGTATTACAGATTTTTTTCTTCTTCTCCCCTTTTCACACAGAGTATGATTTCTTCCATTGTGAACAGCACTTACTATGCAAATGTCTCAGCAGCAAAATGTCAGGAATTTGGAAGGTGGTATAAACATTTCAAGAAGGCAAAAGATATGATGGGTAAGCAAAAAAAAAAATTGCCTTGATGGTGGTTACATACCATTATGTGTCACATTGAGGTCTGTCACAGTCATATAAGAAGCCAGTTCCCTTCATGATAAGTTTAGGATGCTTTTGATGAGTAGATGTAGAAAGTACATATATAGTGAAAGAATTCATTTAAATAAATATTTGCTATTGAAACAGCCAAGCTGACTTGGGTTGCCAGAGATGTAAAGCTGTCATTCTGTAAATCTAGAGATCTTCTACCACCCAGAATAATTGTTTAGAAAACCTGTTCCTGGAACTGTGACGAACTGATTTTTTAATGTATGTATTTTTTTTCTCATGCTGGCTAATGTATATTTAAAGAAACAGGCTTCTACAGCTATCACTACCTTCCAGCAAGAATGCTGTAATTTTATATATTCATATCTTTCTCTAACCTTGGGACCCTAATTTCAATTAATTTTAACAAATAGTGATTGTGACAATTGTTTGCTTGTTGTAAGCACAAGTAAATTATTGAAGAAAAAAAAATCTGACAATTCTGTGATACCTTTTATCTTTCTTAAACCTGTTCACATAATTTTGAACACTATGTCAGAAAATTTCTACATAGATTTCAACAGAATGGAGAAAGAGGACCTCAACTTGGATTGAATTTTGAGCTTGACTTAGCTTTCAGTATTTGAGGCAAAATCATTCATCTACCCAAACGGGTTCCTTGCCTTTTATAGCTTAAGGCTGTAATGAAGACAATGCATCACTTTTGTGATAATTGCTTGAATTACTGTTCCGAGTGAATGGCCCACTTGGGTTGATCTCTACTTTCCCTGAGTGAAAAAAGACAGCTTCTTTCCATAATCTGCTTTGTACCTCCTGTGCAACATGGAACCCTTCTTCTGAGACCACCAAATTTAGTGGGAAGACTTCACTTGGTTTCAGGTGGTCCATGTGTGAGGCAGCAGAGTGGCCATATGGGCAGAATGACCTTTCCACAGCAGCCTCTCCCACATCCTTTGCAGCGGTGCTCATGTATGGGGCAACTCCTGCAAAATTTTATTTATACGCTCTGCCAAGATGGATTCATCTTCCATTCACTTGGAGTCAGTGAAGCCAGCGAATAGAAAATGTGTGTTTGTGTATTCTTGTATAAAATGATACTGGCAGAAGAGGCAGCAGCATTGCCCCCAAAGCCAGCTGTGTGAGGGGTAGTAGAGCCTCTGCTTGGGTATTGATCCAGGCTATGGACACTAGAAATCTCTGAAGAACAACTGGCTTGCTTTTTATTTATCAAATTTCTGCCCATGTAAGACAGGGGAGGAAGATGGGGATGTGGGTAGGAATCCAAGTGCCAATTTCTTCATCCAGATCTGATACTTGTCGAGGAAAGTGTGGCCTTGCACTGATGACTGTTAGTGAAGATCGTAACTACTGTGACAAGCTCAGACACTGCCTTGAAAAAAAAAAAGTCTTACTAGGATAAGAAAAAAAATTGCTCCAACACTTTTGTGAAAATACTGGACTTTGGGTTTTTAAATAAAGCTTATTTGCTTAAGGCTATTTCCAGACCAGAGCTGCTGCTAAAGCTCTAGAATAAAAAAAGTCACAAATGCTGATAAAAAGGAGGCTCCTTCATATCAACCTTGAGTTATTTTATATTGTTTAATCATGCACAAGAGGGGAACTGGAAGAACTCTTGTAGTTTAAAAAACTGTGCTGTTATTTGAAAAGGAGGGTGTGTCAAAGACAGATGAGTTAATATAAGAAAAAATTCAACCATGTTGCAAGTCACTGAAAAAAGCCATGCATACATGGTTGCAAGATAAAGCAGCCCATCTGTGTAATTTACATAAATTATACTAGTTCCTAGCAGTCCCATACAATTGATGCAGCATCTAGAAATTAGCAGAGCATAGGGAGGTCTGCACCTCACCCTGCTTATTACAGATTTCCAGTGGCTGGGAACTGCAGATGTCATGGCAGGGACCTCTTGGGAGGAGCAAAACCAGTCACTGGGGGCTTCTGTCTCTCTGACTGCGACATGTTTTCCCACAAAAGCCCTCCTTACCCTTTGCACAGATGCACTTGCTGTTTCACCTGCATCATCTGCAGCACACAGTGGGTTTTTGTCTCTTGTCTTTGCCCCATCTCTAGTTGTTTACTGCTTTGTCTGAAGTCCCCTGTGTCTGTCACAGTGGAATGCAGCAGCCCCACTCATGGTTGGGTTGCATTGCACCATTTTACATTTGTTTATTTTTATTAGCATGTCTTGTGAGGAGAGTCAAGGTTGTGATTTTCAGTCTGATATTGGCCTTTTCAATGTTTCTTTTCTGCTGTAGTTGAGATGGATAGCCTTTCTGAACTATCCCAGCAAGGTGCCAACCATGTCAACTTCGGTCAGCAGCCAGTCCCAGGGAACACAGCCGAACAGCCTCCATCTCCTGTTCAGCTTTCTCATGGTAGTCAACCATCAGTTCGGACCCCGCTTCCAAACCTGCACCCTGGACTTGTATCTACTCCCATTAGCCCTCAGCTGGTAAATCAGCAGCTGGTAATGGCCCAGTTGCTGAACCAGCAGTATGCAGTGAACAGACTTCTAGCCCAGCAGTCCTTAAACCAACAGTACTTGAACCACCCTCCTCCTGTCAGTAGATCCATGAACAAGCCGTTGGAGCAGCAGGTCTCAACGAACACAGAGGTGTCTTCCGAAATCTACCAGTGGGTTCGTGATGAATTGAAACGAGCAGGAATCTCACAGGCAGTATTTGCACGCGTGGCTTTTAACCGAACTCAGGTCAGTCATCTTTCTTCTAATTTTTTTAAAGTCTAAGAGTCTCTTCTTTCTCTCTCTAATTAGTAATTGCCATCTTCTAAGTCTGCCTTCTCATTTCTACCTTGTCTCTTGGTTCCTCTGAAGGAACCATGCTTTCTTGCAGGATTACTGTCCATGTTGACCAAGTACTGAAATCCTCAGGGACTGGTTTGTGGAAATATACACTGTTCTTACAGGAAGCATGGTTCCTCTCCAGTTGTGATGGTCTATGAATAGCTGAATTTCCCAGTAAAGGAAATTAACAGCTCTGTGCAGAGCCATTCACAAAGTCACCAACAGATTGCCTTTTGTGTTGTAGAGTTGTACCCGCTCTGACCACCTGCACGCACTGAACAACCTGGCTTCTTTCACAGGTGTACTGGAGATGGTCTTTTATCTATACTTGTGTTTATTTTTATTATTTCCCCATGAAAGTCCTAATAGCATCTTTTCAGGCTTCTGAAGAGATTAAAAATTAAAAACTTTAGATCATCTACTCTCTTCATGTATTTTTGTAGTTTGTTGCAAAAACAGTAGTTGCTGAGCTTGCCGGTGTCCACGTCAGAACATATACTTCAGCTCTTCAATGCAGAAAAAGCCAGCCCTAGCAAAGCTGATAAGTAACACTAAAATGTGTTATTTTTTACACCTGTTTTAGAAGCTAACCCTGTTATAATTTATTCTGCTCTATGAATTTAACTTAATACCATGTTGCATGGAATTTATTCAAGCAGAAATTATAGAAGAAATGTCACTATATTGGATGCAAATAATATCTCAAAATTTTAGAAGTATGTTATAACACAAAATAAAATATTTTTAATAGGACATTGTAAAATGGGAAATATTTAAAAAAGACATAGGTAAATTTGCTTTCGGTTCCCTATTTTTAAATGAAAACAAATACTTAGGGAACAGTTTGCCCATTGAAGATTATAGTATAACAAAAAATATTATCATTTGAGCTTCTCTTGAAACATTCTTGTTTCTCCCTGCATAGCTTAGAGAATAAAAATTCTGTTTCATATGCTCTTGTGCAGGTTTGAATCAGCATGCCATTTATAATTGTTCTGAATTACTATTGCCTTACAAAATTTACATCCTCCTTTAGCTAAAAGAAAGTAGAGTCATTGTGTGAATTCTCTGTAGGGCTCTGTGTGTGTGTATCTTTCCTCTTTACAGCAGAGGAGGTTTTCAAGATCTGGGCCTTTCATACCAAATTTCATTGCTTATGTGAACTCATGCAAGGATTATTTACATTAAGTTAGGTCCAGGCAGTGTTAGTTGTTACATTTACAAATAAGAGAGTCTTGTTTCATACAGTGTTTAAAAATTTAATTATTAATACTCTAAGGTATTAAAGCAATAGTAGTAGCTTCATGTTACAGTGGTTTGCAGCTGCCATCTTACCTGGACAAAAAAGCCAAGCAAGTAATTCAGAAAATAAAGTTTATTTTATATTTACTTCTTTCTAATGTTTGCCTAAAAGCACATTGTTTTATTTAAACTTTCCCCCCTCTGAAGTGGTCAGTTTTTGTCAGCTAGTTTTGCATACAGCTTTTGGCATTTCCTTTGTGCACAAGCAGTACTTGTTACCTGAAATACAAGGATGATTGGTTCTGACTGGACATTAAATTTATATGACAGAGTAGGAGAAAATGCTCTTTCAATGTGATGAATGTGACTGTAGAAAAAGCTTTCTAGTGCAAATACTGATTCTTTACTTTAATATTAGTATTATTACACTAAATATATATTAAAATATGTATTGCTATGTATTTTTCTTACTACAAATGTTATTAAATATTTGTTTAATGTTCAGTTCTTCTCCAGAATTTGTGGTTAACTAGCTTAGTAAAATATGTTGAGAGTGACCCAGAACTGTGAGGAAGCCCCAAAACGAACACTGAAAACAATTCTCCTAAAGTGATACGAAAAACACCTATATATTTTGTCAATTTTCAATCAAATCTATTTGAAAGAACATAGAGTAGTATTCCTACATCCTACAAATTGTTTTTGCTAATCAAGCTAGTATTCACAGTTAGCTAGAAAAGATTTTGCAGTATTTGTTATGTTTTGTGGCAAACATAAGGAGCAAAAAGGAAAAATACCAGGAGCCTAGAGAGTGTCAACCTCAGTTTTGCCAAGAAATATCTCAGCATACTTTTCATATGAAGCAAAGCCCTACTGAAATACAGAAGAGTTTGTTGCAGGTGCATTTCACCTTTACAAACCTGGAAATTGTTAATTTTACGCATAGTGACAGCTAATATCCAACGGTAAACACTGGTACCAGCAATTTTTACATGAAAAATTTAAAAATTTGTTCTGCTTGCTGTATTTCTGAATTCCTCACAGCTTATTCAAGCATACATGACATTGAGCTAAAATTAGGATAGTACTTTAAAACTGATGCAGTTGAGGAGTTATTTTCTAATAGTGATGTAATATCCTAAGTTTTGGGGGTTTTTGCTAGAAAATGCTTGTTTAAATTCATGCTCTGTTTTCTGAGATAGAAAGCTAGCTCAGGCTTACCAGTGACATTTTTGAAACTGTCATAAGCATATTTGAGCCGTGTCCAGGGACCATATCATGCCATCAGTTTCTAAAGGTGTAAGAACTCACTGAAATTGGTTCAGAGTTCTGTGCAAGAAAACCCTGGTGTCAGGATACAGTCTCAGATGAGGGGAGAGATTTGCTTTCAGTGTTAAAATTAAGGAAGGAAACAATCTATAAATTAAGAGTTATTTAGCTTAATTTTTAGGCAATAAAATGGTCTTCGAAATTGGCTGATGATGCTGTTGTTTTTCAGACTTATGCTCTACAATATGAATACAGAATTTTGTGATGGTTTTTGGGTGGGAAGTTTCTGCCAGTGTAATGTGGTAATTCAACACTTGGTCCTCATTTTCAAGATTTTTTAATTTGGCTACAAAAATGTCAACTAGAAATATTTTCTATCTTACCACAATCCAAGAATTTGGCAAAGTGAGAACTAGAGAGTCTTTTTTTTTACTATTACTAATTATCTATAAAGCTGAAAAAAACCCCCTTAGCTACACCTTAGAAGCAAGTTTTTAAGAAAAAATGTGACTTTAATGTGTTCTTGAGTAATTTCCCCCCACCCTTAAGTTCCAATTGGTAATTTCAAAACTGAATTCTCAGGAATGTGCTTTGTAAACTTTATTCAAGGTCCAGATACCTATAACTTGAATGAAACTTTCACATCTATACAGGCACAATAAGACAACTGTTGCAGGGAGCAGAAGTTTTGGCTGAAGGAATTTCTCTATGGTCCATCTAGGAAGCCTTCAGACTACAGTAGGATCTGAAGTTTAGCTTGTCCTTCAGCAGTTGCGATTCCAACTCACTGGATGCAAAGAAACAGGTTGAATCCTGTTAGCACCTCCTTTCAGCGCACCGTGGAAAACTTTGTTGAGTTAGTACTTGTGCTGGCAGATCTGAGTTTCACCTCAAGCAAGGTGTCCAAAGGTCTCCAGTCTGCCAGGATAATTTTGGTAAATTGAGATGCTTATGTTTCAGTTGCCAGTTCATCAAAAGAATAAATATAATATTTTGTTTTAGCTGATGTCAGTGCACTGTGCAGATACCTCTACTGTCCTGAAAGAGCAAGTTCCATATTTTCTTGTGCTTTGCAGGCTAGAAAATGGTATTTGTGATCAGTTTGCTGCCTTGGGTAGCCCCAAGCAGCCAGGGTGACAGTGAAACATGCAATGGGGTAGCCCCCTAAAGTGTGGTGCCACAGGTCCCTGTCAGCAGAGAAGCTTTGCCTACTGTTTCAAATATTAAGTTAAAGTGGGAGTTTAAACTCTACTCTGTTGTGTCCTTAAAGCTGGAGTGCAACAGCAACATTTGTTGGGTTGAACTGCCCTCAGAGCCCTAAACAAATAAATAAACTCCTCTCCCATTTGTGTTGTGTGTTTCTAAGTGTAAGCGAGTCAGGAAGTGAAAGGCTTGAGTTCCCACAGTCTGACATTTGACTGGAAGGTGCAGCTTAGCCTGGTGCATGGAAGGGTGACGAGCCTGCACTGTGCGAGCAAGGAATTGTTAGTCATGGTTGTGGCTGGGGCTGGAACTGGGGGCTGCCTCTCTCTGTTTGTGTACACTTTCAGCTGTAAGGTTTGCTGCAGGGACTTGGGTGCTATTATACACAGGTGACCTCATGGCTCTGTCTTTATGAAAGAAGGGAGAGTGCTTTTTGCTGCTTTTCCATGTCTGAATTTTGATACTTTTCTTTTTCCCACAAGTGACAGTGTTTGATCGGAAGATTTTTGAATATTTCTCAGTGTTTCTCACTTTTCTCTCTCCCTTTCTACTTGAGCCCCATGCTTGTTTAAAATATTAACTGTCAGGACGTACTGCCTTTCATTCTTGTATAATGCCTTTTCTCATATGTGAAAACTTCTGTGTATTTAGGACTGTGCTCATGCTAATTCTGGGCAAATGCTATTTCGAAGGAGAATGCTTGGATGCACTAAATGGCTCTGTGTAATTGTAAAACAAAATCTAAGTTTACACAAGCCACCTTCTCAGGCACTACTTTTTTTTTTGCTTCCACTTTGTCTTTGGCACACTTTATTTTCCAGTAAAATGAAAAATGAAGATGGATTATTCAAAATTGATAACAGTAATGGACCATCATGTAATGTTTTATTGAATTTGAGTTCTGTAAATTATGTGGTAGAGAGAAATTTGCCTGCTTAAGTATAACAGAAATTGCCACTGTATTCATATAATTCTTCATAGTGTAATTTAAGAAAAAGTACACTATCCATATCACTATTGAATAAAAGGTAAAAAGGTGCTATTACACTATCATGACAGCTCTCCTCTTGTTACTAAGCGACATAGATAAATGTGTCTGCTTATAACTTACTTGGCTAGGGTCCAGGCTTGGGAGTGGAGTTTGGGAATAATCTTCCACCTGGACATGGGATAGGAGGGCCCTGCAACAAAGAGGGATAGTGTTCAGGGATGTTCTGCATGTTTTGGGAAGGTTTGGGCAAATTGCATGTTTCTTCTGGAAGCTTTGAAGTTCTATCACACTGATAAAAATCTATTTGAATCAGTGATTATGTTCAAGGAGGAGACAAACTGGGGGCCAGACAGGCAGTGTTTTTGTTCATATTGGCAGACACTTTAATTTATCTCCATTTTTAAAGAATTTGTAATGAGCTTTTGAAAGCCTTGATAATATTTATTGAACATTTTTGTGCCATTAGTAATGAATTATACTTGTGATGACATGTAAACTTTTTTTTTTCCAATGGAACCTGGGAATATTAAAAAAATACATTTCCATTGCAAAGAGAATACAAGGGAGGAACAGTGATGAGGGCTCTGAGCCTAACAGTGTTTATAATCTCTTTGCAAAACAATCTTAGTTTTTATGCAATTTGAGGTACAGTATCAGGAGATCGCACCAAGACTAGTATCTTGGAAAACCAGTTCAAGCCTGGTAAAATGGACAGTTCATCTGTGCACATCAGCACAGGTCAGAATGTGAGAGCCAATATTTTCGTTCTAGGATTTTTCCCATTGTACATCTTGTCTAACAACTTTTAGCTAAAGTTTTGTGCTCAAAAATTGAAGTAGTAGCAATTATATAATATGTGAAGCAGGCAAACTGTGTTCTAAGTCTGCCTGCACCTGGTGCTACATCTTCATTTTCATGGGTTTTCCTCACATATTCTGACCTTTAGGTTTCAAGCCTAGAAGCAAACTCCTCCTGCCTTCTCCATGCTCTGTCATCTCCTCTCCTCTCCCTGCATTGCTGTCCTCTGCTCTGCTCTGCTCCCAGCTCAAAGACTCATGACAGTGATTGGGGAAGAGAGGAGAATGAATACTTAGTGGCATTTCTAATCACCACAAAGTGTCTCACAGCAGTGGAAATGCAGGCAAATGTTAAAAAAAAAAAAAAAAAAAAAAGAAAATATGAACAGCATTTTCTTTGTTTACTTATTTCACTGAAGAGGAAAAAGTTATACAAGAAAACCAGCCTTTTCTAACTTTTTTAGCTGCCCACTATGTGGCTAAGGCTTATACAAGCAAATATTTTCTATTATGGGCTAAAGTATTTTTTAAGATCATTTCCTGTAGCTGACAGTGGGGTGGCTTTTTGTAAGGAGTCTTCTCTCCTGACAATGATCAGTCCACTTGAGTTTCATTTTTCTTGCTCATTTTTTCATGGAGAGGTATCTCCAGCACAGAAATCACACATGTTTACAACTACCTATAAGGAGATGAATGATGTGGGCCTTGGTCTCTTGTGCCAAGTAACAGCAGGGTGAGAGAGAATGTTCTCAGGTTATGTCAGGGGATGTTTAGATTGGCTATCAGGAAGAATTTCTTCTCCAAAAATGTTGTCCAGCGCTGGAACAGGCAGAGAGGGAAGTGGTGGAATAACCATCCCTGGAGGTATTGGAAAGACATATAAATGTAGTACTTGGGGACATGGTTTAGTGGTGGGCTTGGCAGTGCACAGTTAATGGATGGACACAATGATCTTAAAGGTCCCTTCCAACATAAATTTTTCTATTATGTTCTCTATATCCTGTGCTCTGCAGACAGCTTTTCCTTGTCTCCAGTAGAACAAAATCATTTTTTGCCTCCTCTTGAGGTGGATTGTGTAACCCTACTACTAAAAAACACTGGTAACTGTGTATTTGAATACTTAAAAGTAGAAAAAACGATAGACACAAATTTATTTGCCATGTTTGCTAATAAGTAAATTTATTATTAGACTAACCATTAAGAAAAAAATTTAAAACTTGACCCAAATGCCACTTTTTCAGTAACTTGTTTATTTACCTTCTGGGAAATTTCTGCCTGGATACCAGAAAACAGGAGGGATCATGAAAAGTGGTAAGAAAGAATCCCCTGAGATTATTTTTTTCTATCCTCCTCCTCTGAAATATTTTTCATGCTTAATGCTGGAAAGATTGTTGGGTTTTTTCCATCCTGTTGCCTTGTTACACGTGCAGGCACAGACAGGGCCATGAGGACCACACTGGCTGAGGTGTGGTGCTTGGTACCTCTGTCCCCATCGCCCAGCAGGGAAGTGCAGAGCTCACACCCACGCTGGGTGGGCCCTGGTCCTGCCTAAGCACAGCTGCTCGAGAGCAGTGGCTTTGCAGCAGCACCTCCCTAAGGGTCTTTCGCCTGATAGGAAAAGACCTTTGAGAGAGGTGACAACTTCCACAGGTGCTGCGGGCATCAGACTTCCCAAAAAGATTCCCTTGGCCACATCATTCTCTTGTACCCCCTTAGGAATATATATATTCAGTCAGTATTACCTATCTTAGTTTTGGCTTTTTATTGTTTTCTTCCCTCTCTCTATTTACCCCTCCATTACCATGAATAACTTACAAAAGTTCTTTAGGAAAAGAAACATTGGGTTATCTTATTCCTTGAAATTCACGTGTGTGTTCCCTTGTTACACTGTAAGTAAGAGCCTCCCATGCCAATCCTCTCTCTTTCCCAGCACGGCAACAATATTTATTCTGAATAGTAGTTCACATCTGCTTTTCCAAAACTTACCTTTCTTATCGCCATCTTGTTACTCCAAGACAGCAGAGCATTTTGAATGCCCAACATTCAAGTATTTAAAAGGAGAATCTGTCAGGGAGAGGAGATGTCAAGAACCTGTTGACATTAAATATAATTATCCCAGGCAATGGACTGTTTGAGGATTAGGGATGTCCTGATGAGGTGCAAGAAGAAGGTAGAACATGAGGGCACTCATGTTTTTAAACTCACTTTTTAAACTCCAATATGCAACTCTTAGAAAGAAATACTGACTTATAAAAAACATGGCCCTGAGTCAGTGAAGCAGTACTTCAGAAACGTTGCAAGTTTATAGTCTCAGATTAGTTGTGAAATATCACATCCTTTCAAAGATCTATTTAAGTTGCTAGAAATGTGGAAGCCTTTTTTTAAGGTTGGGTATGCATTTTGCCTGTGAAGCCTGAGAACCCCCCAGTGTATCTCACTTACCTTTAACATCTCATGATTATCTGTGGACTGTGAAAAATATCATGGCAAGTTAAGCCAGTAAAAGGAGGAAGACCTATTAGGAAGTTTCAGTTTATGTTGTATTTAAAACAGTTGCTTAATAAAATTAAGGGTACAATTGAGGCTCTCTTCTCTGCTATCTGATATGCCATTAATAAAATCCTATGTGGAGCAAACTGTGCATTTACTGTTCTCATTCCCAGCCCAGTGTTAAGAAGAACGAGGACTGATAAGCAATGGCTTTGCAGAGCACGGTTTTACAGACACTCACCTAGGCTAACTCTCGAGCCTATGTTTTCTTCCTTCCCTACAGGGCTTGCTCTCAGAAATCCTCCGAAAAGAAGAGGATCCCAAGACTGCCTCTCAGTCCTTGCTGGTAAACCTTCGGGCTATGCAGAACTTCTTGCAGCTGCCGGAAGCAGAACGAGATCGAATTTACCAGGACGAAAGGGAAAGGAGCTTGAACGCAGCGTCCGCCATGGGCCCGGCGCCTCTCATCAGCACACCGCCCAGCCGGCCTCCACAAGTAAACTGCTCTCTCTGCCTCTGGGGTTTGCTTCTTGTGCTCTCTCACTGTACTGCTGGGTGAGACCTTTCTGAAAAAGAAGAAACCTTTTGCTGTCGCACTTTTTAAACACTGGTAGAATCATTACTTGCAGTGCATATTGCAAATTAAATTTAAGAAATATAATGGATGATAGTAGCATTTTATTACTACCTATTTTCTAATTTTAAGATAAATTCTATCCATTATGGTTCCTACCGAATTTTTTGCTCATTTTATTGAGGTACAAGCTTTACTGGGCATGGAAGATGATAGCTTTTAGCTGTCATCTTTTCTTACAATTCTTAGGTTCTTAATGTTATAGCTTCAGATAGGGATTTTGAGGGATTTGGACCATTAAACTGAGAGGGAACAAAAGCAGAAATGTGAGCACCTTCTAGTGCCTTAAAAATTATTTTTTCAGAAAGCAAACAGGTAAAACTAAAGTGATGGGGGAAAGAAGATCCCGTCCCAAAATGCTGGGCATGCTTTTACCATCTTGAGCTACTGACAACTGCTTAAAATAACAGCTTGCTATATCCATTGCTCTGAATGATTTGGATATGTTCATTAAAGCTTCATGTAGTATCTGTTAAAATGAAACTCCTATTGATTTTTCTAAAATTTATTTGATTTAATTCTTCAAAAATTGCAAAGTTTGATAGACTGGGATCAAGGGATTCAGTGGTGCAGTCCTTGTGTCAATCAAGGAAATTCTGATGCTTGTTTTAAGGTATGTGAGAAATGCATGTGAGCAGTAGGAATGCACAGAATTTCCACAAAGAAACATGGTTCACTCCAAAACCTGTATATTTTCAGAAATACTCTGTGTTGATCTGGCTCAAGGTTGTACTTTTGCAAAGGAAAATCCAAACTGATCTGCAGATATGTGGTAATCATGCTGTATACACAGTCCACTTTTGCTAAACAAAGCAAAGCTTTAGGATTGTTGGAATTTTGTGATGGGTGATTTTTTGAGAAAACACAGCAGGTTTTTGTTATCCAGTCATAGGCTTGTGACTGTGACTATGTTTTGTACCCGTTCAGAATGCTATAAATTCCTCTTGAGATTATTTTTCTAAGTTACCTTCAGCTAATGGATACTAAGAACCACACTAAAGTAACGAATAACAAAATTGTAGGAGGGAGGAGAGATCACCTTGACCTGCTGCAGTACTTTTCACAAGAGAAGAATTTTTTACCAGAAAAACAGGCTGTACTAATGGTGTAGTTTTGTTATCATAACTGAGTTTAGTCTATAAAATCCACTATAGATATTCTTCAAGATAAAGGACAAGAATCTATTTACATAGGGATGCTTTAGTGGGAAATAGTTAAATAGAGATAACTGTGTTTAAAATAACATTTGAGTTTGTTTTAATATCTGTACCTGCTCCCACAGCCCAGGTGATTCAGAGCGAAGGCTAACCCTCCTTCTTAACTTATCTCTTTCTGCCAAGGTAATGTCTCACTCTGTCTCAAGTGGTCTTGGGCAATTTCACAGCTAAAGAACAGAGTTAATTACAGGACCTTCCTGAAGGATGTCAAGTCAGAGGTAGTCCTTGTACTGGTTTTAATTCACACTTTAAACTGTATAAATCCCTTGCAGCCAGAAAGAAAGTAAGACGTAGGGGTTTTCTTAACTGACTAAACATACTGTAAGTCCAAATTTGATGGGAAAAGGGGGCTAAATCTATCTGTCTCTACTGTGCTCTTGTTCATAATTACATTTCATTTTTTTAGTGTGAGTCAGGAGTATAGTTAACCTAATTGCGACAGTTCAAAGTGGAAACAGCATACATTTTTGTTTTAATCCTTTTCAAAAGGAAAGCAAGTTTAAAAGGAAACATTATAGACTAATACTTGAGGTCTACAGAACAAAGCACTTATTTTTCCAGTTGTTGTGCTGTTCTCTGTCATTCAGCAAAACACACACATTTTCCCTAGTGAATAGATTGAGAACGTATAAACCTCTGAGTTGTGATTCTTTGTGACCTTGTTTCCAGAATTCCACACTATAAACATCTGAAGCACTTTTCACCTGCTGCTAAGCGTTCAGTCTTAAGTTTGAAAATTGAAATATCTGTGTTGGTAAGATAACTACAATACTTGGTGCTTGAAATAATAGTGAAATTGTCCTAGTTGTAACACTGGCAAGTATAACTTCACAAAACACAGCAGAAATAAATTACAGTCAGGATACTGCAAAATTTTCAGTGCAAACTGCTACTGTGATACCTCCCCCAAAATGTCCACAGTTTATTGAATATTTGATACTAAGGAAATAAAACTACTATCATCCTTACTACTAAATTTATTATAAGCAATTATTTAAAGATCACTTTGCAGGAATACAGCATAATATTTTTCCAGCTTGACTATGAGCTTCTCGGATAACCATTGAAAGAGAAAACAGACCGTTTATCCTGACAACAGAATTTACACAAGAGCCAACATATTTAATATTAAATCTTTAGACCAGTGTAACGTTTGAAACAATTAAACTATGAAACCATGAAAAATGGGAGCTAATATGCCACACATGAAGGTTTATTTTGCAATTGCAAGTTATCAGTTTCGGAAGGATGTGAAAATAAACATCCTGAAAAGGATCTATTTTGCATTTTTGTGTTGCCAACTGGTGGCCAGACAGTAGAGCAGAGTTAACCATTTAGCAGCTGAGCTTGTTCTGTGTAAATTTTGCATTCTGTTGTATGCAAAACCAGAAAGTGTGACCTTGGAGGTCTGATTGGATAGTAAGAACTCACCAAGCATAAACCCTGGTGCCTGAGTTAGAAGGAAGAGTGTTGAATTTATCTCATTTTTACAGCATTCTTACTAGTTGCTACTTGAGCTAATGTATCTGGATTGTTTCCAATTCTTTTTTGAAATCCTTTAAGAAGCTCTTTGTCCCCGTTACTTCTCCCTTTCTCTCTGACTTAAACAAAATGCAAAATCTTACTTTTTTTTTTTAATTGAAATCATTAGCCTCTAATGCATGAGCTTTTGGTATGCGTGTATAGCCCTCTAAGCTGGTCAAGTTGTAAAAGTCTGCTACTATCTTCCACACTGGTGGACTGAGCACAAGGAGACGGCGTGCACAAGGATTTTTCCCTTGGACATTGTTCGAGTTGCCACCCCTGGGGCAGAAGCCTGTCTGTCAGGCTGTTTCCTGGGGCACTGGAATTTATAAGTATTAGCATCTCCATCAGGTAGGTACTGCATGGAGACGTTTAACCTCTGCAATCTAGAAGGAAAGGAAAAGGTCCTTTCACATTCTATTTCTTTTAATCATTTCCCCGCACTCTTCAATGCCTTCATCTTGCAGATCACCCCACAAAGGCCCTTCTGGGATATTCTTAGGTCAAGTTGAGAGAATGAGTCTATTGCATGTTATATGGAAATGAGAGAATCTGTGGATACTTTAGAGGATGATGAGGTGCTAGGGATGGCCTTTATATCTCATCAGGGCAGAAGGGAAGATGACTCCCTCTCCTCTGTACAGTTTGTGGGGGGGATAGAGACAGGTGGCCAAGTTACAGATTTTCTTTTCCAAAATATTCTGCTTAGAGGTTTTTAGCCATCCTGCAGTTACAAACACTTCTTCTCAGGACAAGTAATCTCCATTTCAGCTGAGCCAAGGAAGAAACCTTTCTTGCCACCCATATTTCCCAAAGAAAATTTGTGTTAACCCTTGGGGCCCATCATCATCCTGTGTAAAAATAGAGTACGTGTAATGTCAAGAGCAGAATATTATTTTAACAATATTATTTTAACAAGGCGATGTTTTAAGAAGTAGCCAAAATCTTGCATGAGTCATGGTTCTAGGTACTCATTGACCAAAACCTTAATCTCATAAATACAATCCTGGCCTCTCTGACTGCAGATAAATTACGGTTCCTTCAAGTTAAAGCAATCGTGGGTTGGGTCTCAGAGATAGGATGTTACTCTTGAAAGAATGGTATCTAGGAGAGCGCTGCTTTGATGATGTTTGAGGAACAGTGAATCTCCATTGCAAGGAGTTCTGGATAACACCAGCTTCCTTGAAACTTTATGGTGGAGTCCTAGTCCCATATGCATGTGCCATGTATCACCACCAGCAAAATTTTTATTTTCAAGTTGGCAAAATTTTAGATTTAGGTTGATAATCTTTGTGCCAAGTTGCATTTTAATAAAAGTAAAATGAACAAAATAATAAATGCAATCCTCTCCTCCCACCCCCACAAAAACCACCATGGAGGAGAGTTAATGGAAACCCTGACACTTAACTATAACTGCACTTCCAGGCGCCACTGCAATAATGGAGTAGTAAACCTTGTCCTGATAAAAGCTGTTCTGAAAGCAACAGCATTTATTGTACCTCCTCTGCTATTTGCAGAGCAGAACTGAAAAGTAGTTTGTTTTGCCTGGAATGAACTACTTTATGAATTTTAATGTACAATGTAATATTAAAAGCTAAACCAGGATTAAAGAAGATTTTTGTTCCCAAGCTAAAACAGTAGTTATGAGAATGTGTTATATAAGTTTTTTTGTTTCAGTTTCGATGGGGAAGGAATGAGGTTCCATGTTTGTGAAAACCTCTTCATGCTGGTTATTCCTTCTATGACAACTTACCCTTTTTTTAGGAAAACTGAATTAATCCAGAACTTCTTGCTGCTGTAATCAGTCTTATTTGATGAGAAGATATATCTGGGTAGGCCAGGAGGAGATGGATATGTTATTTTTTTTCAAGTATTCTTAGAAGACTAGATTGATTGGTGATAGGAAGATGGCCAAATGAATTCCTGATTTTCAGTGTGTTACATTTGTAAAATAATGCTCCTCTCTTCAGTTAGTATTTCCAATATTTGGTTACTGTCAAAAAAAAAATTAGCTGATCTATGGTTCTTTCGTAAACAGAAAATATGGCTGTTGGTGTGGGTGGGGTGGGAGGTTGTGCTTAAGTGTGGATGAGATGAGAGATTATGTTTTGTTTTGTTTTTCTCTCCAAAATGAATACTTTTTCCACCTCCTCTCTCAAGTCGTGAAGTTGCACCATTGAGAGCTTTTTTGTTTTCTGTTGGGTTTTTTTGAGGAGGAGGGTGTTTTTTCAACCCAGCTTCAAACAGCCTCTGTCTTAAACTCAATTCTAAATTCAACACAACAGCCTAGATGCTGCTTATGTATAAATTATGAAACAGTTATATGTATGGATATTCTCCAAGAGGTTAATTGACATTATTGCATGGAATTCATGAGACCAGAGCAGACCAATGGTCAATCTAGACCAGCCAGATTCTACACCTGATCTTTTAAGAGAAATTATTAAGACACAGGAAAAGAATTTTTATACCTGGTCAATGAAGTGAATTGGAAAGGGAGAGGGTATGACTGAGAATCACAACTCTTGGTAACCCCCAAACCATCATTTTATAACTTTAAGACTTTATTCCCCTGAAGATCTTTGGGCTAATACTGCTTTTTGATGCAGATATTGGTGTTTTCTGAATTCAATTAGTGTTCCCTGATTAAATATCAACAGAAGGCAATAGGAGTTTGTTTGTTTGTTTTAACTTTGATGACATATTAGATGCTGTTGAATTTATTGTACCTGTATAAAGATAGATGTGATTTGCAAACCAGAATGAGGATTTTCAGTAATTCCCTTGGGTTAAATGCATAACTGTATTAAATTGGACATTGAGAAGTGTGGACTGAGTAGCATAGTTTAAATTATGTCTGCAGCATGGTGTGTGATGGCTTTTGATGGTCTGTGTGTTCACAGCTCAGTTAAGTGATCTCTGAAGTACTGCTACAACATGAAGCTGTCCTTTGAAGCTCAGTAGCAATCAAAAAGGCAGTGTGCTTACAGAAGAGACACAATTTGATCAAGATCACAAGAGCAAAATATTTCCTTCCCAAAAACTTGTGTATGCTAGCTGAATACCTTCATCTTCTCATCTTCCCCTTGGGTCTTTCAAAGATTAGTTACAAGTTTAAATTATTTTGGGGGGAAGGACTGAAATTTGTTTCCCAAAATTTAAACCCAAGGTTCAAGAAAGTGTCTTGACAAAGCCATCACTTTTTCATTCTCTAATTTAGCTTAGGCTGATTTTTACATGCACAGAGATAAGTCTGTCTACAGTTGTATATTTAACATCCCCACCACTTGTCAGTTGTCTTCTGGCACATCCTTCTTATTTAAAAGTTATAAAATTGCCACTGATTTTGTATTTTTAAATTATTTCACTGTATTATCTTCAGGAGATGCATCTGCTCTTGCAGCCCTGTATGGTGTGAGGCATACCTTTTCCTGCTCTGCAGTGGGAAGGAGAGAGTTTCATGGTGCTGATTCTCCCTCCCTGCTGCCAGGTATCTCAAATGTTTCTGAGCAACCTTTGGTCCAGGCTTGGCCATCCTCTTGTGCAATGTGGCTGGTAAAATGTCACACTACAGAAAAGGGCATGGCTGCCAACTACTAATTGTTTTCTGATAAAAAAAAATCATATGATTAACTGTATGCCATATTCTGGGATTTTTCTTCATTTCCATTTTTACTTAGAACCCTTGTTTTCAGACACCAGAAAGTGCTAATGCCTGCCAGAATGGGGGCAAGGGGAAGTGCTTGTGGACAACTTGTTCTTCTGAATTTTACCCCTTATAGTTAATGGGCATGTGTTAGCACAGATCCTGAAAAGCCTGATGGACAAATCACATTCAGCAAAAATGTCATGCACTCCCAGTTTCTGGGCTAGATTATTTTATATTAAAAGCACTATGGATGATAGCTAACACAAACTGAGGATGGCATTTCTAGGAAAAAATGGGCTGCTGATTTGCCTAAGTACATCTCTCATCCAAACCCTTTGACTCCCATATTGTGTGACCTGTGACATATGAAAGCTCATAGAGAGTGAGATTAGAAGATGAATTATCATGTTGTCATGATTTCCTTTTGAACCTCAAGGGTCTTCAGAGCACAGGAAGATGCTGACTTGCACTGGATCAAACTGATAGGGAAAGTGTGGGTTTAGACATGTACTTAAGAGTAGGCTGAATCACCTTCAGGAAGTGCCAAGCTCTGTCCATTAGACCTAGAATTAGGTGGAATGACTGTCTTAAACTAGCTGTGTAACTTCAGAATAACCAAATTAATTCAGCTCTCAATAACCTCTGTATGAATCAGTATGTTTGAATTGAAATCTTAACGTTTGATTTTGTTTGCATCGTCACCCTGTGGGTTCTCGGCAGAAATCCAGTTTTCCTTTCCTCTGATCCACTTTAGGATTAGTGGCCCATTAGGTCCACTAATCTTGAGCAAGCCATGCAAGAGTAACTGCTAAAAACAGACGTTGTCCTTTACTACTAAGAATATTGTAGGATAAGCTGAGTACGTGCTGATTTTTTGTGCCTCTCAACTGATATTGCAGAAACTGCAGTCTAACCTTGGTGGGATGATGCTTGGTGTTGAAACATCACTTCCATCATTTCCAGAGGATGAAGGAAAGGATAGTCTCCTGCACATCATGTCGCTACTGATGTATTTTTTTTGTTGTTTTCCTTAATGCTGCAGATGCAGCATAAAGGTGGTACTGTAATCATTCTGTCTTGTTTACATGTTTGGTGTTTACTTAATCTGGATTGCAATAAGAATAAATATTTGGTGTATGTAAGTGAAATACAACTAGAATCAGTAGCTTTAAGTCCTATCTTGGTTTTATGAAGGAGTGGTTAAAGTATGCATTATTGTAAACTGTCTCTTAAAAACAGCTTAAGAACCAAACTGATAAGATAAATTTTTAAAAATCCAATCTAAAGCCACAACTTTTCGACATTATCATGCATTTGAGTGTACTGGGCATAAGACATGAATCAAGATATATCTGTCAGATTTCTATTTCATTAGAGATTCTTTTATGTTGTATTTACAATTTTTATTTCATTTGTGTGGGGCAAAGAAATCATGTAAGGATTCACAAGTCTCTACAAGACTGTTTGACAGGTTTCCACCTAATTTATAACCTTGAAATTTGCAGTGATCTGTTAATGGTAACTTGAATTTCAGATGCACCTGTTACAATGCACTGAATTTTCCTGTTTCCCAGTTGCTGAAACTATAGATAACTTATAATGTTTATTCTGCAAAATACTGAAAGAATATCAGAGAAAGATTGGATAAAAGGAATAAAATGCAAAGGGGAACT